>NC_139803.1:42882621-43010121 GCF_963457635.1 Microchirus variegatus
GTAAAGAACAAGTGAAGGAGTGTAAAGGTTCAAGTGAGGGAGTGTAAAGACCAAGTGAAGAGCGCAAAAAGAAGTGAGGGAGTGTAAAGAACAAACGAGGAGCGTAAAGAACAAATGAGGGAGCGGAAAGAAGTGAGGGAGCGTAAAGAATAAGTGAGGGAGTGTAAAGAAGTGAGGGAGCGTAAAGAATAAGTGAAGGAGTGAACAAATGAGGGTGTAAAGAACAAGAGAGAGTGTAAAGAACAAGTGAGGGAGTGTAAAGAACAAACGAGGAGCGTAAAGAACAAATGAGGGAGCGTAAAGAAGTGAGGGAGCGTAAAGAATAAGTGAGGGAGTGTAAAGAACAAGTGAAGGAGTGAACAAATGAGGGTGTAAAGAACAAGAGAGAGTGTAAAGAACAAGTGAGGGAGTGTAAAGAACAAGTGAGGGAGTGTAAAGAACAAGTGAGGGAGTGTAAAGAACAAGTGAAGGAGTGAACAAATGAGGGTGTAAAGAACAAGAGAGGGAGTGTAAAGAATAAGTGAGGGAGCGGAAAGAACAAGTGAGGGAGCGTAAAGGATAAGTGAGGGAGTGTAAAGAACAAGTGAGGGAGTGTAAAGAATAAGTGAGGGAGTGTAAAGAATAAGTGAGGGAGCGGAAAGAACAAGTGAGGGAGCGTAAAGGATAAGTGAGGGAGTGTAAAGAACAAGTGAGGGAGTGTAAAGAATAAGTGAGGGAGTGTAAAGAACAAGTGAGGGAGTGTAAAGAACAAATGAGGGAGTGTAAAGAACAAGTGAGGGAGTGTAAAGAACAAGTGAGGGAGTGTAAAGAACAAGTGAGGGAGTGTAAGGAACAAATGAGGGAGTGTAAAGAACAAGTGAGGGAGTGTAAAGAACAAGTGAGGGAGTGTAAAGAACAAGTGAGGGAGCGTAAGGAACAAATGAGGGAGTGTAAAGAACAAGTGAGGGAGTGTAAAGAACAAGTGAGGGAGTGTAAAGAACAAGTGAGGGAGTGTAAAGAACAAGTGAGGGAGTGTAAAGAACAAGTGAGGGAGTGTAAGGAACAAATGAGGGAGTGTAAAGAACAAGTGAGGGAGTGTAAGGAACAAATGAGGGAGTGTTCTCTCATTTGTTCCTTATGCCATGGTTTTTTTGTTTGTGGGCGGGCCTTAAGAAGCTGCCTGCCGATTGGCTACGCAAAGAAGAAGTTTTCTTCTTAAAAAGTGTTTTTTTTTTCCCCGTGAACAATATTTTTGTTTGAAAATATTGTGTTTTAAATTGTTGAGTTTGCGTTAAGAAAAGTATTTTTTTTTCAGTTTTTTGTCTTCGGTCGTTAGATGATGCTAACGTTAGATGTAAAAACACCAGTAAATAAATCAGATAAATGACATCAGAGAGAATCAGAGATGAGAGTGTTTCTCCCCCACTGTCTCTACTCTGCTCACACACACACACACACACACACACACACACACACACACACACACACACACACACACACACACACACACACACACACACACACACACACACACACACACACACACACACACACACACACAGCCTCAGGACAGATTAGAGCAGTATCTTCACTCAGAGACTCTGAGACGTCGTCTCCGTGTTTTTCACATCATTAGTTCTGTTAGAGACGAGAATGTCAACGTTCACGTGTCACGTTATTCCACTGTCCTCACGTCTGTCCTCAATCCACTGACCTCACGTCTCACATCAATGTCCTAACGTCTGTCCTCACGTCTCACATCGCTGTCCTCACGTCTGTCCTCACTCTATTGTCTTCACTTCACTGTCCTCATGTCTGTCCTCACTCCACTGTCCTCACGTCTGTCATCACGTCTGTCCTCACTCCACTGTCCTCACGTCTCACATCACTGTCCTCACATCTGTCCTCAGTCCTCACGTCTGTCCTCACATCTGTCCTCACGTCTGTCATCACGTCTGTCCTCACTCCACTGTCCTCACGTCTCACATCACTGTCCTCACATCTGTCCTCAGTCCTCACGTCTGTCCTCACATCTGTCCTCAGTCCACTGTCCTCACGTCTGTCCTCACGTCTCACATCACTGTCCTCACGTCACCGTCCTCACGTCTCTGTCCTCAGTCCACTGTCCTCACGTCTGTCATCACATCTGTCCTCAGTCCACTGTCCTCACGTCTGTCCTCAGTCCACTGTCCTCACGTCTCACATCACTGTCCTCACGTCTGTCCTCAGTCCACTGTCCTCACGTCTGTCCTCAGTCCACTGTCCTCACGTCTGTCCTCACTCCACTGTCCTCACATCTCTGTCCTCATGTCACTGTCCTCACGTCTCACATCTCTGTCCTCACGTCTCTGTCCTCACGTCTCAGGCCTCTGTCCTCACACCACTGTCCTCACGTCCCCTTTTTATTCTGTCTTTTGTTGTCTATTTATTTTATATTTAGTTTTTTGTATTATTATTATTATATAATGTATGATTTGTGTTGGTTTTTGCCAGTTTTATGTTCAATTCATGACATCACTATTGTGTCATCGGCCTTCTGCTGCCCTCTAGCGGCCAAAGAGTGTAACTACAGCCTGCCGACACACCTTAATGAGCTAATCCAGAGCCAGGTGGTGACACCTACAGGTGGACCAGTGAACTGCGTCTCACCTGTAGGTCATGTGACTCTGCTCCATGGCGACGCCACACGCCCTCAGGAAGCTCTCCAGCCGCCGTCTCTCCACCAGCCTCCTCGCCGCGTCCAGGATCTGCGACGCCAGCGCAGACTCCTCCCTCTCCTCGGCGCCGCTCCTCCGGGCGTCGCCTTTGCCCGTTTTCCCAGAATTCCCCTTTCTCACCCTGGGCTTCTTGGTGAACCCGTACAGCTCCTCCACGGAGAACTTCCCGCCTTTTCCCGCCAACCCTGCTGCAGACGACGCCCGCCCCGCGAACATCGCTGGAGGCGGAGTCAAGACGACAACGCGAGGACCAAAAAAATACGTCTCGCGGCTCGTACCTGGGCGAGGACGTCCCGTCTCCTGTCGTCCACGCAGTCACAGTCCACCTCCGCTTGTCCACGCGTCTCACCACAGCTGTAATTTAATCCTGTCGGGTTTAATCTGACCAATCACGGCGCAGATATCGCGTCTGTCCTCTAACGCTAATGAGGACGGGATTAACAACCTGCAGCTGCCAATAACTGAGGACAGATGTCCAATCTGTCTCTGACAGTTTTTAAGCCTCGCTGACGCAACGCCGTCCCCAAAAAACAAACAAACATAATGTCCCAAATATAAAGAGACACGTGTCCCACCTTTAAATGTCCCCATTTTGGCTAATTGTCCCTACTGTATAGATTAAATGTCCCCCTTCAGTGTCATCTTTGTACGAGAAATGTCCTACTTTGTCAAAATGTCCCCATTTAGTGTCAAAAATGTACAATAAATGTCCTCACTTTGTCAAAATGTCCCCATCAGTGTCATCTCTGTATAATAAATGTCCTACTTTGTCAAAATGTCCCCCTAGAGTGTCAAAAATGTCCTCACATTGTCAAATCCCCTTTAGTCGCATCTCTGTACAACAAATGTCCTTACTTTGTCCAAATGTCCCCCTTTAGTGTCATTTTTGTACAACAAATGTCCTCATTTTGTCCAAAAATCCCCTTCAGTGTCAAAAATGTACAATAAATGTCTTCACTGTCAAAATGTCCCCCCTACAGTGTCATCTCTATACAACAAATGTCCTCACTTGGTCAAAATGTCCACATTTAGTGTCAAAAATGTACAATAAATGTCCTCACTTGGTCAAAATGTCCACATTTAGTGTCAAAAATGTACAATAAATGTCTTCACTGTCAAAATGTCCCCCCTACAGTGTCATCTCTATACAACAAATGTCCTCACTTGGTAAAAATGTCCCCTTCAGTGTCCTCGCTTTTACTTCTTATGCAAAATGTCCCCCTCTTAATGTGTTTATCTTTAAATATTAAATGTCCCCAGTTTGTACAGATGTCCCCTCTTCAATGGTAAAGGTCACCCGTTTGTGACCACAGGTGTACTTTTAGCCCCTCCCCCTTCTCAGACGACAGAGACAGTTTCCTGTCCTGCCTCTCCCTTAATGAGGACGACACAAAAACCCGCAAAAATCCATCTGCCGAAGGACGCGACGAGGACACGGGCGGCCGCTGAAGCTGTTAGCGTTAGCCTTAAAACCAGCGCACGTTTGTTAGCGTCGCTAACGCTAACTCAGCAGTTTACACACGGACAAAAAAAACAAAAACAGTCCAGAGTCACAAACCAGTTTTAATGCAACGGTCGAGTTTTTTCTGCCAAGTCATGTTTACACAAAGTCAGGGTGAAGATACAAAAATAACCACAAACGAATAAATACAACACTGTGTGTGTGTGTGTGTGTGTGTGTGTGTGTGTGTGTGTACGTGTGCATCAGGCGGCGCGTGGACTGTAGTACGGCAGCGCTCTGATGAACGCGTCCAGACGACTGCTGAACAGCTCGCTGTCCAACGTGTTTCCCAACACACACACAGGGTTCTTCACGATGTACTCCACATAGAGCTGGAACACACACACACACACACACACACGCACACGCACACACACAGTAAAGGATTATTCAAACACCAGATTTGAGCCGTTTTCAAAATAAAATGTCTCTTCATCTACACTTTTAAATTTCTGTTTACATTCAAACACACAAATAAATTGACCCTGCAGTTTTGACACCACGGATTTCAAAATAAGAGTCTCAGTTTCTGTTATGAAAAAAAAAAAAAAAAAAAAAAAATAACGGTCTAATTGTCCAAATTAACACACTGACTCTGCAGTTTATAAAAAAAAAGTTCATCCTAGCACACAGAAAACGAACAAAAGACACACGACAGATTTCAAAATAAAAGTCTCCTTTTCAGTTCGAACCCTGGTGATTTCAAAGAAAAACTATTTATGTTCTTCACCAAAACAACCCCGCAAATTTCAAAATAAAAGTCTCCATTTTTGTTTGTCCTCACTAATTTTTTTTTTTATGTGGTTTTCACGATCGATTTCAAAATAAAAGTATCCATTTCTGTTTGGACTGTGAGAAAAACTGTTACGATATTCATTCATACTAAAAACTTGACACCACAGTTTTTAGAAAAAATCCCTTTAAAAAAAGTAAGTGTGGATGACTGAAACCGAGTCTTTTATTCTGAAAAAAATCTGTTTTTGTTGTCGTTTTTTAGTGTAGACCACCTGGCAGTTTTCAAAATAAAACTAAAAAAAGGCCTCATTTCCTGTTTGTCCACACTATATAAAAAACTAAATAAAAAAAACAGCATTTTTCAGAATAAAAGACTCAGTTTAATTCATCCACACTTACATTTTTCTGTCTCCGTCTCTGGGGTGTGTGTGTGTGTGTGTGTGTGTGTGTGTGTGTGTGTGTGTGTGTCTTACGTTGCTGTAGATGTGCTGCAGTGTCTCTCGGGCGTTGGACACCGACAGGTCTGTGTTCATGACAAACTTCAGTCCGGTGGGCGTCTCGTAGTAATGAAGGCGATACTTGCTGGTCTGAAAGGACAGGAAGCCGTCCTTCCTGAGAAGACGCAGGACGCTAAGGACAACAGAGGCAGCGAGGGACGAGTGGAGACAGAGACGAGTGGACAGAGACAAAAATTTTAAAAAAGGATACATGTCCAGAGGAGACATTTTACTGACGAATGAGCGGATGGAGAACAGCATCCCGTACATCAGCTTATACTCCTGAGAAGACACAGGGACAGACAGATAAACAGCTTTAGTATTTTTATAAGTTTGCGTTCATCTTTCTACGTTAAACATTCATTTAACGTCACCTCGTCTTTGGAGATTCCCGCCTGCTTCTTTCGGTTCCACTCGTTGTAATAGAGACAGTTTCCATTCCGGTCAAATATGTACAAGTTATGGACGGTCATCTGAAATAATAATAATAATAATTTATATAGCATGTTTCACAACAAGGTGCTTTTAATGGGATTCAAGGTGCAGAAACAATAAATACATTAGAAAAGGAACATTTGATCACGTGGAATTCAATAGCATCATAGCTAAGTAATTAGCTTTACAAGCCATCAACAAGTACTCGTTATTTTCTAGTAAAAAATAAGCTAGCTAAAAAATAAGCTTAAAAATAGCTAGGTGATCCATTTTTGCACCGAATTAAAATTGTACGTCGACTTATTGTAATGCCCTTTTCTAACACGCACGCCTCTATCTCTATTCTTTACATTTTTAATCCCGGAATTATAATAATTACATTTTAAGACGGAGCCTGGTTCTCCGGGCGGTTAAAACGCCACCACACGGTCAACAAATCAACCAAATATCGAATAATACGTACTTTACAACTTCACGTATCACATGCAACGTTGAGTCACATCGTTAATAAACAATATGGAGTGAAATTTTGACAAGTAAAGCGTGAAAATACGAAGTTTATCAAACAATTCTAATGTGACCTGTGGTGTTTACCTTCTCTTCCTGTTGCTAGTAGGACCCCCGCTGCAGAGGTGTCCGCTGACGTGCCAGACCACAACTCTTTATGCAGTGTCATACAATTATATTTAAGACGTACAAACACGGAATGCGGATTTGATTGAATCCCGTGCGCGACAAAAGACGCAGACGATGACACGCGTCTGTCTTTGATTTTCTTTGTGACCAGCAAACCGCACTGACTGACTGCGTAAATCTGGCATCTCGGCGTCATTCCAACCGCAGACTATAGAGACAAGATGGCGGCTACAGCAGCGATGATGCCGGACTTCGTGCAGCGAGTTTCTGCTAAAAACGATATGGTTCCTGAATGGGCCAGTCAGGAAGTCAGCACCGGGGTGAGTTCAAATGCGGGTGGACCGGAGCGGACCGAAACGGGTCAGGTTCCGCCGCGGCGGGGGAGTGTTTTAACGGCAAAAAGCGGCTGAATGAGACAGCAGTTCCGCGGCAGCTAACAACGGCTAACGCTAATCGCGGTCCATAGTTTTAACAAAGTTCGGACTTAAAGGTGACGGAAAGGAACCGATTCGGGTCCAGTCCCGGATGAAATGTTGGATTAGAAGCCGTTAATAATACGAAACAAACGGCCTTGTAAACTCAGTGATGAAGGCTACGTATTAGTGATGCTAATGTTTATGCTAAACGTTACAGTCACTGTCAGAATATGGACGCATCCGGTAAACACCGCTGGAAACGGATTTAGTCTGGAAAAACATGTGTTTTTCAATTAAATGCCGCAATGTGGAGCATTGGGGCAGTTATTTGCGTTAAATATACGATGCTAAAATAATCGAGCTGCATCATAGCATCACTTAGCAGCGGTCCTGTACATGAAGGGATGTAAACTCACTACAGTCCATTGATTGGTTGACAACAATGGGAAAAGAATGGGTACAAAAACAGTTTTAAGTATATCACGTATTATTATAGAGGATCAAAAGACGTTTGAGTTTCATGACATATTGGAATTTATTGGTGGAAACTTAAGCAAATCAACTGTTATATAACTTCATTATATATATATATATATATATATATATATATATATATATATATATATATATATATAACACGCATATATAACGCGTGTTAACGTGCGTTAACGCATGACACGTTTCCATGACGACTGACCGGAAAAAGACGCGCATGACGTCATGTTTGCGTGCTGCAACGCCGGAGTCCGGGCACCGTTTACCAGTTAGCTCCGTTAGCTGCATTAGCTCCTTTTAGCGTGCCTACAGCAGAACTGGAACAGTCTGTTTATTAAACAAAAAGATCAGCACTACAAAAAACGTTAGCGTACTTGTGTACTGCTTATGTGTGCCTCTGTTTTTAAAGTTCAGCGTTACTTTACAGACTCATTTTAACAACCCGGAGTCATGCAAACATGTCGTCACGCGCATCTTTTTTTGGTCAGTCGTCGTGGAAACGCGTCATGCTTTAACGCTGACACCGTGGATGCGTTAGCGTTTGACAGCACTAATATATATATATATAATAAATACTGCAGCACTAACGTCTGTCTCTCTCTCTCTCTCTGTCTGTCAGACCACCATCATGGCGGTGGAGTACGACGGAGGCGTGGTCATCGGCGCCGACTCTCGCACAACCACAGGGTGAGCGAATCGAAGCGACTGACTCACTCGTAGTTCTGCATAAAGTTCCAAGTATCACGTTTAACCTGTCTGTGTGTCCGTCTCCGTCCACCAGAGCCTACATCGCCAACAGAGTCACAGACAAACTGACTCAAATCCACGAGCGGATCTACTGCTGCAGGTCAGTGACGTCGCCATCACGGCGTGTAGTTAGCGCGTCGTTAGCACGTAGCTGAACGTAACATGTGTGTATGTGTGTGTGTTTGTCGCAGGTCCGGATCGGCCGCTGACACTCAGGCCATCGCCGACGTCGTCACCTACCAGCTGGGCTTCCACAGGTACGCTGCCGTCTTTGATCGACAGCCTCACTGTCCAGTCCGATCCAGTCCAGTTAACGGTCGGTTAATCGTTGTCTCCGCCCCCTTCTCCCCCCGACAGCATCGAGCTGGACGAGGCCCCGCTGGTGGAGACGGCGGCCAATCTGTTCAAAGCTAGCTGCTACCGCTACAGAGAAGAACTGACTGCTGGGATACTGGTGGCCGGATGGGACAAAAGGAAGGGGGGGCAGGTACGTACACAAACACACACCGTTCCTGCACTTCCCTGTGTGGACACTAGATGGTGCTACATGAGTATATAATGGACGTCTCTCTCTCTCTCTTTGTCTCAGGTGTACTGCGTCCCCATTGGTGGGATGCTGGTGCGACAGCCCGTGTCGGTGGGCGGCAGCGGCAGCACCTACATCTACGGCTTCATGGACTCAAACTACAAACCAGGAATGACCAAAGACAAGTGTATGGAGCTCACTGCCACAGGTATGTTACTGCTGGTGCTGCAAGGCATGCTGGGACACGGTCACCGTCGTGTTCTCACCCGTGTGTGTGTGTGTGCGTGTCCTCTTCAGCTCTGTCCCTGGCGATGGAGAGAGACGGCTCCAGCGGGGGCGTGGTCAGACTGGCGAGCATTTCCGAGGAGGGCGTGGAGAGACGAGTGATCCTGGGGAACGAGCTCCCTCGCTTCTCCACGCACTGAGCAGTGTCCGTGTTGTTGTTGTTAATAAAGGTTTTTGAATCTGGAGTTTCGACGCACGTTTTCTTGCAACTTCCCCCCCCCCCGGAAAAATTAGCTCGCTTCTTAACTTCCTGTCAGTTGTCGCTAACCCAGAAACATGGACCTTGTGAAGCGATTTGATCTTTTTGTAGTTGTTTTTGTGGTTTTTTAATCTGCAAAATAAAACAGATTTGATCTTATTTAACTCATATTTTTATTTATTTAAAGAACTGCATGACCCATAATCCTCTGCTCTTCTGACTCAAACCTTGTTAGTAGTTATCGTGCAGTTTTAGGTCGATACAGTTACACCAATCAGTGATGCTGCTGTTACACCTGAGAATTGTGGGTAATGTAGTACTTTTTTTGAGGGGGGGGGCGGTGGTTGAGAATCTCCATAAAGGAAATGCATGATGGGATTTTGACTTGCACGAGACGACAAAGGGATTCATTAAATGCTAATTAGTGTTTTCAATAAATCAGTGTGTGTGTGTGGTTCTCACAGTGTCCAGCAGGTGGAGACAAACTCTGCATCTCCACTTCCTGTTAACTTGGAGACGTGGACCTGGAGGTTCTGAAGTGTCCTGAAGAGAAAAGGACAGAGTGGACAAGGGAAGGAGACAAGGAAGGAAAGACACTCAGGGGTTACAGAGATGGAGAATTAAAGGAACAGTCCCATATTCCTTTATTTTATTTCATTTTTTAAAAACTAATAATAAGTTAAATCGAATACATTAAAGCATTAATAAACCTTTGTCCTCGGGTTGGAGGCGGAGCTATCACCTGTCTGTCAAACCTCTAACTTCCCGTCGTTCTCTCGTTTTTGACAGAGAGGTGACACTTTCCCACAATCCTCCTCTCTCCTCTCTCCTATCCTTCCCTCCTCGTCTGCATGTTCCCTTCTCCTCACACCTTGTCTCCTTCTCTCACTCCACTCACTGGTGTGTTCTTTAAATGCCTCCTTGTTTCCTCCCCTCCTTTCCTTCCCATTCCCTTTGCATCCGTCCCTTTTTTGTTGTTGTCCTTTACCCTCTTGGTTGTCTCCTTGCCTCCTTTTTCATTCCATTCCTTTCCTTCCTTCCTTCTGACCTCCCCTTCTTCTGCCTACACCCTCTCCTTTTTAATTCCTTTCCTCCCTCGCTCCTGTCCAAGTTTCCTTGCCTCCTCCTCTTGTTCCTGTCTCCTCGTCATCTCATGTTCCCTCTCTCTCTCCTTCTGCTTCCCTGTATCGACACCTTCCCTCACACCTTGTTTCCTTCTCTCGTTCCACTCACTCGTCTTGTCTCCTTGTTTCCTTCTCTCCTGCTTCTTCTTCGTGTCCTCCCTTTCTCCTCTTTTCTGTCTTTCCTTACTCTCCGTTCCTTTGAATGCCTCCTTGTTTCCTCCCCCTCCTTTCCTTCTCAACCCTCTCCCCTCTTGGTTGTCTCCTCGCCTCCTTTTTCACTCCATTCCTTTCTCTCTTTCTATCCGACCTCCCCTTCTTCTGCCTACACCCTCTCCTTTCCTCCCTCGCTTCCTTGTCTTCCTCCCTTGCCCTCTCTTGGTCCTGTCTCCTCTCCCTTCTCTCCTCTCCTCGACACCTTCCCTCACACCTTGTTTCCTTCTCTCGTTCCACTCACTCGTTTCTCTTCTTCCGCATCTCGGACGTGCTCGTCTCCTTTCCTTACTCTCCCTTCCTTTGAATGCCTCCATGTTTCTTCCCTCTCCTTTCCTTCTCATCCCTCGCCCCTCTTGGTTGTCTCCTTACCTCCTTTTCCATTCCATTCCTTTCTTCTGACCTCCCCTTCTTCTGCCTCCTCTCCTCCTTGCGTCCTCGTCTCATGTTCCCTCTCTGTCTATTCTCTTCTTCTGCATCTCGGACGTGTTCTTGTCTCCTTTCTCTACTCTCCCTTCCTTTGAATACCTCCTTGTTTCCTCCCTCTCCCCTCTTGGTTGTCTCCTTGCCTCCTTTTTCATTCCATTCCTTTCTGTCTTTCCACCCGACCTCTCCTTCTCCTGCCTACACCCTCTCCTTTCCTTCCTCGCTTCCTTGTCTTCCTCCCTCTCTTCTTCCTGTCTCCTATCCCCTCTCTCCTCATCTCATGTTCCCCCTCTCTCTCTCTTTCTTCTTCCCTCTATTCCCATCTTCTTTCTTGACACCTTCTCTCACACCTTGTTTCCTTCTCTCTCCCCCTCTTGGTTGTCTCCTCGCCTCCTTTTCCACCCTCTCTTTCCTTCCTTCCATCCTGTCCACGTTCCCTCGTCTCCTCCCTCTCTTGTTCCTCTCCTCCCGTCTTGTTTCGTTCACACCTCCTCAGACAAAGAGCAGAGGACGGGGGAGGACGGGGGAGGACGGGGGAGGACGGGGGACACCTGAGCCCGTCCTCTTTGTCCTCTTTCTCTCTGTGACACCTTTCATGTCCTGTGACATCATTGTCTCTTTCTCTCAGTCTCACCTTGTGTGAATGAAGCTTCAGGTGTGAAATTCAAACCTCCTCCTCTTCCTCCTCCTCCTCTTCCTCTTCCTCCTCCTCGTTCTCATCAGTCTCACATTTACTCCTTTAATTGTCGCTGAAGTTTGTTGTTCCTCTCATTTTAAACAATAAAACAGCGATATTTAACATCAGCAATGAACTCTGGGAAATGTCCACACACACACATTTCATTAGAAAGTAATGTAACGCAATCTGTGACAGAAAAGGTCAATAAACTAGTTTCGCCTGAAGATAAATAAGTTAAAAATGTGTTTTTAATTACATTTAATGACCTAATAAAACACTAATAACAATAAAACAGTCAAATAAAAGTATTTTTCCAATAAAAGTTGCGTATTTGTGCGCAGATAAATCACAAAATAAAACTTTGGGCCAATAAATAAAAGCATCATTCGCATAGTTTCGTGGTTTCTTGTGGTTTCAATAACAGACACGCGAGCCCCGCCCCCCTCCGCGCGGTGACCGACACGCGGCTCGGCCAATCGGAGCGCGCGGCCCCGCCGGGGTGGGCGTGGCCTCGGTGTCTCTTCAGAGGTGGAGACTCGAAACTTGTGTCCGCAGCTTTTGTCCTAAACTTTTCCCTTTTTGGACAAAAGTGAGTAAAAGTGGACACGCGGACGGAGGCCGAGAGGACCGGGACTAGGACTAGGACTAAGATTAGGACCAGGACCGGGAAACTGAGCACACCGACACCGACAACCCGCGTTGAGAATCCCTCCACACCCCGCCGCGTCCCGCACCGAGCCCTCTCCGCGCGTCAGGCCGCCTCCGGGAGCTCGTGTCCCGGTGTAGGAGGCAGCCGCGCCCCCGCTGCTCCGGATCCAGTCCTGAAGTGGGAAACAAAAACAAGCTTACAAACAACAACAAACAAACAAAAAAGTCCATTCCGAACTTTTTTGAGCTCCGATGAGTCGCGCGCGGCCGAGCGAGAGCGAGCCCAGCTGACGCTCACTGGTCCCGGATCGATCGGTGCGATCCGCTCGGCTTTGACCGCACAGGAGAGCACAGACCCCGGGGCTCTGGGGGATCGGGTCGGACGGGCCGGGATGGAGGGTCGTGTGTCCCCGGGACGGGCCTCCTCCTCCTGCGGGCTGAGGCTGCTGCTGCTCCCGCTGCTGCTGCTGCTGCGCTGCTGCGGAGCAGAGGAAGGTGAGAGGCCGTCACTGCCGATCGATATCTGGACCGATCGATACTCTGTCGATCGATTCATGTGATCAGGAAACAGACGATTAACATCATCACTGAGTTAATGGTTCATAGTTAGTTTAAGATCTTTGAGGAAACTGTCACAAATCAGTAAAAACAAGGGTTTAATTAATCTGGAGTGTAGTTTAATTTAGTTTAGTTTAGTTTAATTAAGTTTAGTTTAGTTTAGTTTAGTTTAATTTAGTTTAGTTTAGTTTAATTTAGTTTAGTTTAGTTTAGTTTAGTTTAGTTTAATTTAGTTTAGTTTAGTTTAGTTTAGTTTAATTTAAACCTGGAATTAAGATTGAATTCATTAATCTGCAGTTTGGTTTATTTAAATTTAAGTTTTAGTTTTAGGGTTGATTTTTAAATAATCTTAGATTTATTTTAAATGTATTCTAAAATTGAGTCTACATTAGTGTAATTGGATTAGATTAGATTATACATTTATAGATATAGACTTTAAATAATCCCAAATCTGATTTTATTAGAGTTTCATTCAAATTGAATTAATCTACAGTTTAGTTCAAATTAGCTTGATTTGAAGTTTGGTCAAATTCTTATGTTAATCTGAATTTAAATTTTTTGAGGTTTTTTTTGTTGTTGTTTGTTTTTAAATTGTAGTTTAATCTGATGTGTAATTTAAGGTTTAGGATTATTTTTTTTTGAAACTTTTTAGGACAGTTTTCATTTAGTCTGGTTTAGTTTAACCAGTCTTAGTTAATCTCATCCCTTTCTGGTGTTGATTAGATTAAGATCTACTTGATCTAAAATTGGCTTTAGCTTCATTTGAATTAATCCTGAGTTTTAGTTTAGTTTAGTTTAGTTTAGACGTTAAATTCAACGCTTTAGTTTAGTTCATGCTTCTCAGTCTAGTTTAGTCAATCTGGACTTCCTAAATCCTAACTTGAATTTATGTTCACGATCAAGTTTTGTGCATCTCGAGTTTAGTTTCAAGTTAAGTCTTCGGTTTAGTTTAGTTAAACCCTACTCACTGGTCTGTAGATTATATTTACTCTGTCTGTCTTTAAACAGAGTTTCTCGAGGCAGGAATTTAACCCACAACCTTCCAGTTTTTTTTTGTGTAAGAGAATGTTGCGTTAGCGTGTGACGCTAACAGAGAGAGACGTTATTACAGTTGAAATTCATTGATCTATAAAGAGATAAACACACACACACACACACACACACACACACACACATGCACACACACGTCTGTGTGTCGTAATTCAGTCCATATTCCCCAAACCCTTACCTTAACTAACACAGCCCTTAACCCTTAAACCAGGTCTTAACCCCCCCCCCCCCCCCCAAAAAAAAGCCTTTTGAAGTTGTCCTCACTGAGTGGTTTTATGATTATTGGTCCCCGCGACGCCACAAATGCAAGAACACACACACACACACACACTGTAAACAGTGTATCTGGTGATAAGGGTGCAGAACGAGGACACACACACAGATTACCATGACAACGCTGGTGGGATGTTTATACAGGATACTGGCGCATGTGTGTGTGTGTGTGTGTGTGTGTCCTTGTACTTGCTGCGTACTGAGGACCAGTGAGGTGTTTTTTAAACCAACAAAGTGAGGACATTTTTACAAAGTGAGGACATTTTGAACCGGTCCTCACTTTGTTTTGAATTGAAATCGCTTCCTGATGCTGTAAACATGCTATACTATATGTTTTTAACCTCAATTTGGTACAAAAACCCTTGGATTCACCCACTTTTTTTTAGCTCTGGGGCGGCAGACACCTGCAGGCCTTTTATGGTACTGCACCCAGTAGTTTTATATAGATGTCATTTATTAAGTAAATATATGTAATTGTGTTGATTTATAAAGTGGGAATGCTGGTCCTCAGTGTGCAGCAAGTACAAGAGTGTGTGTCTGTATGTGTGTGTGTGTGTGTGTGTGTGTGTGTGTGTGTGTGTGTGTGTGTGTGTGTGTGTGTGTGTGGGGCAAACAGACATCTGAGGACACTTTTACGTCCGCGAGACAAAAGACAGTGACGGACAGGCGACGGGGTCACCGCGGTGATGTCATAAGGTCACGGTGTGTGTGTGTGTGTGTTTATTACCTGCGAGACGTTTCCTAACATCAAACCAGCCCCCGATCACATGACATTACATCACCATGACATCACGGGGCCCGCGGTGGCGGCGCGGCGCCGAGATCAGTGAGGCAGCGTTCGGGAGGAGGAGATCAGACACCTGAACCTGTGAGGATCCTGCAGGACAGAACATGAGAGTGTGTGTGTGTGTGTGTGTGTGTGTGTGTGTGTGTGTGTGTGTGTGTGTGTGTGTGTGTAATTACAGTGTAGTGGTTCCACTCCGTTGCAGCTCAGGAATGACTGACCCAAGACTCTCATACACACACACACACACACACACACACACACACACACACACACACACACACACACACACACACACACACACACACACACACACACACACACACTCTCACTGTGAAACCACTAGCTTAGCGTAGCAACACAAGCAGCGACACACTACCCATGATGCAACACTCCAACAACAATCCTCCTCGCACATTAGACAGCCGTACACAGGAAGTGACATCACGGCGCTCAGGTGAGGTAGAGACGGCGTTAAGGATCGGATTAAACCCCGACTTTTTAATACGGGATGAAAACCCTGGAACATGGATTTTTAAAGTCCGGATTCAATCTGACAACATGAACTTTTAAGTCTGGACTGAAACCCTGGAACATGTATTTTTAACATCAGGTTGAAACCCTGGGACATGAACATTTAAGTCTGGATTGAAACCCTGGAACATGGATTTTTAACATCAGGTTGAAACCCTGGAACATGGACTTTTAAGTCTGGATTGAAACCCTGGAACATGGATTTTTAACATCAGGTTGAAACCCTGGAACATGGATTTTTAAAGTCAGGATTCAATCTGACAACATGAACTTTTAAAATCGGGGCTGAAACCCTGGAACATGGACATTTTAAAGTCAGGATTAAGTCTGACAACTTGAACTTTTAAGTCCGGAATGAAACCCTGGAACATGGATTTTTAAAGTCAGGATTGAACCGGACAACACAGACTTTTCATTTTGGGATTAAACCCTGGAACATGGATTTCTAACATCAGGATTAAACCTGGGAACATGGACTTTTAATGTCAAGATTAAAAACCCAACTTCCTGGATTTTTAACCCCAGGACTAAACCCTGGATCGTTGAGTTTTAACTCCAGGATTAAACTTTGGAACCTGGACTTTTAGGATCAGGATTAAGCCTGGGAAGACGGACTTTTAACTCCAGGATTACATCGTAAATTAATTTTAAACCCGAACTCCAGGAACACGAACCCTTGAATTTGAGATGTCGAAGGCACATTTATCGTATCGGAATTTGTAGAATTCAATTAACCCTTCGGGATGTTAGCATTTAGCCTAGCTCGCAAAAAAAACAAAAACCGAGTCATTGAAATGCTAAACGTTTGTTAGCTTGATGTTTTGTTCCGCGTACCTGTCTCACTGACTCTCGCTGTCTGTCTCTCAGAGGTGTTGATGAACACCAAGTCGGAAACAACGGACCTCAGGTGGACCAACCATCCTGCGGACGACCCTCAGGTACGCACACACACGCACGCACACACACAGAGTTAGCATTTAGCTAGCACGTAGCATGCTAATGCGCGACCTTTCTGCAGTGGGAGGAGATGAGCGGATTGGATGAAGAGTCCAACATGGTACGGACCTATCAGGTCTGCACGCCCAACAGTCCGTCCTCCAACTGGCTCAGGACGCGATGGATCCCGCGGCGCGTGGCGACCACGCTCTACGTGGAGATCAGGTCGGTTGGATTAACAGATTAACAGATTAGAGATGGTTAAAAAAGGGTTGTCCGTAAACTGCGACTGTTTCCCCCCCCCCTGCAGGTTCACCATGATGGAATGTTCCGGTCTGAACCAGCGTCACTGCAAAGAGACCTTCAATCTCTTTTCCTACCAGTCCGACACGGACGAGGCCACGCCCACTCACCCCGCCTGGATGGAGAACCCTTACGCCAAAGTCGCCACGGTCGCCGCCGACCACCTGCTGCGGCCCGGCGCCGACCGGCGCTCCAACGTCAAACTGGTGCGCCTGGGACCGCTGCGGGGGGCGGGGCTTTACCTGGCCTTCCAGAGCCAGGGGACGTGCATGGCGCTGTTGTCCGTGCGCGTCTTCTACAGGAAGTGCCCGTCCCTGCGCCGCGCCTTCGCCGCCTTCCCCGAGACCATCCCCCACTCTCTGGTCGAACAGGTAACCTCGCCGAAACCTCGGCCGAAACCACGGCAACGGACGAGATTTATGTAGACGTAGCTAAAGTAGACGTTAGCGCTGTTATTTTTTTTTAACCAAAAACAGGTTTTCAAAATAAAAGCTCAGTCAGTCACTACATTTAGAAATTGTTATCGTGAAGTTGACAAGTTTACCGATCCATCATTAAGTTTTCAAAATAAAAGCTTGATCAGTAAATTTACAAAATAAAAGATTCATCATTAATTTAGCTTAATTATAAAATTTACAATATAAAAGCTAAATTGTTAAATTTACAAAATAAAAGCTCTATAATTTAATCTACAAACTAAAAGATCTAATTATTTAATTTATAAATTAAAGGTTTCTCTGTTAGGTTTCCAAAATAAAACCTTCATCAATAAAATTACGCAGTAAAAGATCATCGTTAAACTTACAAAATAAAAGCTTAATTATTACATTTACAAAATAAAAGCTTAATTATTACATTTACAAAATAAAAGCTTAATTATTACATTTACAAAATAAAAGCTCAATAATTGAATCTACAAAATAAAAGATCTAATTATTTAATTTACCAATTAAATGTTTCTCAGTTTAATTTACAAAATAAAACCTTCATCAATAAAATTATGAAGTATTAAGATCATCATTAAGTTTACAAAATAAAAGCTTGATCAGTAAATTTACAAAATAAAAGATTCATCATTAATTTTTCAAAATAAAAGATTTTTCATTCAGTTTTCAAAATAAAAGCTTAATTATAAAATTTACAAAATAAAAGCTAAATTGTTAAATTTACAAAATAAAAGCTTAATTATTACATTTACAAAATAAAAGCTCAATAATTGAATCAACAAAATAAAAGATCTAATTATTTAATTTACAAATTAAATGTTTCTCAGTTTAATTTACAAAATAAAACCTTCATCAATAAAATTATGAAGTATTAAGATCATCATTGAGTTTACAAAATAAAAGCTTGATCAGTAAATTCAAAAAAATAAAAGCTCAATCATTAAATGTACTAAACGGAGTCCACAAAATAAAAGATTCATCATTAAGTTTACAAAATAAAAGATTCATCATTACATTTATAAAATAAAAGCTCAATAATTGAATCTACAAAATAAAAGCTTAATTATTAAATTTACAAAATAGAAGCTCAGTAATTGAATCTACAAAATAAAAGCTTAATCATTAAATTTACAAAATAAAAGCTCCATAATTTAATCTACAAACAAAAAGATCGAATTATATAATTGACAAATTAAAGGTTTCTCTGTTAAGTTTTCCAAAATAAAAGCTTTGTCATAAAACAGTTTGAACGGTTTCATTTCGCGCTGCAGGCTCAGGGTGTGTGCGTGGAGAACGCCGTGACGCCGCCGGGAGAGCAGTCGCAACCTCCCAGCATGCTGTGCGGCGAGGACGGGCAGTGGGTGGGGCAGGCGACGTCCAGCTGCGCCTGTCGGCCCGGGTACGAGGCGGTGGAGTCGGACGTCAGATGTCGAGGTGAGAGAAACTGTTTTTCTTCTTCTTCTTCTTCTTCTTCTTCTTCAGACGAGATGTTGACGCGAGCGGTCGTTTGGTTAACAAAATAAAAGCATCTTCGGTGCGAGAGGTGAAGTGTGTGTTTTCATTATCGGCACTTAAAATTCCTCGCACACACACACACACACACAGTGTAAACAGAGGGCAGTGGTTTACACAGAGGCTGGAGATGATTAGAGAGAGAGAGAGAGAGAGAGAGAGAGAGAGAGAGAGAGAGAGACATGTGTCGACAGTGTGAGGGAAGAAGGGCGAACGACATAGTCGTGTTACACAGAGAGAGAGAGAGAGAAAGAAAATATATATTAATACGTTAAATCGCCATTTCATATCACACATTTTTTTCTGTTGACCTGTTACGTCAGAGCGGCTAATTGGTACCACGACAAAAAAGTTGTATATTGTTCTGTGGGTTTTGCCCGTTGAAGCTAAACAGGAAGTGGCCAAAAAACGTTAAGTTGGTCGCAAGTGGACAGGAAGTCCAATTACTCCTACATGTGTACACTTAATTGACTTACGTTAGCGTAACTTACGTAATGCCAAGTATAAGTAGAATTTAAAAAATGCTCGCTAACACTAGCTTAGAGAGGGATACAGCGTACAGACGTACGTGGCCAGTTAATCGACATCCTCCTCCGCATGCATAGTCGGACTCGGCGAGTTGCCCGGTTGCCTGCCTTAGTCGGACTACAGCCTCACAAGAACACGTCTGCGTACCGTTAAATCGCCATTTCATTGGACTACTACTACTCCGCAACACTAGGTGGCGATACGCGACCATTTCAGCTTGTTGGCGTTTGCCGTTTTCCTGTTGACCCGTTACGTCACAGCGGCTAATTGGTACGTTTTTTTTACAAAAAGTTGTATATTGTTGTATATTGTTCTGTGGGTTTTGCCTGTTAAGCTAAACAGGAAGTGGCCAAAACACGTGAAGTTGGTCGCAAGTGGACAGGAAGTTCTAACTGAAGGAGTCCAATTAGTCCTACGTGTGTACGCTTAATTGGACGGGAGTCGAACTTGGCGTTCTACGAATTTCTTCTCCGCATGCATAGTCGGACTTGGCGAGTTGTCCGGTTGCCTGCCTTAGTCGGACTAAGGCCTCACAGGAACACGTCTGCGTACCGTTAAATCGCCATTTCATTGAACTACTACTACTTAAACACTTATAGCCTGTCCAACTCCGCAACACTAGGTGGCGATACGCGACCCTTTCAGCTTGTTGGCGTTAGCGGTTTTTCTGTTGACCCGTTACATCAGAGCGGCTAATTTGTACCACGGAGCGTTTTTTTGTTTTTTTTTTACAAAAAGTTGTATATTGTTGGTGGTGATGGTTTTTGCCAGTTGAAGCTAAACAGGAAGTGGCCAAAAAACATTAAGTTGCTCGCGAGTGGACAGGAAGTTCTAACTGAAGGAGTCCAATTAGTCCTACATGTGTACGCTTAATTGGACGGAAGTAACGTAACTTACGTAACGTCAAGTTGTTGTGGGAAGATAATTTTAAAAATGCTCGCTAAGACTAGCTTAGAGAGATATACAGTGACACCTATGGAGGCGGAGTCAGACGTACGTGGCCAGTTAATCAAATTTCTTTTCCGCATGCATAGTCGGACTTGGCGAGTTGTCCGGTTGCCTGCCTTAGTCGGACTACGGCCTCACAAGAACACGTCTGCGTACCGTTAATTGGCTAATTGGTATGTTTTTACAAAAAGCCGTATAGTTGAAGCTAAACAGGAAGTGGCCAAAACACGCTAAGTCGGTCGCGACCGGAGTTCTAACTGAAGTCGTGTCTTCAAGAAAAAAAGTCCGGTTTCTGCCGACTCGATGCGTTTTGGATGAATGAGAATATACGTAGACATGTAAACAGGAAGTGAGAATATCTTCAATGTCCACTAGGGGGCGATACCGCTGGTTGCGAAATAGAGCCGAACTTCTACTTCTATCGAGTTAACGTTCTCTATAATTACATGAGATGTGTCAGTAAAATTGGACGATGTCGGTTCAGATTACGCCGACTTTTGCGGTAAAAAGTGTGGGAAAAATGTACCAAATGTAGCGCTAATCCGCGGATTTTCAAGCACGGATCGAGGCGCCATGTTGTGCCCTTTAACATCTACATTTGTCAGGTTAGACGCAGCTTTTTGTGTGTGTTTGCGTTGCCTTCATCCAAACATAGAAGCTTCCTCGTCTGGCAAAACAGCAGCAAAAAAACAACAACCAACCAAGAGAGCTCCCTAAAAGGCAGATTTAAAGGGCCACGCACTAAATAACAGAGGGAATAATGCTTTGGAAGCGTGAGACAATTTATTGCACCGAAAATATGTGGGAAATTTCACCCCTCAGAAGAGTCCAGCTGCTGCAGAAACAGATTACACACACATTTTCATGTACGCGTCCAGGTGTCGACGCGCTTCTGGGAAGAGGTGGAGGCATTTACGGGATATTTCGACACACGGTGCGTTTACGTGCACGTTAAAAGTCCGTAAAAATATTATTTTTACATGTTTGGCTTCAACTGTCTTACATGTAATGTCATGTAAACATGTCAGTCTGACTGAAATCGGGCTAGTCTTAGTCAGACTACCATATCTGGATGATCCGTAGTCCGATTACTCATGTGTACGCTTAATCGGACGGGAGTCGGACGACGTGTAAACTGCAGTAAAAGAATTTAAAAAACGCTCGCTAAGACTAGCTTAGAGAGAGATACAGCGTCACCTACGGACTCGTCAAAGACAATAGTTGTGATTCCCTTACATGAAATATCACGTAAACACAAAAATCGGGCTCGTCTTAGTCAGACTAACGTACCTGGATAATGCCATTCATAGTCCGATTAGTCCTCTACGTAGAAGGAGATGACGTACAAACTGCAGTACTGTTGTTGGAAAATAATTTAAAAAAGGCTCGCTAAGACTAGCTTAGCGATAAATACAGCGTCACCTACGGAGGCGGAGTCAGACGACGCAGCTAATGAACCGATTTTCTCCTCCGCATGCATAGTCCGACTCGGAGTCCGATTTCTTTAGTCTGACAAAGACAATAGTTGTGGTTTTCTTTCATTTAACGTCACGTAAACGCGTCAGCCCGACTAAAATGGGGCTAGTCTTAGTCAGACTAACGTACCTGGATAATGCGATTCATAGTCCGATTACTCCTCTACGTGGAAGGAGACGACGTACAAACTGCAGTACTGTTGTTGAAAAGACTCGCTAAGACTAGCTTAGCGATAGATACAGCGGAGGCGGAGTTATTTTCTCCTCCGCATGCGTAGTCGGACTGGGCGAGTTATCCGGTTGTCTGCCTTAGTCGGACTACGGCTAATATGGAGCAGTTCATTTTAGAGAAACAGGCCGTTGTCGTCTGCGTACCTGCTTATTCTACGATTTCAAAGGGTCAAAGTTCGGGAGGCAGGAGCTTTGGAAAACGTGGAACGGAGCGCTCGAGAGTGCTTTGAGTTAGCCTCGCACGTTTACACGTGTCCTTAAAGTCGTGTTTTCACTCGGACTAACGCTTTTATCGGATTCTGCTCTCAGGTTTTTTTTACTTAAACGTCTTCCGTCTGAGACTTTTGTTTTCGTGTCGACTCGAGTGCAAACGTGAGAACACTCTTGTTGTGTCTTTGTCGCGTGACCTTCGGCGAGCTTCGTCGTTGCCTCAGACTCGGGGATCAGCAGCAGAAGTCGGCCTCAAATTAAACTCTAATCTAAATGGAATGTGGCCCTGCATGTTTAAGGCAAAGGAGGAGGAGGAGGAGGAGGAGGAGGAGGAGGAGGAGGAGGAGGAGGAGGAGGAGGAGGGGGATAAAAGCAGAGAGGAGGCGACAGACGGTTTGGTTGTCGAAGCTTCCTGTTATTCTCTGTGAGGTCAGAGGTCACCTGACTGCAGCCAGGATGTGCTGCAGTGGTGGCTCTGGTCGGGGGTCGCCCCTGCTTCTGGGGTGGGGGGGGGGCGTGGAGTAATTGCCTGGCTGAGTGAAAAGGTCAAAGGTTAACTCGTGCTGCTTAAGCTCCGCGGGAGACGGCGCCCTGTGTGTGCGTGAGTGCCCGGGCTTGGCAGGGGTTGGCACGATGACATCACGGCAGCACTTTCCACATCCTGTCGAAGCCAAGGTCACTTCCTGTCTCTGATTGTCTCGTCCCTCTCTCTCTTCTCTCTCTCTCGCCGTGTGATCTTCCTCATCCGGACGCCGTCACATCATTGTTCGGAAAACAAAGCTCAACAAGTCTCGCGTGTCCGTCCATCAACCCTGTCCCCTCCTCTTTGGTTCCTACCGAAGTCGTAAATCTGTCAACGCCCTCCGAGGCTAGTTTTTGTGTGTGACCATGTGATTTGATATATATCTCATATGTTGTATTCTATCGTTTTATCATTTCCAAAACGTAAATATAACGTAAATCTTAGAGAAAGATACAGAATCACCTAAGGAGGCGGAGTGTACTCGGAGTCCGAATTTTTTGTTTTTGTTTTTTTATTTCATGTAATGTCACGTAAACACGTGAGTCCGACTAAAATCGGCTAAAGTCTTAGTCAGACTAACGGACCTGGATAATGCGATTCATAGTCCGATTACTCCTCTACGATTACTAGCTCAACAAGTCTCGCGTGTCCGTCCATCAACCTTGTCCCTCCTCTTTGGTTCCTACCGAAGTCGTAAATCTGTCAACGCCCTCCGAGGCTAGTTTGTGTGTGTGAACATGAGATTTATATATTTATATCTCATACGTTGTATTTTATTGTTTTTATTGTTTCCAAAAACGTAAATGATATCGTAGAGAGAGATACAGTGTCACCTACGGAGGCGAGTCTGACGTACGCGGCCAATGAATCGATTTTCGTACTCGGGGTCCGATTTTTTTTAGTCTTACAGCGAAAATAGTTGTAATGTTCTTTCGTAATGTCACGTAAACACTAAAATCGGGCGAGTCTTAGTCAGACTAACGTACCTGGATTCATAGTCCGATTACGCCTCTACGATTGCTAGCTCAACAAGTCTCCGTCCATCAACCTTGTCCCTCCTCTTTGGTTCCTACCGAAGTCGTAAATCTGTCAACGCCCTCCGAGGCTAGTTTTTGTGTGTGAACATGAGATTTATATATTCATATGTTGTATTTTATCGTTTTATCGTTTCCAAAAAACGTACTTGAAGAAGAGCTGAAACCGCGAGCTATGTCGCCCCCTGGAGGCTCTACGATATATTTTTTTACTTCCTGGTTGCCCTCGACCAGCAAACCAGATGACGACATCTACATTTCACATAGAGTCGATTGGTAAATAGCCACCTTCCTTTTTTTTTTATGCTAATGCTAACGCTAACCCGTGCCTTTCTCTCCTCCAGCCTGTCCGTCGGATCATTTCAAGGCGGGGTCAGGGCCCAGTGGGTGTCGGCCTTGTCCAACGTACAGCAGCACAAAGATCCCAGGCTCCGCCTACTGCCCCTGCTACTCCGGCTACTACCGAGCTGACTCCGACCCGCCGCACACCACCTGCACCCGTGAGTCCGACTTTACTGTGTTTCCCCGTGGTTGTGTGACACACAAAACATGGTGTCGCACAACCACGCTCCACAAAAACCTGAAATATCCCTTTAAGACACACACACACCCGCTCACAAACCTGTTTTATTCTATTCTATTCACACGCCCATTTAAATCCTGCTATGCCCGAGGCAGCAGCAATTAGTCTGAATTAGGAGGCTCATTACCTCTAAGTGTGTGTGTGTGTGTGTGTGCGCGTGTGTGTGTGTGTGTGTGTGTGTGCAAACCTCTTATCTCTCAGGTCGTCCATCAGTGACAGGACGGAAAGACAAACTGATGACGTACAAATGAAGACGAATGAAACCGCTATCTTTCATTCTTCTTTGTTTTGTTTTTTTTCAAAATAAAAGTCCCCTTAAACATGTTTGGAAACCTGTCTGTTTGAGGTTCAGCAGGTAGACCAAGACCTGCTAGACCAGGTAGACCAAGACCAGGTAAACTATAAACAGTTCAGATCAGATAAACTCGCTGATTTCTTCTTCTACTACTTTAGCATCTAGCCGCGGCATTTGAACCGATGTTCATCTGCTAGTTTCTGCGCAAAAGATGTGTTCTATCTAGCGCTGGGTTAGCGCACGACGCGTTTCCACGACGACTGACCGGTAAAAAGACGCGTGACGTCATGTTTACGTGCCGCGACACGGGAGTCCAGGCACCGTTTACCAGTTAGCTCCGTTAGCCACATTAGCTCGTTTAGCGCCGTTAGCGCGCCCGCAGTGGAACTGGAGCGGTCTGTTTGTTAAAGGAAAAGAGCAGCGCTACAAATAGCCAGCGTACCTGTGTACTGCGTATGTGTTCCTCTGTTTTTGAAGGTTAGCGTCATTTTGACAATCTGGAGTTACGTAAACATGACGTTGCGCGTGTTTTTCCGATCAGTCGTCATGGAAACGCGCCGTTAACCGCCGTTAACACTAATTCTATCTCTCTGTCACACAGCTGTGTCCATACACAAGTCAACAGGAAGTGCTTTTATTTTTGTAATGGCCTTCGCCGACATCTACGATGTGTCGAAGCAAATTTGCTTAGACTTGATTTGATGGACCTATTGAGTTAGCATAAAAACTAGCTATTTCACAGGCTATTTATTCATTAAATACACTCCACAAAATCAGGCCGTAGAGGCGTCACGACAATGCTTTTCCAAGCGTTGAACACTAGGGGGCAGAGTCTAAAATAGAAGGGATTCTGAAGAGTGTGGGAACACTTGTCTCCCTGTCAACATTCTGAAGGACCTGTGCTGTTCAAATTCAAATATTTATGACCTCTGACCTCTCACCCTGAACCCAGGACCGCCCTCAGCTCCCCGCTCCATCGTGAGTCAGGTCAACGACACCACGGTGACTCTGGAGTGGAGCGAGCCACTTGACCGCGGAGGAAGAGGAGACTTGACCTACAGAGTCCTGTGCTCCAGCTGTGGGACCGCTAGCAAGGTACGCTACTGACGATAGGTAGATCGAGACCAGGTAGTTCTGGAAGACCAAGGCTTGGCAGACCTAGACAAGGTAGGCCAGGTTGATCAAGGGCTAAGCAAACCAGTGAGATCAGGGAAGACCAAGACCAGGTGGATCAGGAGTACCAGGTTAACTATGTATACCAGGTAGAACTAGACCATGTAGACCAGGAAGTACGAGATTAAGCAAACCAGTGAGATCATGTAGACCAATACCAGGTAGACCATTAGGAGCAATATTAGGTAGATCAGGTATACCAGGCAGAACGAGACCAGGTAGATCAGGTATAACAGGCAGAACGAGACAAGGTAGACCAGGCAGAATGAGACCAGGTAAATCAGGTATAGCAGGCAGAAAAAGACCAGGGTGATCATGTATACCAAGCAGAACAAGACCAGGTAGAACAGGTATACCTGGCAGAATGAGACCAGGTAGATCAGGTATAGCAGGCAGAACGAGACCAGGTAGATCAGGTATACCAGGCAGAACGAGACCAGGTAGACCAGGTATACCGGGCAGAACGAGACCAGGTAGATCAGGTATAGCAGTCAGAACGAGACCAGGTAGATCAGGTATACCAGGCAGAACGAGACCAGGTATACCGGGCAGAACGAGACCAGGTAGATCAGGTATACCAGGCAGAACGAGACCAGGTAGACAAGGTTTTCTAGGTAGAACAAAACCACATGGACCAGGTAGAATCTGGAAGACCAAGACAAGGCAGACCAGGTAGATCAAGACTAAGCAAACCACTCAGATCATGTAGACCAATACCAGTTAGACTAGGCAGAAGAGGACCATGTAGAACAAGACAAACAAGACCAGGTATACCAGGTAGAAAAGGCTAGTTCGCTTTGGTCCAGTCTGATCAGAAGAAGTCTGCTACTCGTTTGTCCATTTTGACTCAACCGCATCCTATCCCTGCTGCCTCTTCTTCAGGGATTGGCCGGTTCTTGTTCGCCATGTGATGACAGCGTCCTGTACCGCCCGGCCCAGCGCAGTCTGACCCATCGGCGAGTGGTCGTCTGGGGACTCCACCAGTACACGCAGTACACTTTCACGATCCAGTCCCTGAACGGCGTCTCTGCGCTCAGCCAATCGGAGCCGGCCTCGGACAAAGTCAACGTCACCACCAACAGAGACGGTACGCTTCGACACTTTGTTACCCAGAATGCACTTTCACGCTGTATCTGCAGCATGTGATTGCTGATAGGCTGATTTGTGCGCACAGTTCCCGCCCCAGTGTCCGGTCTGAAGAGGACGGCGTCGTCCGAGACGAGTCTGACTTTGGAGTGGGACGCTCCGGTTCTGAAAAACCAGCACCACATCCTGGACTACCAAGTCCGCTACAGTCCCAAGGTACGTACACACACACACGCATATACACACACATAATGGGCTTATGAAATGATCTGTGAAGTCACTGTCATTATGTCATTAACAGGACGGCGAGGAGGCGGGTCAGTGGCAGTACGTGCCCAGCAGGTCGTCTTCGGTGGCGCTGACGGGGCTGCAGCGGGCGACGCAGTACCAGGTGCAGGTCCGCGCTCGCTCGCAGGCCGGGTACGGATCGTTCAGCGGCGCCAACAGCTTCAGCACGCAGCCCGACGGTACGACCTCTAGAGAAATGATGTAGTTCTGGTCCCTACGGTGGCCCTGAGGTGCAAAACATAAACGCAAAACACAAACGCAAAACACAAATGCAAATTACAAAAAACAAATCACAAAACCAAAAACGCAATCACAAACGCAAAAATGTAAATGACAAAACACAAATCACAAACACAAAACCAAAAACGCAAATGACTAAACACAAACGCAAAACGCAAATGACTAAACACAAACGCAAAACACAAATGCAAAAACCAAAACACAAACGCAAAAAACACAAACGCAAATTACAAAACACAAACGCAAAACACTATCAGAAACGCAACACACAAACGCAAATTACAAACGCAAAACACTATCAGAAACACAACACACAAACGCAAATTAAAAAACGCAAAACACTATCAGAAACGCAAAACACTATCAGAAACGCAAAACACAAACGCAAATTACAAAACACTATCAGAAACGCAAAACACAAACGCAAATTACAAAACACAAAACACTATCAGAAACGCAAAACACATACGCAAATGACAAAACGCAAAACAAAAAACACAAAAGCAGAAAATACAAAAACAGGAACTCAAAACTAAAAATTTACTTTGTGTTTTGCACCTCAGGGCCACCGTAGGTCCCAAATCGTTTTTTGTATTTGCTAAAAATGTGACTGCACCATGCTTTGATCTTATTTTTAGCTAGCTAGTGCTAGCTCTGCTCGCTTGGAACCTCGCCAGAGCAGGTTACTAAAAAAATTGCTTTAGCGACATTAGCAGCTCTTGCTACGAAGTCGTCCATGACGGACACTGCTCTGGACACGCCCACTCTCGAGCTGAGTTGTCTTTTCAACTTTTTTTTTCTATTCTGTGTTTTCTAGGCGCGCGGAACTCTCAGCTGGTGGTGATGGCCGTTCTGGTCTCCATGGGGATTCTGCTGCTCGTCGCCGCGGCGATCGTCGCCGTCTACTGTTACCGGTAAGAGAGAGAGAGAGAGAGAGGGAAAAGTTGTGTGTGTGTGTGTGTGTGTGTGTTCAGGATGCTCCCTCCCTGCCTGCTCCAACAGAACAATGGAACGTTGACCTCAGGTTCAAACACACACACACACACACACACACACACACACACACACACACACACACACACACACACACACACACACACACAGGGTGGGACATGTCGACTATATTAAGATGTAGAAACCCAACACTGTGAGAGAGATGGAGCGATAGAGAGAGATAATAACATTCCTTGGAGAGAGAGTGAAAAAGAATGGATGTGTGTGTGTGTGTCTGTGTGTGTGTGTGTGTGTGTGTGTGTGTGTGTGTGTGTCTCTTGGGAGATGAGGAATCCTGCGGCGGCTAAAAACACTCTCTCTCTCTGGTTGTCTCTCAGCAGGAGGAGGAGGACACGCTCAGACATCAGCGATAAAAGTGGACACTTCCCGATGGGACAGAGTGAGTCCTCTCTCCCTGTTTTCCCGTCTGTGTCGTGTCACGTGACCAATAAAAGCTAACCATGTTGTCGTTGTCGTCGTTGTTGTCTTCGCAGCGATGAAGGTGTACATCGACCCGTTCACGTACGAGGACCCCAACGAGGCCGTGAGGGAGTTCGCCAAAGAGATCGAGGCGTCCTTCGTCAAGATCGAGGAAGTGATCGGCGCAGGTAAATCGCGGCGCGGCGTGGCGTGGCGCGTTTTCGGAAAAACACGTAGCCCGAAGTGATCTTTTCTTTGACTGTCAGCGTCGCATCACACACACTCCTGCTTTATTAAACGTAAACACAAGTGTGTGTGTGTGTGTAGCCACTGTAACAGTAGTCATGTCTTGTGAAGACATTAGCCAAACGTAACTGGATAGCGGTTACCGCGGAAACAAAGGTGTAAGGTTTTCACCGCCGGCTCACACACACACACACACACACACACACACACACACACTTGTCGTATATATGTGTGTGAGGTGTTGACGTGTCGGTATGTGCTAATGAGGCTGAAAGTAACGCGACACTTATCCAAACTTTGGAACGGGCTTCGGTGTTTTTGTGGTTCAGCTGCGCTGTGATTGGCCGCGGTCGGCCGCGTGTGATCTCAGCAGACGCTCGCGTCTCTTTGTCGGAGTCCCTCAGGGCTCCGTCCTCGGCCCGCGGTGACGTGTTCCTGTAACGTTAGCAACTTTTTGCGAGGCTTTTCTGTAATTAGTCACCGACGATTGTACTGTTTGGTAACATTAGTATGGTTTTTGGAACGTTAGCAAAGAGATAGTTGTAGCATTCCTATGTTTTTTTGTAATGTTAGCAATACATTTTGTAGCATTTTTCTGGTTTTGTAATGTTAGCAATGCATTTTTTTTCTTGAGCATTTTAATGTTTCTTTGTAATGTAAGCAAAGCCATTGTCGTGGCATTTTTATGGTTTTTTGTAGTATTAGCAATACATTTTGTAGCAATTTTCTGGTTTTTGAATGTTAGCAAAGCATTTTAATGGTTTTTGCAATGTTAGCAATACATTTTGTAGCATTTTTCTGGTTTTTGATTGCTAGCATCGGGATTTTTGTAGAATACATTTTTGCAATGTTAGCAAAACATTTTTTCTCGCATTTTCATGTGTTTTGTAATGTTAGCAATGCAATTTTTGTAACAATAATATTATTTTAGTTTTGTTAGCAATGCAATTTTATAGCAATTTTCTGGTTTTTGGATGTTAGCAAAGCATTTTTCTAGCATTTTTAGTTGTTTTGTAATGTTGGCAATGCAAGTTTTTTCTCGAGCATTTTAATAGTTTTTGAAATGTTAGCGAAGCAATTTTTGTCGCATTTTTATGGTTTTGTAATGTTAGCAATACATTTTGTAGCAATTTTCTGGTTTTTGAATGTTAGCACTACGATTTTTGTAGAATACATTTTTGCAATGTTAGCAAATCGTTTTTGTAGCATTTTCAGTTTTGTAATATTAGCAATGCAATTTTTGTCACATTAGCATATTTTTTAATTTTGTTAGCAATGTATTTTGTAACATTTTTATTGACTTTGTAATTTTTGAAAATGTTGAAAAAACAATGTTTTTTTGTACTTAAATGTATATTTTTTTCCACGTTTTATTTTGTATTTCACTGACCGTAACCGTCTGTTTCAAACTGTCCAGGTGAGTTTGGCGAGGTGTGTCGCGGGCGTCTGAGGATCCCGGGCAGGAAGGAGAACTACGTCGCCATCAAGACGCTGAAGGGCGGCTACACCGAGAAGCAGAGGCGGGACTTCCTGTCTGAGGCGTCCATAATGGGCCAGTTCCAGCACCCCAACATCATCCACCTGGAAGGCGTCATCACCACTTCCTGTCCCGTCATGATCCTCACGGAGTTCATGGAGAACGGCGCCCTCGACAGCTTCCTGAGGGTAAGACGGGCGGGCGGAGACGGGCGTTCCTCAAGCTCAGTGTCCACGTGGACTTCAGTGTCCACCGTCTTTAACTCCGTCTGTCTCTGCAGATGAACGACGGACAGTTCACCGCCATCCAGCTGGTGGGGATGCTGCGCGGGATTGCAGCGGGGATGAAGTATCTGTCGGACATGAGCTTCGTCCACAGAGACCTGGCAGCTCGTAACATCCTGGTCAACTCCAACCTGGTCTGTAAGGTGAGATAAGGTCTACTTAGACGTCTCCGCGATCGCCTGTCTGTCAACAGAAAAGCCTCATTCTCTACGGTTCTTTTGTCTCCAGGTGTCAGATTTTGGGCTCAGCCGCTTTCTGACGGAAAACTCGTCTGACCCGACGTACACCAGCTCCCTGGTGAGTCCGACTCACTGGATCCACAGAGTCATACACCCGAAAATGATGCTAACGTCATTAGCTAAGAAAATTAGCATCTCGTTCGGTTTATATACTTGTAAAATACTTGTTTGGGACTTCATTTGGTACGTGGAGTCCCTCAGGGTTCCGCTCTTGGTCCTTTTACATTCTGTTGTAAGTCCTTATAGGTTTCACCTTCCGTGAGAGACATTTAACACGCAATACATTTTATAGCATTTTTCTGGTTTTTAAATGTTAGCATCGGGATTTTTACAATGTTAGCAAAACATTTTTCAAGCATTTTCATGTGTTTTGTAATGTTAGCAATGCAATTTTTGTAACATTACTATATTTTTAGTTTTGTTAGCAATGCATTTTATAGCATTTTTCGTTTTTTTGAATGTTAGCAAAGCATTTTTTTTTAGCATTTTTCTGTATTTTGTAATGTTAGCAATGCAAAAAAATTTCTCTAGCATTTTAATGGTTTTTGCAATGTTAGCAAATGATTCTTGTAGCATTTTTCTGGTTTTTGAATGTTAGCAAAACGTTTTTTTTCTAGCATTTTCATGTGTTTTGTAATGTTAGAAAATTAGCATCTTGTTCGGTTTATATGCTTGTAAAATACTTGTTTGGGACTTCATTTGGCACATGGAGTCCCTCAGGGTTCCGCTCTTGGTCCCTTTAGATTTCTGTCACCTTCTATGAGAGAACATTTAACACGTGTTGTGCTTTTATTTTGAAATGAATGCCAAGTCACCGACTCTGTGTTGTCTCTCAGGGAGGAAAAATTCCCATTCGCTGGACGGCCCCTGAAGCCATCGCCTACAGGTGAGCGTCACTCCTCCAGGTTGCGTTCGTGCCGCTGTCGCGTCGCATTCCTTCACTCATTGGTGAATTGTTTACCGATTACAGGAAGTTCACGTCAGCCAGCGACGCGTGGAGTTACGGCATCGTTATGTGGGAGGTGATGTCGTACGGAGAGCGACCATACTGGGACATGAGCAACCAGGACGTAAGAAAAAACGCAAACAAACAATAAAAGTCACCTGGTTACTGTTCTGCTTGGTTTTTGTAACGTTAGCGATGTAATTTTTTTCTCGAGCATTTTTATGGTTTTTGCAATGTTAACAAAGCGATTTTTGTAGCATTTTTATGTTATTCTGGAATGTTAGCAATACATTTTTTTTTAGCATTTTTCTGGGTTTTGAATGTTAGCAAAGCGATTTTGTAGCACACATTCTTTCAATGTTAGCAAAGAGATTTTTTTTAGCATTTTTCTGGTTTTGGAAGGTTATCACGGCATTTTTTTTCTCAGCCATTTTATGCTTGTTGTAATGCTAGCAAAGCGATTTTGTAGCATACATTCTTGCAATGTTTGCAAATTGTTGTTCCTTTTGTAGCATTTTTATGCTTTTGCAACGTTAGCAAAGCGATTTTGTAGCATACATTCTTGCAATGTTAGCAAATTGTTGTTTTTTTTTAGCATTTTTATGCTTTTTGCAATGTTAGCAATGCGATTTTTGTAGCATTTTTATGTTTTTTGAATGTTAGCAAAGCATTTTTTTATTCGCATTTGCATGTGTTTTGTTATGTTAGCAATTAATTTTTTTTTTAGCATTTTTCTGGTTTTGGAATGTTAGCACTGCATTTTTTTTCTCAACCATTTTTACGCTTTTTGCAATGTTAGCGAAGCGATTTTGTAGCATACATTTTTGCAATGTTAGCAAATCTTTTTTTGTAGCATTTTTATGTTTTGTATGTTAGCAATGCGATTAACACAAACAGCTGATGGAGTTCTTCTTCTTAACCGTCCTGCCGCCTCAGGTGATCAACGCCATCGAGCAGGACTACAGGCTGCCCCCGCCCCCAGAGTGCCCCGCCTCCCTGCACGCGCTCATGCTGGACTGCTGGCAGAAAGAGCGAGCCAACCGGCCGAGGTTCTGCGATGTGGTCGCGTCGCTCGACAGGCTCATTCGTAACCCCGCCTCCCTGAAGGTGACGCACCCGGAGGGCCCGAGGTGAGTCTCAATGTCGCTCCTCATCATGTGAGCGGGGAGCAAGATACGGGGGGGGGGGGTTTGGTTTTTGACTGGCAGCTGTGGAATGTCATTCATGCACCAGCTGGTGGTTTTCAGGGGTCAAAGGTCAGAGAGACACAGGCATGGGGCGGGGCTTGTGGAGCAGCCAACTGCGTGATTGACAGCTGTTTACACAGACAGGGTTGTTTACTTGAGCAGGTGCAGAGCAGGTCACATTCTTGGATTTAAGTCTCCTTCTCAATTCACCCAAACATCTATCGGCAACTAACAGAGATCTTAGCTTAGCTTTAAGACTGGATTCTGTGGGAAACAGCAAACATAACTTAGCTGAGCTCTAAGACTGAAGCTGGTAGTAAATCTGCGAGCTTAGCGTCACATAAAGACGGGAACTGGTGGGAAACATGTAACTCAGCTTTGCATTAAGGAACCACTGGAACCAGCGGTGACTGCTAACCATATAAACCGGTTGGAAACAGCTAAGTTAGCTTGAAAACTGGAAACATAAAAAACCCCCTGCTAATTTAATTTAGCTTAGAGGCAGAAACAAATGTGAAATAGCTAACTTAGCTGACCAGAAACAGTCAGAACCAGCTAATCGAGCTTAGCTTAGAGACTGGAATCAGTGGGAAACAGCAAACATAATTTAGCTGAGCTCAAAGACTGGTAGTAATCTGCGACACATAAAGACGGGAACTGGTGGTGAAACATGTAACTCAGCCTTGCATTAAGACTGGAACCAGTGGTGACTGCTAACCATATAAACCAGTTGGAAAAGTTAGCTTGAAAAGCTCATTTAGCTTAGCTTAGCGGCAGACACAAATGTGAAGTAGCTCACTTAGCTTAAAGTCCAGAAACAGTGAGAACCAGCTAGTTTAGCTTAGCTAAGAGGCAGACACAAATGTGAAGTAGCTCACTTAGCTGAGCTTAAAGTCTAAAAACAGGGAGAGCCAGCTAATTTAGAGACAAGAACCAGTGGAAACACTGACTTAGCTTGACTTAAAAAGCAAAAACAGTGGGAAACTTCCCTTCCTGAGTGAAAACAATGACTCTAGTTTAAAAACGTTTCCAATGAATTCTGTCTGTCTCTGTGTCTCAGTTCGTCCCAGCCTCTGTTGGACCAGCGAGTCCCGCCTCCTCTCTCCGCCTGTGGTTCTGTTTCGGAGTGGCTTCGGGCCATAAAGATGGAGCGATACGAGCTGAGCTTCCTGCAGGCCGGTTTCACCAGCCTGGAAATCGTCTCGCAGCTCAACACTGAGTGCGTCCTCGCCACGTACATTTCATAATATATTCAACGCGTACTGTGCTGTGTTTTTTTTTTTCACGCTAACCTCTTTCCACGCTGTCGTTGTGTTTCAACAGAGACCTGCTCAGAGTGGGCGTGACCCTCGCTGGGCACCAGAAGAAAATCCTCTCCTCCATTCAAACACTCAGGATACGCAAGACTCCGCCCACCATTCTCTACTGACCAACCACAGCCGTGCCCTGACGAACTGTCCAACAACAAAACACTCAGGATGCCGAGCCAGCCCGTTCTTTTATTTTTTTAAACCTCTGACCAATCAGAAAGCCTCAGGACCAGTAAGACTCCGCCTCCTGATGGTTGGATCAATGAAATGCCCATGAGCTGTCGTGACATTTAAGAAGCACAAAAGAACACTAAAGGAATCAACGCAGCTCTGTTAGCGTCATTGTTTGGCCAACAAAGACTCCACCCACCTTCTTATTCTGGCCAATCAGAACAAAGTTGACTGACTCTTTAAAATGAGCGAGAACATGGTTGGTCAGCACTCAGGACGTACGTAGCCCTGGGCCCGCCCGACTTGCCAAACCACTACGGCCATTCCACTGCTCAGGAAACACAAGGCTCCTCATACTTGATTGGCCATTTTATGATCCTGCTACACAGGAAGTCATTTCAGTACAGCCTTCTTGCACCTAACTAAGCCCCACCCACTGCATCAAGGGACAGCTGGAATTGGTTCCCAGCCCTGTCCGTCACGTCCCGTCACAGCAGGATTGAGTCGAAACAGAGAGGACCTTCTCGTCGACGAGCCCAGAAATGCCGAGGATGGAGACGAGCTACATAGAGCGGGAGAGTTTTTTGTACGAGTTCTTATTCCCGAGGAATATTCGGGGATTTTACACACACACACACACACAAGTATATATATATATATATATATAAATATATATATATGAACATTTTGAGGAAACGTAAACATTTTCAGAGAACGGAACCACTGTGCACAGACAATTTTGAATCCGAGGGATTCCGAAATGGCTACTCGGTATGCTCCGTCGTGACGCCGATATCTACTCGAGGAACGTTAGCACAACCTGAGGGAACTCGCGCGGAGACACGTCGACATGTTCAGGAAACGTCGGCGCATCGCAATCTTCGTGAGCTGCGAGGAATAATCTGGGATTGTCGCAGGAATCACCGGTGGAACTTTTAAGGGAATCCTTGTGAATCTTTGAGAACGATACCCAAACCTAATGGGATTTCCTTTAAAAAAAAAAATATTGTTTTAACCAAATTACTGTGATTCTTCAGGTGCTGAAATCCGCCCAGAATAGTGGGAGGGCTTTCAGGAAGAATATTTACGTCTCACTACAGGACCCACGTGGTCCCGAGTCCACTTATCGTGAAAGTTGTAAGTAATGGAGTGAACTCTCTTGAGCCTGGATTTCCACACTGAGGGATCTAAAACTTTATTTTTTAAACTTTAAAGTGACATTTAACCAAAAATGTTCATATCAAAGATAGTGAAGTGAAATAGAGGAGCGTAATGTGATCATGTGACATGTTGAGAACAGAGTCATTGTCCAATAGGAAGCAGTTGACCCGATCCCTGAGTGTGGGAGCGGACGCAGGTTTGACGACCGCACCGCAAATACTGGACCTGTTAGATTGTTTGTCGATGGTTTTTGTATCGTAGCACTTTTTGTACCTGATATTTGAACACGATTGTGTTTTTAAAACAGCAGCAGATCATTGTTTTTATATTAAACATACATTTCAGGAAAAAGAAAATCTGTCTTTTTCATTTTGTACAACGAGGAGGGGGGGGGGGGGGGTGTGGGGGTGAAAGGTCACATCTGAAATCAAACGCTCATTTGTTCTTTCCGCAATAACAAGAGAATCCGTCTCATTCACGGCACGCATGTCCAACAGTGTTCCATTAAATAACACTAGAGGGGTTTAGACGGTTGTATCTGCAGAGGCTCTTCTGTCCTGCAGCCAAACGCTCATTCAGACTTGGCAAAGGCTCGTTTTTTTCCTCTGAGACAAAGCAAACAAACGCTTAAAACGGCAGCTCTTTAATCACAACATGTCTGATAAAAGCCGTGTTTTCATTAATGCTGACGTTTTAGTCAGATGACCTTTGGTCCAGTCGGGATTTGTCTTGTCTGAAGTTGTAGTACTGACGAGTTGGCCCTCTTACAGTCTTTAAGCTAAGCTAAGTTTGCGTCCAGTTTTTTTTTTTAAATCTTTAAGACTGACAAAGATTCCCACTGGTTACAGTCTTTTTGCTAAGCTAAGTGTTGAAGTGTTGAAAAACATGTATGTTTCGTTCCATTTTCCGTGTAAATAGGGCCTAAGCTAAGCTAGCTTTCGCCATCAGTTACAGTCTTTGGCTGTGTTCCATTTACACTGGAACCTCAGAACTGGGGGTTACGTCACCTCTGAGTTGACCGAGTTTTCCAGCTGGGAAAAATTTGGATCTCGGACTAACCATTGTTATCTATTCTGCCCAAAAAAAAGACTGTATGATATTTTGCTCACACGAACAACATATTAACGTGACTGGCAGCCATCTTGGAATCCTATGTCAGGTTTTGGTAGCTAAGCTAACTTTCCAGGTTTGATTGGGAACTTTGACTTCCGACTACAACTGGAACAAACTATTTAAGCTTAGCTCTTGCTTAAGTTAGCGGTCTCCTGCTGGACCCAGTCTTTAAGCAAAGCTAACTGTTCACTCCAGTCTGTAAGCTAAGCTAGCTTTTTCCCCATCAGTGCCAGTCTTCTGCTGTGTTCCATTAGAACTTGGAAACATTTGGACACAACCAAATAGCCATTGTTAGCTATTCCAAACCAAAAAAAACAGGCTATACATGGTATTTAGCTCAGACGAACAGCATTGCAACATGTTCCTGGATAAATATAAATAACACTACTACATGTACAACTGCCAAATAAGTTACTGTTAAGTTACTGTTAATGTGACTGGCAGCCATCTTGGAATCCTATGTCAGGGTTTGATAGCTCCGATTTTCCAAGTTAGACTGGAATGCACCATTTAAGCTGAGCCCTTGCTTAAGCTAGCAGTTTCCTCCTGGATCCGGTCTTTAAGCAAAGCTAACTGTTTCCCACTGCAGTATGTAAGCGAAGCTAGCTTTTCCCCATCAGTGCCAGTCTTTTGCTGTGTTCCATTTACATTGGAACTTGGAACTGCGGGTTATAGCTGGGAAAAAAATAGGATGCAACTAAATAGCCATTGTTAGCTATTCCAAACCCAAAAGAAAATAGGCTATACGTGGTATTTTGCTCATAGACAGCATCGCAACATGTTCACGAATAAATATTGAACACGACTATATGTACGACTGTCAAATAGGTAAATAAGAGAAGAGTGTTTTTACTGTTAACGTGACTGGCAGCCATCTTGGAATCCTATGTCAGGGTTTGATAGCTCCGACTTTCCAAGTTAGACTGGATTTGCTTAAGCTATCGGTCTCCTGCTGGATCCAGTCTTTAAGCAAAGCTAACTTAGTAAACAATGCTTCGTTAGCCGTTATCAGTTCTCTCAGCAGAGTTGAATTAGCCGTTTTCCAAGTCACAAGTGCCCCAGCAGGAAAATCCAGCTGCCTCGTAAAGTTAATAAAAACCCGTTGAGCTTCGTTAATGACTGAAGTCGCCATCTTTCAGGCTCCGGCACAGGAAGTTGACCTCAACATTCCCCGCGTCTCCATCAGCGCACGACGACAACAACAGCAGCAGCAGACATGTTTGAATCATGACATGAAGCCGGCTAATGAGAACCATCGGCCCGTTGTTACATTATTGTGGAAGAGTCCAATTTTTTTTTTTTTGTTCTTTCTTTTTTATTTCCACAATAACTCACGAAGCAAAGACGCGATAAATCTGCGCCGCGACATCTGGAAACCACGTCGTCGGCGCGTCCGTCTTTACCTCCGACTCCTGCTCGACCTCTCGCTCTGTCTCTTATTAGAGATAAAGCTCGGGGTTTGAGGAACGAACACATGGTCGGAGCTAATAAAATCTAAATAGGCCGAATCCTGGGATATTTTTAAGTTTACGTTCCCTGCAAAAAAACAGCCCTTTTTCCAACAGGGACCTTGAAGATTGTGCCACTTCCAGACCAAATTCCACAGAGAAAACAGGGGATTCTTCAGATTTCAGTCCGCGGTTCACACACTCCAGTCCACAGGGGGGCGCTGTCCGGTGCCCTTTTTTTTAAAACCAAAAAGGTGAACAGTTCTGACCCCAGGACCTGTTCCCGGGGTCCTTACGTAAGTCTGGTTCAGCGTCACATGACTCTCTGTGAGGTCGTCTCATCACGACAGAGAAACAAACATGGAGGCTGTTGACGTTGACCTCTGACCTCAGAGTGTGTGCGTTATCAGTGTGTGTGTGTGTGTGTGTGAGACAGCGCAGACCTGTCAGGTCGGGGGCCGTCGAGCCGCGAACTTCACTTGACATTCAGAGTGGGCGGAGTCTCGGCCCCTGATTGGCCGCCCGGCCCGAGTGCTGCAGGTAGCGTCTGTTCAGCGACAACAAACACACATGTGGGAGGTCAGAGGTCACGGCGAGCCTGAGCAGCTGCGAGCGTGATTGACAGTCAGTGAAATCGGAGTCTGAGCAAATATTTGGTCAGGGACAAGTGAGGGGGGGGGGGGGGGGGGTTGGGGTCTAGGGGGGAGGAGCTACAGCTTCCTTTCAACCTGGCTTTTTCATAAAATGTCAAAAATGTTTACCGATGTTATAAATCGAGTTAGAAGGAGATGCTAATTTTACCGCAGTCGCCCCCCGGTGGCGATTTAAGTGGAAGATTAACGTCCGATTTTAATACGTTCACAACACATAGCGACGGACACGATGCCCGCAGCGAATTTGTCTCGTTTCCACCCGGCCGACGATGACCGCAGAGTCACGTGACCCGAATATGTGGCCACTCCCCCTGGTGGCCATTTAATATATTCTTACTTCCTGTTTAACGTCCGATTTTAATACGTCCGGCCCACGGGAGCGACACATAGCGACGCCCGCCGTGACTTTGTTGCGTTTCCGCAGAGGCACGTGACCCGAATATGTGGCCACTCCCCCTGGTGGCCATTTGATATATTCTTACTTCCTGTTTAAGTGGAAGATTAAGGTCCGATTTTTTTATACGTTCGGCCCACGAGAGCTACACATAGCGACGCCTGCCGCAACTTTTGCCGCCTTTCCCCCCATGTGACCCGAATATGTGGCCACTCCCCCTGGTGGCATTTTAATATATTCTTACTTCCTGTTTATCTGTAACTGGAAGATTACCGTCCGATTTTAATACGTTCGTGCCGCAAGCGCGACACATAGCGTCGCCCGCCGCGACTTTGTTTGCGTTTCCGCAGAGTCGCGTGACGCGAATATGTGGCCACTCCCCCTGGTGGCCATTTAATATATTCTTACTTCCTGTTTAAGTGGAAGATTAACGTCCGATTTTTTTATACGTTCGGCCCACGAGCGCGACGCACAGCGCCGCCCGCCGCGACTTTGTAGCGCCTTTCCCCCCATGTGACCCGAACATGCGGCCACTCCCCTCATCTTCATCATCTCTCACTCCATGGGAAGAAGGAGTGATGTTCTGTTGCGACGGGACCACCACCACCACCAAAACCACCACCTCCTCCATCACCCTCACCTCCACCTCCTCCCCCCCCGCCCCCGGGGAGCCTCCCCTCTGAACCTCCTCGCTCGGCTCCTGAATCCTCCTCCTCCTCCTCCTCCTCCTCCTCCTCCTCGCCGCCGCCGCCGCTCCTCGTCTCCCAAAGCTCATTTGACAGAAATGACTTCCAGACGTTTGTAGTGAGTTTATAAAGGCCAGCTGTGTGTGTGTGTGTGTGTGTGTGTCCGTGTGTGTGTGTCCATGTGTCCGTGTGTGTGTGTGTTGCATAGGAAGGAACATGTCGACATGTTATTTCACTTTAATGAGCACATTGTTGGCAGAACCGCAGAGAAACGAAAAAACAGAAGGTTTGTGTTTCATCTAAGTGTGTGTGTGTGTGTGTGTGTGTGTGTGTGTGTGCGTGAGGGATCCACACAGCTTTTTGGCCGCCCTCCTGTTCTGTCTCTCTCTCTCTCTGAGACGATCAATACTGACAGCTCTGAAGTGCCTGAAAGTGTGTTCTTGTACTTGCGCCATACTGAGGACCAGTGAGGGTTTTAAACCAACAAAGTGAGGACATTTTTACGGAGTGAGGACATTTTGGTCGGTCCTCACTTTGTTTTCATTGAAATCACTTTTGTGATTATGACTTTTTTTGTCAAATTTTGGACCAAACATTTTGGGTCCAATTTTTTTTTTCAAATTTTGAACCAAAAATTTTGCGTCAATTTTTTTTTTCACATTTTTGTCCAATTTTTTTTTTCAAATTTTGTACTAAAAATTTTGCGTCAAGTTTTTTTTCAAATTTTGGACCAAAAATTTTGCGTCACATTTTTTTCAAATTTGGACCAAACATTTTGGGTCCAATTTTTTTTTTCAAATTTTGGACCAAAAGTTTTGCATAAATTTTTTTTTTCAAATTTTGGACCAAAAATGTTGGGTCCATTTTTTTTTTCAAATTATGGATGACAGTATAGTATGACGTTTTGTCAAATTTGGGGTCAAATTTTTTTTTTCAAATTTTGGACCAAACATTTTGGGTCAAATTTTAGTAGATGTCATTCATGAAGTAGATATTTGTAATTGTGTTGATTTATAAAGTGGAAATGCTGGTCCTCACTTTGTCAGCTCTTTTACCCGGTCCTCAGTATGCAGCAAGTACAAGAATGTGTGTGTGTGTGTGTGTGTGTGATTTTTCCAGTTGAAGATTTTCCTTTTTGACAAACCTCTTGACCTCCGTCATTCCAAAGAACCCCTGGAAACTATTCAACCCCCCCCCCCCCCACCACCCCCACAGTGGCTCTAACAACCGAAGGGACCCTCGAAAACCACGCGGTGTCCACGCGGTGTGACACACGAGGGGCCGGCCACAGCGCCGCCGCGACGCCCCCGGTTCCACCTCATAAAGGCCCGTAACGACGATGTCACCCGCCGGAGTTCCTCGTGAAACCAGACTTTTTGGTTTTTTTCTCGACGGAGAAACTTTTACGATCGTCAGGAAGTGAATGATTAGAGGCAGAGAAAACCTGACGTGAAAAAAAACCACACCAAACCCCATAGAGGAAAATCAGCGTCGACACAGGATGGAGCTGCTGGTCAACCGCTGCCCCGTGTGGTCACTTTGTGTCACTGAGCTAAATCCGGAGGATGCCGAATTGACAAAATAACCCAGTTGAATACAGTGACAGAGGCAGCAGTGGATCGACGGCTCCTGTGCGCCGCGACGTTACAATTGAATTAAAATCGCTGGTTTTCTCGATGGGGTCTGGTTTGGTTTTACGTCAGGTTTTTAGCCTCCACCGTCTGCTCTGCTTCTTATCATGTGAGCTTTTACAAACTTCACTTTCCTGTCGGAGACGTCTGTGCAGCAGCGAGACGACGACGTGAGCATGTTTTAAGGTATATTAAGGTCGATTTTTGCGTATGTGAAACTTTTGTCACTCTCCCGCACCAAACCCCATAGAGAAAATCAGCGATTTTCATTTAATTTGAACATCACAGCGCGCAGGAGTTTGTTGATCCACTGCTTCCTCCATCACTATGTTCACGTGTGCTATTTTGTCAATTCGGCTTTTTAAATCCACCGTTCAGATTAAGCTCAGTGACACAAAGTGACCACACGAGGCAGCAGCAGACCAGCAGCTCCTGTGTCCACCGTGAGCTTAAATCACTGATTTTCTCTATGGGCTTTGGTGTGGGAGAGTGAGTGGATTATAAACATCAGTTTCCTGTTGGAGACGTCTGTCTAACAGTGAGATAAAGACGTGAACATTATTGTAAGATATTGTCAAGACCTTCAGGACCTTCAGGACCTGGAGGACATTCATGTCCTTCAAGACATTCAGGACATTCAGAACCTTGAGGACCTTCTGGACCTTCAGGACCTTCATGTCCTTCAGGACATTCAGGACATTCAGGATCTTCGGGACCTTTGGCACCTTCAGGACCTTCCGGACCTTCTGGACCTTCTGGACCTTCAGGACCTTCAGGACCTTCAGGACATTCAGGACATTCATGTCCTTCAAGACATTCAGGACCTTCATGTCCTTCAAGACATTCAGGACCTTCATGTCCTTCAAGACATTCAGGATATTCAGGACATTCAGGATCTTCAGGACATTCAGAACCTTGTAGACCTTCTGGACCTTCAGGACATTTAGGACCTTCAGGACCTTCAGGGCATTCAGGACATTCAGGATCTTCAGGACCTTCAGGACCTTCAGGACCTTCAAGACATTCAGGATCTTCAGGACATTCAGGACCTTCAGGATATTCAGGATCTTCAGGACCTTCAGGACCTTCAGGATCTTCAGGACCTTCAGGACCTTCAGGATCTTCAAGACATTCAGGATCTTTAGGACCTTCAGGACCTTCAAGACCTTCAGGACATTCAGGACATTCAGGATCTTCAGGACCTTCAAGACATTCAGGATCTTCAGGACCTTCTAGACCTTCAGGACTTTCAGGACCTTCAAGACATTCAGGATCTTCAGGACCTTCAGGACCTTCAAGACATTCAGGACCTTCAGGACCTTCTAGACCTTCAGGACTTTCAGGACCTTCATGAACCTCAGGACCTAAAAAAAATACCCCTGAACTATCCCTTTAACTCACAGCTAATACAACATCTCAAAGCTCTGAGGAGAGAGCTGAGACTGTGCAGGTGTCACACACACACACACACACACACACACACACACACACACACACACACACACACACACACACACACACACACACACACACACAGTTATCTGATCCGTCTTTGACTTCTTTTCAATGAGTGTCCTCCCCCCGGTGGCCATGTTTGTTTCTGCTGTGCCCCAGTTTCACTGTACAGAAGCAAAAGACACACATACACACACACACACACACACACACACACACACACACACACACACACACACACACACACGAGAGAGAGAGAGAGACAAAATATATCCTGTTACTGTGTGTGTGTGTGTGTGTGTGTGTTCTTGTGTTTGTGGCTTTGTGAGGACTAAAAAAAGTGAGGGTCCTCACTATGACAGAAGTACAAACACGTGTGTGTGTCGCTGGTATTCCTCATGTTGTGGGGACCTAAAACTGGTTCCACAGTCACATTAAAGGGACCCCAAAAATAAAAATCAAGTCCCCGTAACCCTGAGTTAGTCTGAAGTCAGGATTAGGATTAGGATTAGGATTAGGATTAGACCAGGTTTAGTGCACTGTCCTCTGAAGTCATGGAAACCAGTGTGTGTGTGTGTGTGTGTGTGTGTGTGTGTTTGTGTGTGAGGTCATGATGGGGTCGGGCTCAGGGGGAAATGAGGTGTCACAGCTCGTCCTATCAGCTGACAGATCACCTGCTGATTGACAGGTGATCATTACCATGGCGACAGGCTGGGCTGTCTCTGCTTACAGACCACACGTGTGTGTGTGTGTGTGTGTGTGTGTGTGTGTGTGTGTGTGTGTGTGTGATGAGCTCCTGTGACCTCTGACCTCTTCCCGTCGGCTCCTCCCGGTCGCCGTCTTCCCCGAGCAGAGAGGAGGTGAGCGTCGATGACATCATCACCTGGCGAGGGGGGGGGGGGGTCTCACCTGGACACACACACACACACACACACACACAGATGTAAGATGGCCGCTGTCAAACTCCATTTCATGTTTTGCTTTACCTCTGATCCTCGGACATCTGGGACGAGTTACAGTAGGAATGAAGGGGAGAGAGAGAGAGAGAGAGAGAGAGAGAGAGAGAGAGAGAGAGAGAGGGAGACAGACCATAATACTAACTCTTCTTCTTCTTCTTCTGATTTTATTCGGTAGTAACGAACCACGACCACAGTTAGAGGAAATCACAAAAAAAATAACACACAAGATTAAGTCTGGGATTATGGATTTTGAACTCTGGGATTAAACCCAGGAAGGAGGATTGGTAACTTCAGGATTAAAGCTGGGATCATGAATTTTTAATTTCAGGATTAATTCCAGAATCATGGATATTGAAGCGTAGGATTAAAAATGGGATTATGGATTTTGAACTTTAAGATTAAACCCAGGAAGGAGGATTGGTAACTTCAGGATTAAAGCTGGGATCATGGATTTTGAACTTTGGAATTAATTCCAGAATCATGGATACTGAGGTCTCAGATTAAAGATGGGATTATGGATTTTGAACTTCAAGATTAAACTAAGGAATGAGGATTGGTAAATTCAGGATTAAAGATGGGATCATGGATTTTTAATTTTGGGATAAATTCCAGAATCATGGATGTTGAAGTCTAGGATTAAAAATGGGATTATGGATTTTGAACTTTAAGATTAAACCCAGGATTGTGGATTATTCATTTACAGGATTAAAAAAAAGTTCCTCACGAGTCGCCCCCTGGTGGACATCCGAGAGAAAACAGTATGCAGACGACACCGTCCTCGTGTGTCGCTGTGACCACGCCCACCGCTGATGTCACAGTGGACAGTGGACCGACCCCGTACCCAGAAGAGTGAGGCTCCTGGGTCGCCATGGCAACGCCCCCACCCCCCCCCCCCCCCCCCACACACACACACAGTGTCCACAGCTGGACTCACTCTGAGAGCGTTATTTTAATCATCCATGAAACGACCACAGTGTGTGTGTGTGTGTGTGTGCTTAGTTAGGCTAATATTATTTTAAACTGTTGACCGACACACACACACACACACACACACTCTTGTACTTGCTGCATACTGAGGACCAGCATTTCCACTTTATAAATCAACACAATTACAAATATCCACTTCATGAATGACATCTACAAAGAACTACTGGTTGCAGTACCATAAAATGTCTGCAGGTGGAGCCCCAGAGCAAAAAGGGCTGGAAATCTTTTTCAATTTTTTTTTGTTGTTGTAACTTTTGGTCCAAAATTTGACAAAAACATCATACTATACTGTCGACCAAAATTTTAAAAATAAAAATTTGACCAAAATTTGACAAAAAAAAATTTGACCAAAATTTGCTGAAATTTTTATACTATGTCGACCAAAATTTTAAAAAATAAAAATTTGACAAAAAAAAAATTTGACAAAAAAAAAATTTGACAAAAATTTCATACTATACTATGTCGACCAAAATTTGAAAAAAAAAATTTACCCAAAATTTTAAAATGTTTTTTTTTACCCAAAATTTTTGGTCCAAAATTTGAAAAAAAACATCATACTATACTATGTCGACGAAAATTTGAAAAAATAATTTTGTCCAAATTTTGACATAAAAGTTGAGTATAATATGTTGTAGCAACCTAAGGAAGTGATTTCAATGAAAACAAAGTGAGGATCGGCCAAAATGTCCTCACTCCGTAAAAATGACCTCACTTTGTTGGTTAAAAACCCTCAGTGGTCCTCAGTATGCCGCAAGTACAAGAACACACACACACACACACACACACGAAGATGATGATTGTGTTTTACTGCGTTAATGTTGCATTACTTCCTTCATCATCATCATCATCATCATCATCAACTCGAGTATTAATCCCAGGAATGTGGTTTGTTAAACCTCAGGATTAAATCATAGACTTTCTGGATTATGAATTTCAAGGATTTTAAAATCCAGGATTAAAATCCAGTCTCATGCAGTTTCCTTCCTTGTATATATATATATATATATATTTAATATATTTGTAATATCACGATTACATCGGAGGATCGTGGAGTTCAGTTTCCTTCAAAGCCCCGTGACCAGTTGACGGGTCATACCACTTTGATCTGACAGGATGAAAGGAAAACAAGCTGACAAACAAGCTAACTAACCAAGAGGACGAGGATTCAGAGTCGTGTGCGTTAATGATTTGGACCGAGCCATGGATCTGCGGTTCCTCACCACGTTTTGGCTGCTGACCGCGGTCAGGGCCACGCCACCGGACTGTGTCCCCCGCAGATATGTGTCCCACCGAGGTGCGTTAGCGTTAGCACAACGTTAGCTTTGTCTTTTGCTTTTGAATACAGTATGAAGATCAACTTATCTTTTTTTAGCTTCAGGATTAAATGTGGAATCATGGAGTTTGATGTTCAGGATTAAAACTGGGATCATGGATTTTGATGTTCAGGATTAAAGCTGGGATCATGAAGTTTGAATTTCCAGATTAAATGTGGGATCATGGAGTTTGATGTTCAGGATTAAACTCCATGATCCCAGCTTTAATTTCCAGATTAAAGCTGGGTTCATGGAGTTTTGATGTTCAGGATTAAACCTGGGATCATGGAGTTTGATGTTCCAGATTAAACCTGGGTTCATGGAGTTTGATGTTCAGGATTAAACTCCATGATCCCAGTTTTAATTTCCAGATTAAAGCTGGGATCATGGAGTTTTGATGTTCAGGATTAAACCTGGGATCATGGAGTTTAAGGTTTCAGATTAAATCTGGGATCATGGAGTTTGATGTTCAGGATTAAACCTGGGATCATGGAGTTTAAGGTTTCAGATTAAATCTGGGATCATGGAGTTTGATGTTCAGGATTAAACCTGGGATCATGGAGTTTAAGGTTTCAGATTAAATCTGGGATCATGGAGTTTGATGTTCAGGATTAAACCTGGGATCATGGAGTTTAAGGTTTCAGATTAAATCTGGGATCATGGAGTTTGAACTTTTAGATTAAATCTGGGGTCATCCATCTGTAGATTTTGAACTCGCAGATTAAATCTCGGAATCTCGACACGCCAGCACAACGACGTAGACGCTCCTCATTTGGAGCAAAACTCCCACCAAAAATTCAACTCGTGCTAAAGCGCTAATTAGAGCGCTAACTAGATCTATAGGCGTGTTTGTGGCCTTATTCTGGGGTGGGAAACCTTGGATTAAAACATTTACTGGTTATTGGTAAATTCATATTGCCAATCAATGATTTAATTGCTTAGCAATATGAATTGCGATGTATGTAAAGTCGGTGCGAATAAAGGAACAAAAATGCCCCCATTTGGCAGTTGCCAAATAACGAGTCGGTGCTTTTTTTTCTGCCACCAGAGGCCGACGCTAAGCTGTTCCGCGAAGACGGCGTCGTCAACTACTCCACCATGTTGCTGAGAGAAGACCTGGACCTGCTGGTGCTCGGCGCCAGAGATACGCTGTTGGCTCTGGACCTCGACAACATCTCCACCAAACGAGCTTCGGTAAGAAAAAACGCAACAGAAAAACTGCGCTAACTCCGGGTCGCCCGAGGCGTCCTCGTAAATCGCTCCGTACGTCGCTTGTAATCGCGCCATCCGGAAACCCCCCAGTTTGTGACGTTCACAACGAAACGGCCGTTTGGCAGCGGTTACTTTGGCGGGACCGCTTCCCTGGCAGCGCGGAAAACGGGAAAAGCCGCCGCGCGATGACCGTCTGCGATGAATAAAAGCCGTAAAACACAGCTGTCGTTGCTCTCGTAGGTCAAATGGGAGGTGACGGATGCCGAGTGGCGCATGTGTCAAGACAAAGGGAAAAATCCTCAGGTGAGTTCCTTCACTTCAACTCCTGCCGACGTGGCCGTTTGACGCCGCGTGTCGCCAACGTCGTCTCCAAAACGCTTCCCCGCAGGCATGCAAGAACCACATCAAGGTGCTGCACAAGATGGCCGACGACGTGATGTACGTTTGTGGCACCAGAGCATACGATCCACAGTGCGACAACATGGTAAGAACGAACGGTTCAAACTTGCCGGGCGGTCGTCTACGTCGGGGCTCTCGAGCTAGTTTGAGTCTTTCAGGATTTAAAGGCGTCGTTGTCTCTGTGTGTTTAAGACGTTTTCAGATGGAACCCTGACTCTGGCCAAGAATCCAGTGAGCGGAGACAAGAGTTGTCCGTATAATCCTGCGCAGGGTTTTGCCTCCCTGATGGACGGTGAGTAGCCGTCGAAGGTCTTCAACCACACGCATTCTGATTGGCCGTCTTCTGGTAGTCTAAGTACTTGTCTAAGAGTACCAGTGTCTTACCAGAGAATGACTTTGGCAGAATTTGAAGTTTCCCGGGGGAAAACGCCTCAAACCCCGATGAAGCACCCGTTAGTAGCATCGCTAGCCTTTGTAGCTGATGCTGCCAACATTTGCGTGTCTTTTTTTTGTTGCCCCATGTCGCCGCAGGAAACGAGCCGTGACATCGTCGCGTCCCAGTCGAACGGGTTCAGCCTCTGGCTCGGTTGTCGCTAGCCTGCCGTCTGTGGCTAGCCTTAGCCGTGTGGCTAACTTTCGGCTGGTCAGCTCACAGTCCACAGTGACTGAGACAAAGGGCAGACAGAGAGAGGTCTTGTTGTTGTTGACCTGGTCCTAAATGTTCAAGACGTATTTCTAACTAACGTTTTTAATGTTTGTTTATTTACTGTTCTTAAATCTTAATACAACATTGAAACTGAGAAGTGTAGACTACCGTTTGGTAGCGATACCGATATTGGTATCTGGAATTCGGCACCGCTACCAAACGGTAGTCTACACTTCTCAGTATGAAACAATATAAAACATAAACATAAAACGTTAGTTAGAAATACAGCTTAAATGTTTAGGACCAGGTCAACAACAACAACAACAACAAGACCTCTCTCTTCCACAACCAAAGCTTCTTCTTGTGTTGTCTGTCCTTTGTCTCAGTCACTGTGGACTGTGAGCTGACCAGCCGAAAGTTAGCCACACGGCTAACGCCAGCCACAGACGGCAGGCTAGCGACAACGGAGCCAGCGGCTGAACCCGTTCGACTAGAACGCGGCGATGTCCGCTTCAACTTGTGTTTTCTGTCTTGTTTCACCAGGTAACACCCTGTACACAGCTGCTAATACAAAATTCCGGGCGACTGAACCTCTTCTGTGTCGCAACTTTCCCTCCTTCCTACGCACTGAATCTACGAAATCCTTCCAAGACAGTAAGCATTTTTTTTCCCCCCTTCTGAATTCAACTCAACAAACGGTATCACACTCCACATTGAACTCCAGTTGGGATTTCTCGCGAAGGCAACAATGCTAGCTACTGCACTGCTGTCTGGACCCTTGCTAGAAATTCAAATACTTTGAATTTACGTCCGCAACATTTCGTCATAAAACATAGCGGGACTTCATGTTTTGTTCTCCTTTCCACAGCAAACCCCAACTTTGTGTCCATGGCTCAGATCCCCGCGGCGGAGAACAGCAGCTTTGGCATGGTTTACTTGTTCTTCAGCGAGAAGCCTGTGGAGTGCGACTGCTTGAGCATGACCGTCTCCCGCGTGGCCCGTATCTGCAAGGTGACCTTGCGTTAAATCTCCGTTTCGTGATATTGCCACAGCACGTCAACAACACGTCTTACGGTGTGTGTGTGTGTCCGTGCTCGCAGGAGGATCCCGGAGGTGCGAAGGTTCTGCAGAAGAAGTTTACGTCCTTCATGAAGGCCAGAATGGACTGTCCGGTGCCGAATTCTGAGCTGCCGTACATTATCCAGGACACTTACCTTTGGTGTGAACCCCAGGGCGACTGCTTGTTCTACGGCATCTTTACACAGCAGTCGTACGTCTGAACTGAACAAACATGCTAATTAGTTCGTCTCGGAACAATAAGAGAATAGTTTACTTCCTGAAGATGTTTTGTGCCAGGTGTATCTGCTAGCTAATTTGGGGTTTGGCTACCGTCTTCCCTTCTGGTAGTTTTGGGGTGGCTTGAGTCGTCACTGGGGTCTAGGACTTATCGGGAGGGACTTGGGGCCAATTCCAATTCCTATCTTAACCCTCAACCTTAACCCTCAATTTGTGTTTTCTCGCCTTGTTTTCACCACGGTACGGTACATGACAGTCGTCTAACTGGGCGCTAGAGAAGCTAACTTTGTGACTCCTGAACACTTTGTGATGTTCAGGATTAAACCTGGGATCATGGAGTTTGAACTTCCATATTAAATCTTCGTCATTGGGGTCTAGGACTTATCGGGAGGGACTTGGGGCCAATTCCAATTCCTATCTTAGCCCTTGATCTTAACCCTCAAGCTCAACCCTTAATCTTAACTGGCCCTTAAGACCAAGTGTTGAGGGTTATTTTGTCACTTAGAAATGGGACACCCCTTAAATGCAGATACGTCTTCAGACTGCGGGGGGGCAGAATAACGCGAAAGCTGCGTCCAGTCTGTCAACTCCAAAAAAGAAGAAGAAGAAGAAGAAGAACACATTTACGTCGCTGCTTTTCGGCACCATAAACACGTCAAAACACGCAATGCATTCTGGGTAGCCCTCGTTCCCAAGGGTGGTCTGGGAAAATCTCAATATTGAGGGCGATACAGCCCTTAAACTTGGCCCTCAACTTAGTTTTTTCTGAGAATCGGGACAGCACTTGCACTAGAGGGAGCGCATTTTTGAGATTGAGGGTTAAACAAGGAGTTGAAAACCACCCTTGGTCTTGTCTTTGAATATTTCAAGGTTGACGGTTGATGCTCAAAGGCCAACGGCCTTCAAACTCTTCGGGGTCCAGTGAAACCTTTGCAGCGTGAACACGCCTCCGATTGTCTTGAACGCACAACTTAACCCACATTTTGTTTGTTTGTTGGTGCTTTGCAGGAAAACATCACACACGTCTGCCGTGTGTGTGTACCGGGTGTCCGACATCAACGAAGTGTTTGGACGCGAGCACTACAAAACTAAAGTCAGTTGTACCCCCCATGCGGATAAGTGGACAAAAAGTGCTTCAACTGTCCCCCGACGTTGGCCCGGAACTGTGAGTCTGTCATCGTACAGTTTGTGCGTTTTGGTGCCCTGTATTCATCTACTGTACAGTCAAGTGTTTCCGCAGTTCAGCGCCCCCTATACTCCATCTCACATTCATTTCAGCAGTGATGTCTGGAAAATTGCCCTCATTTGTGTTTTCTCGCCTTGTTTTCACCACGGTACGGTACATGACAGTCGTCTAACTGGGCGCTAGAGAAGCTAACTTTGTGACTCCTGAACACTTTGTGATGTTCAGGATTAAACCTGGGATCATGGAGTTTGATGTTCAGGATTAAACCTGGGATCATGGAGTTTGAACTTCCATATTAAACCTGGGATCATGGAATTTGAACTTCCATATTAAATCTGGGATCGTGGAGTTTGATGTTCTTGATTAAACCTGGGATCATGGAGTTTGATGTTCCAGATTAAATGTGGGATCGTGGAGTTTTGGTGTTCAGGATTAAACCTGGGATCATGGAGTTTGAACTTCCATATTAAATCTGGGATCATGGAATTTGAACTTCCATATTAAACCTGGGATCATGGAGTTTGATGTTCCAGATTAAACCTGGGATCATGGAGTTTGAACTTCCATATTAAATCTGGGATCATGGGGTTTGATGTTCCAGATTAAACCTGGGATCATGGAGTTTGATGTTCCAGATTAAACCTGGGATCATGGAGTTTGAACTTCCATATTAAATCTGGGATCATGGAGTTTGATGTTCCAGATTAAACCTGGGATCATGGAGTTTGAACTTCCATATTAAATCTGGGATCATGGGGTTTGATGTTCCAGATTAAACCTGGGATCATGGAGTTTGAACTTCCATATTAAATCTGGGATCATGGGGTTTGATGTTCCAGATTAAACCTGGGATCATGGAGTTTGATGTTCCAGATTAAACCTGGGATCATGGAGTTTGAACTTCCAGATTAAACCTGGGATCATGGAGTTTGAACTTCCATATTAAATCTGGGATCATGGAGTTTGATGTTCCAGATTAAACCTGGGATCATGGAGTTTGAACTTCCATATTAAATCTGGGATCATGGAGTTTGAACTTCCATATTAAATCTGGGATCATGGAGTTTGATGTTCCAGATTAAACCTGGGATCATGGAGTTTGATGTTCCAGATTAAATCTGGGATCGTGGAGTTTTGGTGTTCAGGATTAAACCTGGGATCAGGGAGTTTGAACTTCCAGATTAAACCTAGGATCATCCATCCGTAGATTTTGAACTGGCAGATTAAATCTCGGAATCTCCACACGCCATCACAACGACGTAGACGCTCCTCATTTGGAGCAAAAGTCCCACCAAATATTCAACTCGTGCTAAAGCGCTAATTAGTGTGCTAACTAGAGCTATAGGCGTGTTTGTGGCCGACCACAAACCGAGAAGGGGAAATAAAGCTATGCGGCCATCGGGCACAGTCCACACCCCCCGCCTACCAAGTAAAGGTACTGTTCTCGCAAGCCTGAGAACCCACGGCTTTATGATTCCAAACCGAACCGTACCACACCATGATGGAAACACTACATTTTAGTACCGATTTGTACGTGCAGGTACTCGGCCAGGTTGACATTGTTAGCATCTAGTGCACCACCGACTGGACTGGTTAAGTGTTGTGCACTGTATGGAGACTAAAGTTCGACATAGGCCGATTCAACAAATCAACATCTTAAAGGGAAACTGTTCTTCTTTGTTCTTCCGGTGACCTCTTCTCGCATCAGTGTGCCAAGACGACTATCTCAGACGCCACCGTTGTATTTTTGAAAGAGCATTACCTGATGGACGCGCCCATCCAGCCAGTAGGAGGGAGGCCCCTGCTGGTGCGAAGGGGAACTACATTTACGCACATCGTCGCGAACCAAATCGAGGCCGCAGATGGCGCGACGTACTCGGTGATGTTTATAGGCACAGGTACTTCAACGACGTTTATTTCAATTTGCTGCCTTTGATTGTTTCGACGGAATCAGATCTTACACGATAAAGCAAACGAATAATATGACATGTTTCTCCCGTGTTTTCTCGCAAAAAAGTGGACGGCACTATCCTGAAAGCCGTGAACTATGATGGGGAGATGTTCATCATTGAGGAAATTCAACTGTTCCCGCACCGGGAACCAATCAGAAGTCTGAAAATTTCAAGCGTCACGGTAAGAAATGAAATGAAATCAAGGGTGAATTCCAATTCCTTGCTTAACCCTCAATCTCAAAAATGCCCTCTCCCACTAGTGCAAGTGCTGTCCCGATTCTCAGAAAAATTTAGTTCAGGGGCTGTATCGCCCTCAATATTGAGATTTTCCGAGACCACCCTTGGGAGAAGGGCTACCCAGGATGCATTGCGTGTTTTGACATAACAAAGATGGCGCCGAAAGCAGCGAAACGAGTACGCTACAAATTAAGTAGCACTGCTATCTGCATTTAAGGGGTGTCCCATTTCCAAGTGACAAAATAACCCTCAACACTTGGTTTTGAGGGCCAGTTAAGATTAAGGGTTGAGCTTGAGGGTTAAGATAGGAATTGGAATGGGCCCTAAGTCTGGATGTAGAAAACTGAATTGTCCCGTTTCTGACGGCTCAAATGTACACAGCGTCAGCTGTATGGAGCGTCAGACTCTGGAGTAGCACAGATACCACTGGCCAGTTGTGAGAGGTCGCCGTCCTGTATGGACTGTGTTCTAGCAAGAGACCCGTACTGTGGCTGGGACAACGTTGGCGGAAGATGTGTCGCCATTTCGGAGTCGCCAAGGTAGGCAGATGTTCCACACGCGTACGGCGCGAGCACCGCTAAAGCTAGTTGCAGTTAAACTTAAATTGATTCGTCTTCTGCTTTAGAGGGCTCATCCAGAGTGTCCAAGAAGGAAATGCCTCTCTTTGCCCACGTGCAGGTGAGTGTTCCATCGACGTAGTTCAAATCAGAACATCCCGGACATTTCCACCGACCGATCTTCTCACGTTTTGTTTTCAGATCCCGGGTTTCCCAACGTTTCGGAGCCTCTGTCCACCTGGCCAGGTGGCAACCTGATCCTCAGGTGCCCGCCGCCCTCCAACTTGGCAAAAACCAAGTGGGAGCACGACAACGGCCCCGTGGTCCTTTCAGAACGCGTCCAGCAGCTAAAGGACAAGCTGCTCATTCTCGACGCCTTAGAGAGCGACGGCGGTCTGTACCGCTGCCTGGCTGTGGAGCGCTCAAAAAGCCGCCGCGAGCACGCCACTACTGTGGCCGAGTACCAAATCTCAGTCGCCCGGTGTGCAGTGTGTGTCACGGAGGTGTGCGAAACGTGTGATAATATATGTGATAAATGTGATACACGTGTGATGCCGTGTCTGGGCGTGGTGGTGCCCGTTGTGACTTTGCTCGTCGTTATTTTGGCTTGGAACTTTTACAAAGGCCACCTGTGTTCAGCTTGCAAATGCGCGAAAAAACCACAGAACGAAGTCCCTGAGCGGAGCTGAGACACAGCGGCCTCCTCGGGAACTGGTCTCCTCTCCCCGTTCCTTTGAGAACTCCTATGAGGACAGAGACTTCGTGACAGAGAATGTGTTTTGGCTCGCGGCGTTGGCTAACGTCCCAGTTGCGCTTGGACGACACGGGCGCAACCGCGAGGACCAGGTCCCTGCGGATTCCTTCGTCCACGTCAACGAGAGTTGGATGATGCTGCGTTTAATGGCATCCAAGACGGCAGGTTTCCGCTTCCTTCGGCGAAGGTATAGATCCTGAGATCCCTTAGATCCTGAGATCCCTTAGATCCTGAGATCCCTTAGATCCTGAAGGTTGACTTGTCCTACGTGTAATTCAGTATGCCAAGAGCTAAAATGCCGTTAAACGCAGTACCATCCGACTACGGCAACCCAGTTCCAACCTGAGGGCCTTGGGTTAGGGTCGGGTACTGTTCATAACTGAACCCGATTCCGGTATCTGGAATTATGGTACCAATAATTTCAGTACTTTTAATAAGATTTAAGAACAGTAAATACATGTTAGTTAGAAATAAATATAGAACATTTAGGACCAGGTCAACGACTTACTCACCTAGTTAGTTAACTGAGAATTACCTGAACGTGTCGATGAGGCAGATTCATTTGGCTTCAGGGGTGTTGCTACTAGCAAGCAGTGCTAGTAGCACTGCTAGCAGTGCTTAGACTTTGAGGCGGATTCATCTGGCTTCAGGGGTGTTGCTAAAAGTCTAAGCTAGCAGTGCTTAGACTTTGAGGCAGATTCATTTGGCTTCAGGGGTGTTGCTACTAGCAAGCAGTGCTAGTAGCACTGCTAGCTGCTAACACTTGACTTTATTGATCCCTTGGGATGACTCACTCGGGGGAAATTAGATTCCCAGCAGCGCACAAGTGGCAGCAATATAAAATAAAATAATCAGTAAACTAGTGCTGCTAGTAGTAGCACTGCTAGCGTTAGCAGCAGTTTCCACGAGTCAAAAACGGTACATTCTTCAGCTTTGTAAATAAATCCCGTGTTTGAGGCGTTTCCCCCGGGCCCCGTCTTGCATTTCGTGTCGCAAATATGACATTCGCCATGATCGCTGTCGTGCCGTCGGCGCGTAGCTCTCGCACTCTCGCGCTCCGAAATGACCGAATTACCGAAATTTGCCACCAATTCATTCAAAGTGACGCGAATCGGTACAAAGTAACAAAAAGCACCGGCGTTCGCTTCTCAAAAACGACGTACAATCACACTGCTTCATCGGTTTTGTTGTATTTGTGTAAATTAAACATAATCACACAGAGAAAGTGAGTTCCTCTGGTTGTTTTTTCAGTGTCAGTGTTTGAAACGCAGATTTATACTCTGTGTGTTTGTGTGTGTGTGTGTGTGTGTGGGGCAGTAAATCTGTCACTCCTCCCCCTGCTGGTGATGATGAAATGTGTTCGCTGTCAGTTGGACGTGTTGTTGTTGTTGTTGTTGCTGCGTTGGCGCTGGTTCACCACAGCTCCGTCTCGCTGATAAACACAGATGTGGAACACAGATCGCGGCCAAAAGTATGTGGACAGCAGACATCCACGCTTGGAATATGAAATATGCAAAAAAATAGAAACGATACATATGCAAATATAATGAAAATTAAACATCTAATAATGGCATTTCTTTATTAAAACGTGAGGTTGCAATCTAACAGAACTCCTGCCTTATGACGTACATCAGCTTAAGCTACGATTTCCCTGCAAACTCCATAGAGAAAATGTGCGATTTTAGGAGCTGCCGGTCTACTGCTGCCTCGTGTGGTCACTTTGCGTCACTGACGTAAGTTGGAATGAAGCATTTCAAACACAAAAGAAGCACAAAAAACAACTCGAACTTAGTAACGGAGGCCGAAGTGGATCAACAACTCCTGTGTGCCGTGGCGTTAAATCGCTGGTTTTCTCTATGGACTTTGGCGTGAGTGAGTGAGTGAGTGAGTGAGTTTAAAAGTGCACTGTCCCTTTAAGTGAGATTGAATGTGAAACACTTGTTTTCTCGAGTTGTTTTGAACGCCGAGCAGAGACGAGCGGGTTTGTTGTTTGTGTCGATGGTGGGCTGTCAGTGGGAGGGGGGCGGGGTCAGGGGGCGGGGTCAGAGGGCAGCGCGATGACAGCTTCGCTTCCTGCGAACGGACAATAAAAGACGCCGAATCGGCGAGAGAGAACAACACAACCGGCAGGACCAGGACCAGGACCAAACCAGGACCAGGACCGATCAACACCGACCTTCCCCAGGATGTGGATGTTTCTGCTGATCGTCGGTCTGCTGGACCAGAACCTCGCTGCTCCTGTAAGAACCCGCCACGAGTCCTTCGCTCCTGATTGGGTTAGCCGCGGTTCACTCACTCACTCACTCACTCATTCACTCATTCATTGTGTGTGCAGACAGCAGGCGACCATGGCGACGTGGCCGTTCACTTCCTTCCTCAACAAGAACCGGTCGAAGTCACGGTGAGTGTTGATCCGATCGTCTTAAGGCCGTAACGAGGCTCACGGGGACGCGCGGGTGCTGCCTCGTGTGGTCAGTTTGAGTCACGGAGGTTACTGTGATATTTAAAATCACTGATTTTCTCCATGGGCTCTGGTGTGGGGTGATGATACCTTCCATTTCATTTGAATTTTAAAAAAGGGTTGGGGTTAGGGTTAGGGTTAGAGTTGGGGTTAGAGTTAGAGTTGGGGTTTGGGTTAGAGTTGGGGTTAGACTTAGGGTTAGACTTAGAGTTGTGGTTAGAGTTAGGGTTAGAGTTGTGGTTAGAGTTGTGGTTAGAGTTAGGGTTAGAGTTGGGGTTAGACTTAGAGTCGTGGTTAGAGTTAGGGTTAGAGTTGGGGTTAGACTTAGAGTTGTGGTTAGAGTTAGGGTTAGAGTTGGGGTTAGAGTTAGAGTTAGGGTTGGGGTTATAGTTAGGGTTGGGGTTAGCTTGAATGACATTTTTGGGAAGTGTGCCTAACAGGAAGTTGTACTTCTACACAGCGCAGAGACGAGGGGGTTTGTTGTTTGTGTTGATGGTGGGCTGTCAGTGGGAGGGGGGGGGGGGCGGGGTCAGAGGGGAGCGCGACGACATCTTCACTTCCTACGAACGGACAATAAAAGACGCCGAATCGGAGCGAGAGAACAACACAACCTGCAGGACCAGGACCAGGACCAGGACCAGTCCTGCACAGGGTGCTGCCTCGTGTGGTCAGTTTGAGTCACTGAGGTTACTGTGATGTTAAAATCACTGATTTTCTCCATGGGCTTTGGTGTGGGTTAATGATGCCTTCTATTGAAGTTGAATTTTATTAAAGGATTAGGGTGAGGGTTGGAGTTGGGGTTAGGGTTAGCTTGAATGACATCTTTGGGAAGTGTGCCAAACAGGAAGTTGTACTTCTACACAGTTTCTCATCAATTGTAAGACTTGCATGCGCGTCCGTTAAACTTCACCATAACCGCAATTCAGTTCGTCAGAATGAGGACCAGGTTTTTGGTCTCCATGACGACGACTGGTCCTTAAAAAAAAAACAACAACCAAAAACTCAACCAAGGTCAGAAAATGTCCTCGAGACGTATTAAATAGAAACACACACACACACAAACATTGTGATAATGTTGGTGTGTCTGCAGCCCGACACCACCACCGCCATCAATCAACAGGCTGACTCCTCCTCCTCCTCTTCCTCCTCCTCCTCTTCATCGTCGGCTTCATCAGAGTCGAGCCAGAGTTCAGAGGTCAGACTCACACCTCGTACATCACCCACGAGCTTCAGCTTCTTATTTTTTTTTTTAAAACAAACAAAGCACAGTTCATCTGCTGCAACCTGAACCGACACCAGCTTCAGTGTGAGCAGAGCTCCACCTGCTGGACAGAAGTGGAGCTGCAGCTCAAAAACGCCTCAGTGTGACTGTCTTGATTTATTTTGCACAGGGTCCTCAACAAGTGAGAGAGCGACAGAACCAGGAGAACCATCTTCTCCGGGAGAACCAGGAGAAGATGGACTGGTCCCAGGAGGTGAGCTCCATCGACATAACGCTTTCAGCTCAATTCTGTGTCATGTGACGTGTGTTAGCTTAGCATGTGTCTGCTAGTCTCCTAGTAACAACAGCGTTGATCCGTGGCTCAACGAACCGGCTTTGGCGAGGACGGGAACGGACGAGACCGGAGACGACAGCGTGGAGATCCAGCACAAGGTGATCACGCCAATCAGTACGGTTCAGTGAGGTCTAGGCAGAAGCAATCAAATTCAAGTACGGACCAATCAGGTGTGGTCAGGGCGAACGAGGTTCGGACAAAGCTAGGGGCTGCGACGATTACTCGAGCGATCCGAGCAAACCGAACGTCCGGATTTCAGCTGGCGCGACGGCGGAGAGTGAAATAATAGCCCATAATAGGCAGAAAAAGTGTCCCAAAGTGTGGGACCATTTAACGCTAAAACAAGAAGCTAACAAGGTGCAAGCGAAAACCACGTCGTCGTACCAAAACAGCTGAGCCGGAAGCATCCAGTTAAGCTAACGCTTCCCGGCACACGCCAACGTAAACATCGATGTTAGCTTATTTAATGTAGCCTACTAGGGCTCTGCTAGGTCTAAACCCGTGAACCATCTGCCTCTCTGACTCCACCCCCCTCACAGGCGCTGTTGTTGAACCTTGCCCAACTTCTGGATCGACCCAGAACCAAGGAGGCCGTTCCGACGCCGGAAGTGGGCGGAGACGTCGGGGACGACGACGTCATCGCCGACGCCGGCCAGTTTCTGCCGTTGGACAGCATGGAGCGAGAAAACGAGCTAACCTTCGACACGCCGGACCACTACCGCTACCACGACGACGAGGCGGCGCTAGAACTGGGCCTGTAACAGAGGCCACGCCCCCCCATCCCCCCCTCCCTCTCTCACTATAAAAGTATATTTCCACGTAGCAAACGTAATCATCTGCATATTGTGTGAAGTGTTTAACATCATAGAATAATTTCCACATTATAACATCAAATATCACCTCAGCGGCGCCATCTAGAGCAAAAAAAACACAACTCAAAAATAAAGTTTATCTTGATGAATAATAAAAAAAATAAACGCCACAGTTTTGTGTCCTTTTTTTTTTTTTTTTGATTATTCAAATTTAATTTTGTTGCGCTGGATTTTTACAAAAGCTTTTATTGTGAAAGCAAACAGGAACATGAAATCTCTTCAACCGAGAGAAAACAAGTCGCAACTTCTCTGCCCCGATCGGTTATTTGATTTGTCGATCATGTGACAGAAACGACGACACAGTGAAGCCACAGCTGATAAATTCTCTATATTTTTGGGGAAAAAAACAAACAACTTATTTTGAAAAGACGGACGCGGACACGCATCACTTCCTCTCCAGTGTCCAAAGTGACGAGCCCGCGTTGACCGATCACTCCTCAGAAAACCCTGCCGACCAATCGTGTTCTCCTCTGCTGTGCGAGGTCATCAAAGAGTCACCTGTTCGGCCAATCGGCTGCGAGCTTACAGTCTTACAGCGCTCTCGTTTCTGCTGCCGCGGAAACAAGTGCATGAGCTACCTTGAGGGAAAAGACGCGTCACTTCCTGCTGCGTGACGTCACTTCCTCTGGGCGTGGCCTTTGTGGAACAGGTAGATCGGTCGCTGGTTACCTGGGAAACACACACATACGCACCAGAGTCATCCTGATGACCTCATTTCCCATCATGCTCAGCTGATTTCAGCTTGAGCCAGTGTTTTATTTTACTGAAAGTAGAACCACACTGCCCCCTAAAGGCCACACTCAAACCGCACCTGTGTGTGTGAGCAGTCTGTATGAGGTGAAGCCCACGGTGTCCGTCAGGAAGCGGGTGAACTGTTCAGGTCTCAGCCTCACGGTCCTGTAGTTACGATATGTGCGCTCCTGGGAAACAGAAGAGGTCAGAGGTCAGAGGTCAGAGGTCACAGGTCACACCGAAGCAAGTTTTATCATGTGGACAAATAAAAAGTGAGATTGAAAAAGTGAAAACTGAGGTTTAAATGTTGCCAAAGCCTTTGATTTTGTAAACTGTAGGGTCGTCTTTTACTGTGGACACAGAAAACAGCCTTTTATTTTGAAAACTGCAGAGTTGTTACAGTGTGATTATAGAAAACAGCCTTTTATTTTGAAAACTGCAGAGTTGTTTTAGTGTGATTTTAGAAAACAGCCTTTTATTTTGAAAACTGCAGAGTTGTTTCAGTGTGGATATAGAAAACAGCCTTTTATTTTGTAAACTGCAGAGCGGTGTTAGTGTGATTATAGAGAACAGCCTTTTATTTTGAAAACTGCAGAGTTGTTTCAGTGTGGGTATAGAAAACAGACTTTTATTTTGAAAACTGCAGTTGTTTTAGTGCGTATATAGAAAACAGCCTTTTATTTTGAAAAACTGCAGAGTTCTTTTGGTGTGGTCATAGAAAACAGCCTTTTATTTTGAAAACTGCAGAGCTGTTTTAGTGTGGTTATAGAAAACAGCCTTTTATTTTGAAAACTGCAGAGTTGTTTTAGTGTGGTTATAGAGAACAGCCTTTTATTTTGAAAACGGCAGAGTTGTTTTAGTGTGGTTATAGGAAACAGCCTTTTATTTTGAAAAATGCAGAGTTGTTTTAGTGTGGTTATATAAAACAGCCTTTTATTTTGAAAACTGCAGTTGTTTTAATGCGTATATAGAAAAAAGTCTCTTATTTTGAAAACTGCAGAGTTGTTTTAGTGTGATTTTGGAAAACAGCCTTTTATTTTGAAAACTTCAAAGTTGTTTTAGTGCGTATATAGAAAACAGTCTCTTATTTTGAAAACTGCAGAGTTGTTTTAGTGTGGTTATAGGAAACAGCCTTTAATTTTGAAACCTGCATAGTTGTTTTAGTGTGGTTATAGAAAACAGCCTTTTATTTTGAAAGCTGCAGAGTTGTTTCAGTGTGGGTATAGAAAACAGACTTTTATTTTGAAAAATGCCGTTGTTTTTTGAGTGCGTATGTAGAAAACAGTCTCTTATTTTGAAAACTGCAGTTGTTTTAGTGTGGTTATAGGAAACAGCCTTTTATTTTGAAAACTGCAGAGTTGTTTTAGTGTGGTTATAGAAAATAGCCTTTTATTTTGAAAACTGCAGAGTTGTTTAAGTGTGGGTATAGAAAACAGACTTTTATTTTGAAAAGGGCGGAGTTGTTTTAGTGTGATTATAGAAAACAAACTTTTATTTTGAAAAGGGCGGAGTTGTTTTAGTGTGATTATAGAAAACAAACTTTTATTTTGAAAACCTCAGGGTTGTTTTCGTGTGGATATTAAAACAGCCTTTTATTTTGAAAACTGCTGACTTGTTTTAATGCGGTTATAGAAAACAGGCTTTTATTTTGAAAACTGCAGAGTCGTAGAGAAAACGTGGAAAACTGCAGGGTGTTTTTTTATGTGGACGAATGAAAACCGCGACTTATTTTTTTTTTTTTTTTTAAACAGTAGATGAACAGGAAGTGAGACTTTTATTTTGAAAACTGCGGGGTTACATTACCGACGCCCTCTTGCTGTGGCTGTAGCTGCTCCATGGCTGCGGCTCCAGGATGAATAATCCGCCCGGAGACAGACTCTGATAGGCCCGCTTGAAGAGTCTGACCACGCCCCCATCACCTGACTGCAGCTGTATCCATTTGGTCACGCCCAGACACATGATGACATCATACTGGCCCCGCCCTGGCCAGGCCTCCTTCTCTGACACGTAGTCCCCCTGTGGGCGGAGTCACAGTTGTGACGTCATCGGCCTAATCGACCGTATATATTATTCCGACAAAGCTGATTGGTCGTTGATCAACTCACCTGGATGAAGGTGATGTTGTTGGGGAACCTGGAGGAGGAGGAGGAGGAGGTGGGGGGAGGGACAAGGGGAGGAGCCGAGAGGGGACCCCGACTCACTCTGAACGACAGCGGGAAGGAGAGGAGCGAGAGCGCCCCCTGGAACACCTCCATCAACTCTTCTTCCTCGTCATCCTTCCCCTTCTCTTCTCCCCCCGTCGCTCCGCTCCTCCTCCTCCTCCTCCTCCTCCTCCTCTCCTCCACCACCAGGTCATGTGACAGGAAGTGCCTGACATTCTGCTTGGCGGCGCGGACCAATCGCTCGTCCAGCTCCACTCCCAGGACGTGGGCGGGGTCAAATCTCCGAGAGACACTTATCGCCACGTGACCGGCGCCGCAGCCCACCTCCAGCACCCTCTTGTCTCTGAACCAATCGGCTTCCAGGAGGTGGAGACGCGGGTCCTCCTCCTCGCCCACCCGCCCCTCCCACTTGTCACCGTAGAAACCGTGGTAGCCGTAGTAACGGTTGTGGTTGCCGTGCTGGTAGCGGTGTCTGTCCTTCTTCCTCCGTTGAGGCTGAGCGGACAGCTGACATCCTCCACACCTGCAGGTGGCAGCAGAGAAATCACGTCATCCAATCAGATGACAGCGTTTTTAATTTTTAATTTACTTCCTGCGCAACACTCACCTGCCAGCTTTAGCTCCTCCCACTAGTGGCGTCTGGAATTTGGTCGATTGAGCCGCAGTTGCCACGGTGACAGCGTTGGCGGCAGCGTCTCCTAACTTCACCGAGGTGGTGCGTCGCCGCCTCCGCTGGCGACCGTCGCCCTGGTTACTAGATTTGTGGGCGGGGCCCGGCAGCGGATGCGTGTGTCTCCTTGGGAGTGCGGGGAGCGGAACCAAGTCGTCACGACACGTGATGGCCGTGTTGAGCTCACAGGGAAGAGGAGACGCAGTGACACTGCCCTCCCTGGTCAACAGAGGAACTGCAATCGTAGAATATAGTCGTTATACACATGTTATTAACATTCTCCCATTATTGAAAGCAGGTTAATAATAATCTATAATATTATATTAAATGCTATTCACAAATATTTGTGTACATTACATGTTATCAACATGCTAACATGACACTTAGCATGAAATTAACCAGCGCTAGTCAACGCTAACATGTCTTTCTCAAGTTGTCAACATGAAACTTACATGTCACACACAGTATTTAATGTAAATAGCACCTTAGCATGTAGCATGTTTTCAGGTTATGGCAATGCTAGCATGAAATTTAGCATGACGTTTATCAAAACTAATAATAACGTGTTAATGATTGGTTTAAACGCGTCATTTCAAGTTATCAGCATGCTAACATGCAACTTACATGTTATACACAGGATTTTGTGTAAATAGCACGTTAGCATGTAGCATGTTTACAGGTTTTCAAAACGCTAGCATGAAATTTAGCATGGTTTATCAAAACTTATAATAACGCGTAATGACTAGTTTAAACACACCATTTCCAGTTAGTAACATGCTAACATGTACACAGATTGTTTTGTCTTTATCACAGTTAGCGTGTTAATAACAAGTTTACAGGCTATCAAAGTGCTAACACGACATTGAGGACAACGTTTATCAAAATGTATTAAATGTGTATCTTGGGTCATGTCAAGTTATCAACATGCTAGCATGTTTTGTGCAGCTAATGAACATATTATTATAACATGCTAGTCCTTTACATCGCATGTTTACATGAACACAGCCCAATGCCATATATAAATGTGAACATATATTTATACATATAAAAATTCTTTTAGCGACGTGTCACTGTAGCACCAACAGTGGTGAACAGTGGTACTGCAGGCAACACGGTCCACAGTGTGATGAGACTCACCTGTCAGTGAAGCTGTGGAGGGAAACAGTCGTGCAGGTATCACCTCCCTCTCCCCGTCACCACCGCCACCTCCTCCTGCATCTCCTCCTCCTCCTCCTCCACCTCCTCCACCTCCTCCTCCTCCTCCTCCTCCACCATGGTGTCTGTTTCTGTGTCTCCTCCTGGACTTCACGGGGGACAGCAGGACTCCGCCTTCCACCTCCCCGTCCCCCCCGCCCCCCTTCAGGTTCAGGGGGTCGGTGATGTCGCGCGGAACTAGAATCTCTACGGGGTCTCGGCCCCGCGACGGCAGGGGCGAGCACTTTGGTGTCTCCTGATTGGTCGCTCTGAGGAAGAAGAGGGGAGGAGTCTCACGTTTTTATACGTTTAAAATGACGGCAGTTACGAGAACAAACATGAGCTGAAACTTTTAACGACAGTTTATTAACATCTGACGTTGTTTGAGTCAAGTTTACTAACTTGTATGAACATAAATAAGGATTGAAAACGGTTGCTAACTTAAATAGCAGATTATTAATCGTTAACTAAGGTTTATTAATAACAATGTGAACAGTAAGTAACAGTTTAACGACACGTTCTATCGTTTTCTTACACATATTCTAACATGTGTTGACACTACATAGTAACCTTGACACTATCATAGTATAGTATATAAGCTATACTAGCTATATACTATACTATGCTAACATGCTCTAATACAGAGTATAACATACTTATACCATGCGACTTCATGTTCTATCAAGCAACACAGCTTGGAACATGTCAAAACATGTTCTATTACAGATTATAACTTGTTGCAACAGGTTCTACTGTGTTCTGTCACGGATTATTTTTTAAATTATACTGTGTTCTATCACCTGTTGACTTCTTCGTCCAGCAGCGAGTTCAGGTTCAGCGGGTCAAAGATGTTCCCGCCCAGCAGGAAGTGACTCGGGAGCCTTGGCTCCGATTGGCTGTCGCTGTTGGCGCGGCGGCGGCGCTTAGCGGGCCCCTTAAAGCCAGGGCCCATGGAGAAACGCCTCTTTGCGATTCGCTGCGTCTGCGGCAGAGGCGTGGCCTGCGTGTTGTTGTTGTTGGGCGGCTGAAGGCCATTATTCGGACAGAGGGGGCGGACCTTAGCCAGCTGCGGCTGCTCCGATAGGTTCATGTTAGCGGGGAAGGCGGGGCTGACTTTGACGGGCGCCTCGCGAGAGAGGACCGTCTCCTTGTCTAGCGACATCATCTTCCACCTTTCAGCCAATGACAGAAGAAGGGGGAGGGGTTAATTTGATCGGCTCCTCAAAAAAGAAAACTTCCTGTCAATCAATATATTGTTGTGTTTACAAAACACAGGCAGCGTTTTCACCACGAGGCAAACAAATATGACAAGCGCTCATGTAAACATTGAAGTGGGGTCAAAGGTCAACAATGTCCCGATCATGATTACTGATCTAATAGTGATCAATGAATATATAAATCAGTCACACTCACCGTCCTACTCGCTCCAGTAACTTGTTGTCCTCCCGTGACCACGCCCCGTTTGCAATATAATCACACACTTTCACTCCAAGTGTGTATTTGTGACACAAATAGGTCTGCTGCGTATGTGTGTGTACGTGACTCCACCCCCCATATCCCCCCCCCCTCCAAAAAAAGACCTAACTCCGCCCAGGCGGCTGACTCCACCAATCACGGAGCGCGCTCATGAATAATTCAAACACAGTGAGAAACTAGCAGGTAAACAGTTAGCTACTCCAGTTAGCCACCACCAGTAGACTGGCAGGAAGCAACTAGCGCGACGCTAACACACAAACACACCCGCAAAGACAAACAGTTACCACAACCCGCGCGCAAAACCCCGCAATGCGCGTGAATTCAGGCCCCCCCCCCGTCGCGAGCTGTCCATGCACGCGCGTGCATGTGGCAGAGTGTGTACGTGTGTGTATGTGTGCAGGAAAACGGCCATGTACTTAAGTTTGAACATAAAGTGTGCTGCGCTAGCTGCTAACTGATAGCTCGAGAGCTCAGGCCCACACATTTATACAGAAGCAGCAGGGACCACGTGAGCGACTGCGGTGTTGACCAATCGACGGCCGAGCTCAGCTCCGGCCTCTCCCGCGAGACGGCCAATCAGTCCCGAGACGCGCTGTGATTGGCCACAGCTCGAGGAGGCGGGAGAAAGGGGGGTCCGGGCGGGCAGAGAGAGTGCGTCCTCAGCGGTGCCTGATCGTAAACACGAAAACACGACAGTGTAACCGATTAAACTGTTTTTAAAAATAGTAATAATAATAATATTCAAACCACTAAACAACAATCAAAACACAAAACAGTCTGTTCGACAAACAGTTGATCAACAAAGTTTGACTTTTAGCCTTTAGCTCAACAAACTCCACCGTCCGTTCCCTTCGCTCCTGCACGTTTTCGCCCCGAGTTTGGCTTCGCAGCCGAACACGAACACTCAGGCTCTTGTTTCCTCCTTTAACGCGCGCTAGCCGCGGCTCTGAAACAACGCTAACGCGCCACAGTTCTGCATTAGAGCCACTTTAACGCGTCGCGAACACGTCACAGTTACGACTGACGACAAATCGACGCGAGAACCTCGGTCCATCAACAATGTCCCGCGGACGAGTGGCGCCTGACAGGCGGCACCGAGGGCAACAAAACACCGCGACCAGAAAAGTAGGTCATGAACTGAGGATGAGGTTTCCGCCTTCTACCACAGAGGGGCGCTATAGACATTCAATAAACAAATGCTGCAATTTGACTTCATATGGCACTGGTTGAATATTCATTGAAAAAAAATGTGTCATAAGTTTACATTATTCAGTTTTAAAGTTACAGTTCAAGTGTTTTTTTTTGACAGAGAACATTACCTTTACGTGGTAGACGGGGTGATGGTCGTGCTAGCGAGATGGCTAACACGACCGTGATGTATCACAGTCCCGGACTGTACCATCTACACACCCTCAAACAGATCTGCCAATCAAGCTGGGACTGACAGTTACTGGGAGGGGAGGGGAGGGGCAGGGCCATCTGTGTTAAGACTTCATTACCCAGCATGCCTTTAGTTTGTGTGTGTGTGTGTGTGTGTATGTGTGTGTAAAATCCCTAAAGAGGATTAATGTGGATCAGAAAGAGACGACATGCCGCTGAAAAGAGACGGTGAGACATTCTTCTAACATTATATCTGTGTGTGTGTGTGTGTGTGTGTATGTTTGTGTGTGTGTAAAGATGAAGCAGTGTGTGTGTGTGTGTGTGTGTGTGGCCTTCATAACTCTCAGCCTCCTCTTCCTCTGTACTTCGGCTTGTTTACTCTTCTTCTTGTCAGTAAAACTCGCCTTCGGTCTTTACGATGAGTCACCCCCCCCCCCCCCCGACCTTTGACCTCTGGCTCGTGTGTCGTCACATTTATTATTAGTTATATTACATTATGTTAATTATTTGACTATTAGTCACGTATAAACATTTTGTGGCGTAAAATGTAGTTGAAATACCGTAAAAAAACAAAACATACTGCTGCCAGTGGCTAGCGCTGCCTGCAGTTCAATGACTGTCCATCAGAGGGCATCAGAAGACAGATTTCAGTACGACAACATCTACTTTTATTGAGTGAAGTAACACAAACTCCTAGTTGCAAGTACCACACTCACGACATGGGGACCGCGGGGATGCCGACACTACCGTGAACGTCCAGTAGAGGGCAGCAGAGTTATGGTGTCTCACGTCTCTCCTCAGACACTGAACGTGCTCTGCAGGCCATGGAGGCCTGTCAGGCCGGAGCCACTGAAGGGGTCAAAGGTCGTGCCGAGAAACTGCTCAACATCTTTCAGAGTGACCTGTTCCAGGCTCTGCTGGGTAACACACACACACACACACTAAAGCTGTCCTTCTCAAATAGTTCTCATGCTAAATATTTTCCGCAAAATTCTAAGCTAGCCTGAGTTCAGTTGAACTGGCTAAACTTTGCGCCATCACCAGGCGAGAAGATGCTAGCATCTGTGTTCATTGTCACACGACCTGTCTGTCTTCAGATTCACACGGAAACGTTTAAACTGGTTCTAAAACCGCTTTACGCCAGTTTGTGTTGATCGTCCCGACTCTAAGCTAGCCTGAGTTCAGTTAAACCGGCTAAAGCAACATAAAAAGACTAAATCTGGTTAAAAAGCTGCTCAATGTAAACAAATCTGGTCCAAAACTACGTTAAAAACATGTTTAATGTGAACCAGGTCAAATCTGATGCTATGAATGACTATGAATTTAAACTGGTTTGAACTGGCTTTAAAACCGCTTAACACTAGTTTGTGTTCATCGTCCCGACTTTAAGCTAGCTTGAGTTCAGTTAAACTGGCTAATGCGACCAACTTTGCGTCGCATTAGCAGGCCAGAAGAACCTAGCATCTGTGTTTGTTGTCACATGACATGTCTGTCTTTAGATTCACACGGAAATGTTTAAACTGGTTTTAAAACTGCTTTAAACCAGTTTGTGTGCATCGTCCGGACTCCAAACTAGCCTGAGTTCAATTAAACCGGCTAAAGCAACCATTCTTAACTCATCGAGTAAACAAAAAAAGACTAAATCTGGTTTCAAAGCTGCTCGATGTAAACAAAATGTGGTCTAAAAACATGTTTGATGTGAACCAGGTCAAATCTGATGCTATTAAGTACATTAAAACTGGTTTAAACTGGTTCTAAAACCGCTTCACACTAATTTGTGTTCATCGTCCCGACTTTAAGCTAGCCTTAGTTCAGTTAAACTGGCTAATGCAACCAACGTTGCGTCACCAGCAGGCCAGAAGATGCTAGCATCATTGTCACATGACATGTCTGTCTTCAGATTCACACGGAAACGTTTAAACTGGTTCTAAAACCGCTTTAAACCAGTTTGTGTGCCTCATCTCGACTCTAACCTAGCCTGAGTTCAATTAAACCGGCTAAAGCAACTGTTCTTAACTCATCGAGTAAACAGAAAAAGACTAAATCTGGTTCCAAAGCCGCTCGATGTAAACAAATGTGGTCCAAAACTACTTCAAAAATATGTTTAATGTGAACAATGAAAATCTGATGCTATTAATGACATTAAAACTGGTTTGAACTGGTTTTAAAACCGCTTTACACCGGTTTGTGTTGTTCGTCCCGATTTTAAGCTAGCCTGAGTTCAGTTAAACCGGCTAAAGCAACTAAAAAAAATCGCAAGTAAAATTTATTTTGCGAAAAACTGTAACGGGAAGACAACTAATGCCGTCTTAACTCTATAATATTATTAAAAAGAATGCGTACGCGCTTGTTTGACGTATTTTTTACCAACAGGAAACAGGAAGTTCGCTTCTCCGTGTAAGGCGCTAGCTCTCCCGCACCAAAACCCCGTTCAGAAAACGAGTGATTCTCTATGGACTTTGGTGCGGGTGAGCGAGCGGCTTCTCGTGCTTCGGCTGTCAGTTTCGGAAAAAAAAAAAAAAGACGTTTTTTAACGGTGACGAGCGCTGACGCAGCCCTGCGTGTGCGTGTGCACACGACGACGACGTCATCGGGGTGACGTCACGCGGGCGATCGCAGCGCCTTGCGATTGGACGAGATCGTCACCAGCGTGTGTGTGTGTGTGTCTGTGTGTGTGTGTGTGTCTGTGTGTGTGTGTGTGTGTGTGTGTGCGCGCGCGCTCAGACATACAGGAGTTCTACGAGCTGACGGTGTGTGAGAGCCAGACGGCAGGACAAGGCAACACACCTGGACAGGTACACACACACACACACACACACACGTTTCCCTCTCTTTCTCTATAATCCACATGGCAACACCCATCACTGTTACCTAGCAACAGCTGCAGCAGCATTGCCGGGGCAACAGCTGCATAACACCATGGCAACAGGAGCCCAGTACCCCCCCCCTCGCTCCACCACCTCCCTCTCTCCTCTCTCTCTCTCTGTATCTCCCATTGTCTCTCTATGTCTCTCGTCCTCGCTCGCTCTTTTTGTCATCAACAAGAGTGAGTCAAGGAGGTGTGCGCCCCCCCCCCCACACTTAAAAAAAAAAAAACACCCATCTTCTTCTTCATCTGTCTCTCTCTCCTCCTGCACCGCTCACTTGCTCGCCCCCCCCCCCCCCCCCCCTCCTCAGCTCTGACAATCATAGGAATAGAAGAGGGCGAGCGAGCGAGCGAGAGAGGATAGACAGATAGACGGACGAGGAGAGAGAGAGAGAGAGAGAGAGGGGGGAGGGTGACAAAGAGAGAGAGAGAGAGATTGAGAATGAGTGTGTGAGTGCGTGTGCGCGTGTGTGTGTGGCAATGTGTGTGTGAGTGTGTGTGTGTGTGTGTGTGTGTGTGTGGATATGGACTGCCTCTGCATTGTCACCACCAAGGTAAGAGCAGACCGCCAGCACTCACACACTCTCACACACACATTGCCACGCACACACGCGCACACACACGCGCACACACACGGTCGCACACATTAAAACACAACAGTCCAACATGTGTGTTTTCATGTTTTCATTTCTGTCATGTTTTCATTCACCAGCCTTCTCTCTCTCTCGTGTGTGTGTGTGTGTGTGTGTGTGGTTAGCACGGGGGGCTCATTAGCATGTAGCTCAGGCTGCCTCCGGCTCGTTGCTAACGGTTATTGGAGCGGGGACGTTTCGCTCGGCTCACGTGTCAAACCAGCACATGTGGATTTAAAAAAATAATATAATTGAAATTATTTTTACGCCATTTTCTCACGAGCGGGAACGTGACGAACGACCGTGAATCAACAGGTCACATGACCGGGTGACCGACCGGGCTGCTTGTTTAGGTTACTGCTTGAGTGAGAGTGGCGCCACCAGCAGGCCAGAAGATGCTAGCACCAGTGTCCATTGTCACGTGACCTGTCTGAGACGTTATAACGAAACGATTGACACGGAGGTCATGCTTAAGACGGATGAATGTCATGTTATCTGGTTTAAACTGGTTCCAACACCGATCTGGTTCCAACACTGGTTCCAACACAGACTCTAAGCTAGCCTAGCTAGTTCAGTTAAGCTGGCATAAGCGACCAACTTTGGGCCACCGCCAGGCCAGAAGATGCTAGCATCTGCGATCATTGTCACGTGACCCGTCTGTCTTCAGATTCACACGGAAACGTTTTAAACTGGTTCTAAAACCGCTTCACACCGGTTTGTGTTGATCGTCCCGACTCTAAGCTAGCCTGAGTTCAGTTAAACTGGCTAATGCAACCAATTTTGCGCCATCACCAGGCCAGAAGATGCTAGCATCTGCGATCATTGTCACGTGACCTGTCTGTCTTCAGATTCACACGGAAACGTTTAAACTGGTTCTAAAACCGCGATCATTGTCACGTGACCCGTCTGTCTTCAGATTCACACGGAAATGTTTAAACTTGTTCTAAAACCGGTTTACACCGGTTTGTGTTGATCGTCCCGACTCTAAACTAGCCTGAGCTCAGTTAAACTGGCTAATGCAAATAATTTTGCGCCATCACCAGGCCAGAAGATGCTAGCATCTACGATCAATGTCACGTGACCCGTCTGTCTTCAGATTCACACGGAAACGTTTAAACTGGTTCTAAAACCGCTTCACACCGGTTTGTGTGCATCGTCCCGTCTCTAAACTAGCCTGAGCTCAGTTAAACCGGCGAAATCAACCGTTCTGAACTCATCGAGTAAACAGAAAAAGACTAAATCTGGTTTCAAAGCTGCTCAGTGTAAACAAAATGTGGTCCAAAAAACATGTTTAATGTGAACCAGGTCAAATCTGATGCTATTAATGACATTAAAACTGGTTTGAACTGGTTCTAAAACCGATTTACACCAGTTTGTGTGCATTGACTCTAAGCTAGCCTGAGTTCAGTTAAACTGGCTAATGCAACCAATTTTGCGCCACCACCAGGCCAGAAGATGCTAGCATCTGCGATCATTGTCACGTGACCTGTCTGTCTTCAGATTCACACGGAAACGTTTAAACTTGTTCTAAAACCGGTTTACACCGGTTTGTGTTGATCGTCCCGACTCTAAACTAGCCTGAGCTCAGTTAAACTGGCTAATGCAAATAATTTTGCGCCATCACCAGGCCAGAAGATGCTAGCATCTACGATCAATGTCACGTGACCCGTCTGTCTTCAGATTCACACGGAAACGTTTAAACTGGTTCTAAAACCGCTTCACACCGGTTTGTGTGCATCGTCCCGTCTCTAAACTAGCCTGAGCTCAGTTAAACCGGCGAAATCAACCGTTCTGAACTCATCGAGTAAACAGAAAAAGACTAAATCTGGTTTCAAAGCTGCTCAGTGTAAACAAAATGTGGTCCAAAAAACATGTTTAATGTGAACCAGGTCAAATCTGATGCTATTAATGACATTAAAACTGGTTTGAACTGGTTCTAAAACCGATTTACACCAGTTTGTGTGCATTGACTCTAAGCTAGCCTGAGTTCAGTTAAACTGGCTAATGCAACCAATTTTGCGCCACCACCAGGCCAGAAGATGCTAGCATCTGCGATCATTGTCACGTGACCTGTCTGTCTTCAGATTCACACGGAAACGTTTAAACTGGTTCTAAAACCGCTTCACACCGGTTTGTGTTGATCGTCCCGACTCTAAACTAGCCTGAGTTCAGTTAAACCGGCAAAATCAACCGTTCTTAACTCATCGAGTAAACAGAAAAAGACTAAATCTGGTTTCAAAGCTGCTCAGTGTAAACAAAATGTGGTCCAAAAACATGTTTAATGTGAACCAGGTCAAATCTGATGCTATTAATGACATTAAAACTGGTTTGAACTGGTTCATACCGGTTTGTGTTGACTCTAAACTAGCCTGCGTTCAATTAAACCGGCTAAACAACAGTCAAATGAGTTAAACTGGGGATTTAGTAAACTAGAAAGTTTAAATCTGGTTTATCTAGATTAAAACTGGTTCAAACTGGATTCTGGTCTAAACTGGTCTGGTCTGGCTCTGCTGTGACTGTGTGTCTTTTCACTTTGTCATGATCACAACTGATGGATCTAAAGATAGAAGGAGCTATTTCTGTTTTCAACGTCACGTTATACCTGCCTGTGTGTTTCCAAATACACTGATTATTAGATCAGGAAATACAGCAAACTAGGGATAAAACACCAAGATAACCAGATTTGCTGTATTCTCTGGTGTTTAATCCCTGGTTTTGTGTATTACCTGGTGTTTCATCCCTGATTTGGTGTATTTCCTTGGTGGTTAATCCCTGGTTTAGTGTATCCTTGGTGATTAATCCCTGGTGTGGTCTATTTCCCAGTAAACCCCTAGGTTGGTCTATTTCCCAGTGTTTAATCCCTGGTTTGGTCTATTTCCCAGTGTTTAATCCCTGGTTTGGTCTATTTCCCAGTGGTTAATCCCTGGTTTGGTCTATTTCCCAGTGTTTAACCCGTAGGTTGGTCTATTTCCCAGTGTTTAACCCGTAGGTTGGTCAATTTCCCAGTTGTTAATCCCTGGTTTGGTCTATTTCCCAGTGTTTAATCCCTGGTTTTGTCTATTTCCCAGTGGTTTATCCCTGGTTTGGTCTATTTCCCAGTGGTTAATCCCTGGTTTGGTCTATTTCCCAGTGTTTAACCCGTAGGTTGGTCTATTTCCCAGTGTTTAACCCGTAGGTTGGTCAATTTCCCAGTTGTTAATCCCTGGTTTGGTCTATTTCCCAGTGTTTAATCCCTGGTTTGGTCTATTTCACAGTGTTTAACCCCTAGGTTGGTGTATTTTCTGGTGTAATGTTCATCACTGTATTTCCTCTCTCTCTCTGTCACACAAACACACACACACACACACACACACACACACACACACACACACACGCACACACGCACACACACACACTTACAGGTACGTTGTGAGTTGGATCAGAAATAGCTTTTCTATCTTTAGCTCCATCAGTTCCGATAATGGACAAACGATGACAGACACAGTCACAGCAGAACTGAAGCCAGAACATTTAAAACCAGTTTAAACCAGTTTTAATCCAGTCAAGTTTATACTAAAATAATAATAAAATAAAGTATAATAAAATACTAATAAACCAAACCAGAACAAGGTTTTAAGACCTGGTTTTAGGGTTAGGGTTAAGGTTAGACACTTAGTTGTGATGGTTAAGGGTAGGGCAAAAAACATGTGTGTGTGTGTTAGAGGTGATGACATCATTTGACCTCGTAGGTCAAAGGTCATGTCTCTCTCTCACTCTCTCACTTTTCATGAATCAAGACTTGCTCCGCCTCCGTCTCGTGACGTCAGTTGCCGAGGGAACAGAGGCTCCGTCCTGTTACTATGGCAACCGCATCACCATCTCTGCCTCCCATTCAACGCGTCTTTGGCTTTAGAGTCACCTTGATGTGCGTGTGTGTGTGTGTGTGTGTGTGTGTGTGTGTGTGTGTGTGTGGGGGCAGGTGATGTCATAGTTTGACGGTGTGGTATAAGAGAGAGAGGGAGAGAGAGAGAGTTTCCCCTCAACACTGATGACTCAGGTATCACGTCTGAAGAGAGCAGCCGATGCTAACAGAATGCTAACAGAATGCTAACAGAGCGGATGCGGAAACTGTCCTGACTTTAACCTAGCCGATGCAAACACAGCTGGTGCTGTGAGAGCTAACGCTATAGGGGTGAATGCTAGCAGAGCTGGTGGTAGCGGGAACTGCACGGTAACAGAGCAGGTGCTAAGTGAGCGAATGCTAACAGAGTGGAAGGTAACAGAGCTGCTGCCATAAGAGCTAATGCTAGTAGAGCTGATGCTAACAGAACTGACGGTAACAGAGCAGGTGCTATAAGAGTGAATGCTAGCAGGGCTTATGCTTACAAAACTGGTGCTATGAGAGCTAATGCTAAAAGAGCTGACGTTATCTGAGCTAGTGCTAACAGAGTGGAAGGTAACAGAGCTGGTATCATAAGAGCTAATGTTAGCAGACCTGATGCTAACTGTCCTGACTTTAACCTAGATGATGATAACTGAGCTGAAGCTATTAGAGTGAATGCTAGCAGAGCTGATGGCAACAGAACTGGTGCTATGAGAGCTAATGCTAACAGAACTGGCGGTAACAGAGCAGGTATGGTTGAGCTAATGCTAACAGAGCTGATGCCAACAGAGCGGATGCTAACAGGACTGACCGTAACAAAGTAGGTGCTATGTGAGCTAATGTTAAAAGAGCTGATGCCATAAGAGTGAATGCTACCAGAGCTGATGCTAACAGAGCTGATTGCCATAACAGTGACTGCTAGCGGAGCTGATGCTAACAGAAATGGCGATAACAGAGCAGGTATGGTTGAGCTAATGTTAGCAGACCTGATGCTAACTGTCCTGGCTTTAACCTAGATGATGATAACTGAGCAGAAGCTATACGAGTGAATGCTAGCGGAGCTGATGCCAACAGAACTGGTGCTATGAGAGCTAATGCTAACAGAGCTGATGCCAACAGAGCGGATGCTAACAGGACTGACGGTAACAAAGTAGGTGCTATGTGAGCTAATGTTAAAAGAGCTGATGCCATAAGAGTGAATGCTACCAGAGCTGATGCTAACAGAGCTGATTGCCATAACAGTGACTGCTAGCGGAGCTGATGCTAACAGAACTGGGCGGTAACAGAGCAGGTTGCGCCATGAGAGCTAACGCTAACAGAGCCGGTGACGATACAGAGAGCGTACGGCGTTAGACAGCGCTAGTGCTAACGGCTACGGCTAACTGTAACACCGTCTGTGTGTCTGCAGAAGTATCGCTACCAAGACGATGAGACTCCGCCTGTTGACCCCAGCCCTGGTCCCATGACTCTTGGACGCAGCACCGAGCTCAGCCACACACACCTGGACGGATACACACACGCCGCTGCACTCACCGTATGTACACACACACACACACACACACACACACACACACACACACACACACACACACACGCACACGCACACACACGCTAGATTCAGGTTAAAAGGGACAGTTGGTGGACTTTGGTGTGGGAGAGTGAGATGTGGTTTTTACATTTGGAGGTGCTCGATGATGATGGTCCTGGAAGACACATGAACATGTCTCAGTTGAGTGTGTGTGTGTGTGTGTGTGTGGTAATGTAACACAAACACACACACACACACTGTGTGGGTTGTCAGTGCCCACTCTGTGATGCTGCCTCTCTCGTTTTTTCTTTTTGCCCCTTCAACAGTCACCATGGCAACGAGGAGAATTCTAAGTAGAGGGGGGGGGTGCACAGGAATGAGAAGGGGGGGGGGGTGTTGCTATGGCAACAACTTTAGCTGAAATGGTCCTGTGTGTGTGTGTGTGTGTTTATTGAAAGGACTCTTTTTTTTCTTTTCTTTTTTTGTCGGTCAATTTCAATTCTACTCGCTCTTTTACGTCCGCCGGCCAAGTGACATCACAGAGGGGAGGGGATTCCTTCAGAGAGAGAGAGAGAGAGAGAGAGAGAGAGGGTGATGTGCAGTGGGGCGTTAGGAGGGTCGAGCAGAGAGAGAGAGAGAGAGAGAGAGAGAGAGAGTGGAGGAGGCTGACAGTGAAAAACAGCCTCTCTCTCTCTCTTTCCTCTTATTTCTGAGAATCTGTTGGTTTCCTTCGTTCAGAGAGGACGGCCCCCCCCCAGAGCCGGCCCCCCCAGCCCCCCCCCCCAGTCTCTCTCTCTCTGGATGGCGGGCTGACGTGCACGCCCGGCGGCGGTGCGCGCGCTCGCGCTCGTGCTCGTGCTCGTTAATTATTCATCCTCGGTGTTTTACGTAAGAGCCGCAGGAGTGATGTTCGTGTCGGTGTGGTACGCCAAGAAGATGGGACGCAGATTCATCAACAACGTGCGGAAAGCCAAGAGGCACAGGCAGCGCATGATGGTAGGAGCCGGCACGTGATTGGTTCTCTGGTGGTCTTTGGTTCTTCACAGGTGGGGTGGTTGTATTGGTGGTGGTGGTGGGGGGCAAGAAGGTGAAGGTTGTGGTTGTGCCCACTCCTCAGGGGGGCGGCGCTATTCGAGCACGAGTCGTTTAGCATCGTTCGGCGTGTTCCAGTTGTGGTCGGAAACGTCCGAGTTGAGTGGGCGTTCCCCCCGCGACCCTCCGATGGAGCTAGATAATGGGTGGATGGAGTGGGCGTTCCTTCAGCTGACACGCCCCCCTCCAGTCGGAAAACCTGAAAGCTGGCGCAACCTCAGTTGCTAGCAACGTCTGACCATTCATTTAGCGTTGTGGTCGGGTTTGCATCGTTAACTGCCGGTAAGAAGCTAGCTCTGTCCTACCTGTGACATTAAGTGTCGTCAAAGAGACCGTTAGCATCGTCTCACTTTGGAAGGTTAGCATCGTTAACAACCTGAGATATTTACCGTTGTCCTACCTGTGACCTTAAAGAGACAGTTAGCGAGATATTTTCCGTCAAGTAGTCGGAAATTTCCGAGTTGGTTGGGCTTTCCTTCGACTGACACGCCCCCTCCAGTCGGAAAACCTGAAAGCTGGCGCAACCTCAGTTGCTAGCAACGTCTGACCATTCATTTAGCGTTGTGGTCGGGTTTGCATCGTTAACTGCCGGTAAGAAGCTAGCACTGTCCCACCTGTGACATTAAGTGTCGTCAAAGAGACCGTTAGCATCGTCTCACTTTGGAAGGTTAGCATCGTTAACAACCTGAGATATTTACCGTTGTCCTACCTGTGACGTTAAAGAGACAGTTAGCGAGATATTTTCCGTCAAGTAGTCGGAAATTTCCGAGTAGGTTGGGCTTTCCTTCGACTGACACGCCCCCTCCAGTCGGAAACCTGAAAGCTGGCGCAACCTCAGTTGCTAGCAACGTCTGACCATTCATTTAGCGTTGTGGTCGGGTTTGCATCGTTAACTGCCGGTAAGAAGCTAGCTCTGTCCTACCTGTGACATTAAGTGTCGTCAAAGAGACCGTTAGCATCGTCTCACTTTGGAAGGTTAGCATCGTTAACAACCTGAGATATTTACCGTTGTCCTACCTGTGACGTTATGCGTCGTTAAAGAGACAGTTAGCGAGACATTTTCACGTCATGGAGTTGGACATTTCCGAGTTGGTCTGGCGTCACTTCAACTGACACGCCGCCCTCCAGTCGGAACCTGAAAGATGGAGCAAGCTCAGTTGCTAGCAATACCAGCTGATAGGTTTGCGTCCAGCATCTGACCATTTGCCATTGTGGACGGGTTAGCATCGTCCTACCTGTGACGTTAGGTGTTGTTAAAGAAACCATTAGCATCGTCTCACTTTGGAAGGTTAGCATCATTAACAACCTGAGATATTTACCGTTGTGTGGTCGACCTCAATTTGCATCGTTAACTAACTGAGATATTTAGCATTGCCCTATCTGTGACGTTATGCGTTGTTAAAAAGACAGTTAGCGAGACATTTTCCGTCATGTAGTTGGACATTTCCGAGTTGGTCGGGCGTTACTTCGACTGACACGCCCCCTCCAGTCGGAACCTGAAAGCTGGAGCAACCTCAGTTGCTAGCAATACCAGTTGATAGGTTTGCGTCCAGCATCTGACCATTCATTTACCATTGTGGTCGGGTTAGCATCGTTAACTACCTGTAAGAAGCTAGCATTGTCCTACCTGTGACATTAGGTGTCGTTAAAGAGACCCTTAGCATTGTAGGTTTGCATCATTAACAACCTGAGATATTTGCTGTTGTCCTGCCTGTAAGGAGTGAGCATTGCACTACCTGTGACGTGATATGTCGTTAAAGAGACAGTTAGCATCATTGACAACCTTAGACATTTTCCATAATGTAGTTGGTCCCTCAAGTGGGAACTTGGAAAGAGCTAAGTGAGGTTCACTTAGGATTCCAAGATGGCTAACACTCCTGTCAATGGTGTGTGCATGTGTGCAAAACTAGCTGTTGTTAGCCTTTGCTAGCAATACCAGTTGATATCTTTGCGTCCACATCCAACGTCCGACCTACGATTTAAAAGGTCCATTTGCATCGTTAACTGAGACATTTGCCATTGTCCTACCTGGTAGGGTTAGCATCGTTAACTACCTGTAAGTTAGCATGATCTTACCTGTGACATTAGATTGGTGTCGACAATGACTCATCTTACTTTGTAGAGTTTAGCCTTGTTGTCAATTCTGTTACGTCTCTTGCTCTTTGCTAGATCTGTTTAACCTGAGAGATTAGCATTTTTTTTCTACCAAAGAAGTTAGCATTAATGTACCTGAGGACATTAGCACTGTTTGACCTGAGATAGTTAACATTGCTCTTCCCAAGAAGACTACAATTCCTGCCTGAGTAGAGAGCATTGTTCTTTCTAAGATGGTTAGCATCTGTTTAGTTGAGAAGATTCTACCTGAGATGGTTAGCATTCATCTACCTGAGGTTACCCTTGTTCCAGCTGACGTGGTTAGCAATGTTCTCCCTTAGATGGTTAGCATTCATCTACCTGAGGTTACCCTTGTTCCAGCTGACATGGTTAGCATTGTTCTCCATGAAATGGTTAGCATTCATCTACCTGAGGTTACCCCTTGTTCCAACTGACATGGCTAGCATTGTTCTAACCTGAGATGGTTAGCATCGTTGCACACGAGAATGTCTCCGATGTTCTGCTGTTCTTAGCTAACTCAGTCGCATAATGTTAGCACGCCGGACATGTAACATTAGCACGTTAACATTGGGATCGTTTGCATGCTGACGTTAGCGTTACTTCTGAGAGTGTGGACACAGAACGCACAACTGGACGGCGTTTGCGTAAAAACGTGGTGCGTTCCGACCTTTTTACGCTCCCAATCAGTGTGGTGGAGAGACATAGACTCAGAGAGAGAGAGAGAGAAAGCTGTCATGGGAAATAAAGAGGTTTAATTAATTCAGCGTGAACTGTAACTCACTCTCTCTCCTTGTTATCTAACTCTGCTCAAGCTCGCTCGCTCTCTCGCTCTCTCCTCCAGATTCTCCACGTTGCTTCGTTACGTTACGTATCGTACACTGTGACGTGTCCGTGTAAATGTCACCTGCAGTCCATCGCTAACGATCACGTGACGCCGATCTGAATATCTTTCGAACGCCACTTCGCAGGAAGTGATGTAACAACGTTCTGGTGCTGAGATAATGAGAGAGAGAGAGAGAGAGAGAGAGAGAGAGAGAGAGAGAGAGAGAGAGAGAGAGAGAGAGAGAGAGAGAGAGAGAGCGGTGGTCGCTATAGCTACAGCCACAGTTGCCAAGGTAACCGTGGCCCCTTGAGGGCTCAACAGCTGTTACCAAGGAGTTGCCGTGGCGACGAGTGGTCAATGATGCTGATGAGAGAGATTTAACCCTTTGTTTATTTGTTTGTTTGTTTGTTTGTTTGTTTGTTTGTTTGTTTGTGCAGATGAACGGATCAGAGGGAGAACTGGAGTACGAGGAGATCACACTGGAGAGAGTGAGACACACACACACACACACACACACACACACACTCTGTTCTATTTTTAGAAAACTATTTTTAAAACTCCTCACATAAGCCCCGCCCTGCTGACATAAGCCCCGCCCCGCTGACATCACAGATGTATTTTCATTTTCTATTTCAGGGAATAGTTCAGCTGAGACGAGCAAGGTCACGCTGCGCGGGGTTGTTACCTACACCCACCAGAGGGTGGCGCAAACACAGTTAACTACCGATGAAAGTTAGCATTGTCCCAAATGAGAGAGTTGCAACAGTTAGCATAGTTCTAGCTGCTAACTGTACTAATACTTAGCATCACCCTGTCTGAAAGCATCGCTAACTACACTTAAACACTAAATTTGAGGGAATTAGCATTGTTAATTCCTTGACACACTTAGCGTTGTCCTACCTAAAAGGGTTAGCATTGTTGGCTACCCGAAACAGTTGGCATCATCTTATATGAGAGCGTTAGCATAGTTCTATCTGAGGTGGCTTGCATCGCTAACCACCTGGGATACTTAGCATCATCCTGTCTGAAAGTGTTAGCATCGCCAACTACACTTAAACACTAAATTTGAGGGAATTGGCATTGTTAATTCCTTGACACACATAGCGTTGTCCCACCTAAAAGGGTTAGCTTTGTTGGTTACCTGAGACAGTTAGCATCATCTTGTATGAGAGGGATAGCATAGTTCTATCTGAGAGAGTCAGCATCATTCTACCACTCTACAGAGCCGTGTCATGTGACCTTTATGAAGGTCTGACAGTTCCGAAGGGTTCTGGTTCAGGTTCTGGTTCAGGTTCTGACCGTGTTCTCCATGTTCAGGGTAATTCTGGTCTTGGCTTCAGTATCGCTGGAGGAACAGATAACCCGCACATCGGGGACGACCCATCGATCTTCATCACCAAGATCATCCCTGGTGGAGCGGCGGCTCAGGATGGACGCCTCAGGTACGCGCGCACGCGCACGCGCACACACACACACACACACACACACACACACACACACACACACACACACACACACACACACACGTATAACAGGTAAGGTCAACCTCTCTCTCTCTCTCTCTCCGTCCAGGGTGAACGATAGCATAGTATTTGTTAACGACGTGGACGTGCGCGAGGTCACGCACTCCACCGCTGTGGAGGCTCTAAAGGAGGCGGGGCCTGTCGTGAGGCTGTATGTCCTGCGGCGACGCCCACCGAGTGAACGCGTCACTCAGATCAAGCTGATGAAAGGACCCAAAGGTAGGGAAGGACACAAGGAAAGGAAAATAATGCCGTGTTTCCCTGGCGCGGAATGGTTCGGTATGCACCCAACCATACTGAATGGTTTGGTATGTACCCAACCATACCGAACCATACCGAAAACTGCTGCTCTGTCGACCTCTGGTGGCTGCAATCAGTAGTTAATAAGGATAGAACCTCCTGTTAGAACCTTTGTCGTGCTAAACTCCGTGGTTCTGTCCCCCTCTGGTCCAGGTCTTGGATTCAGTATAGCAGGCGGTGTGGGCAACCAGCATGTTCCTGGAGACAACAGTATCTATGTCACCAAGATCATTGAAGGAGGGGCGGCGCACCGTGACGGACGGCTACAGATCGGGGACAAAATCCTGGCGGTAAGCAAACTCTGGTCACGGGGGTTACCGACCGACCGACCGACCTGGGACGGATCCGCTTAGGCCTCGTGTTTGACCCCGAGCTCTGATCCCGACAGGTGAACCACATGTCTCTGGAGGACGTCCTGCACGAGGACGCCGTGTCGGCTCTGAAGAACACGGGCGAGGTCGTCTACCTGAAGGTGGCCACACCCAACTCGCAGTACATCCACCCCGCCGATCGCTACAGTCCCCCGGACCTGACCAGCTGTACGTACACCACATCGCCGAGGCACTTGTTAAACTGGGTGATTGGGCAAATTTGCCCGATGCTAAAGCTAATTTGGACCCTGTCTCAAAAAACGTAGACCAGGTTCAACCAGGATTCAGGAACAACCTGATCTAAAAGGTTCTTGTCTAAGATCATGCTTCTCTGCCCCTTCCTGTGTTGTTCCTCTGGCGCCATCCTGTGGTCAAACCACTGCTGCAGTTAGGGCTGATGGTAGACGAGTGGAGGTCAGCTCAGGGTCTCGCTCCTCACTGTTCTATCGATGTTCTTGCAGCCTACATGGAGCCGGACTACATGTGCGATTACCCACAAGCCCTCCCTCCTCCGTCGCCACGGCGATACTCACCCATCCCCCGGGGCATGATGGGAGAGGACGACTACTCCCGGGAGCCTCGCAGGGTCGGCGTGCAGCGCGGCTCGACCGGTCTGGGCTTCAACATCGTCGGTGGAGAAGACGGAGAGGGAATCTTCATCTCCTTTATCCTCGCAGGAGGACCGGCCGACCTGAGTGGAGAACTCCGGAAGGGCGACCAGATCCTGAGTGTGAGTCCTTGTCGTGTTCGCGATGCGTCCTCGTCTCCTCCGTGTGTCCTTGTCTCCTCAGACGACAAAACCTGTTTGTTTGTTTGCGTCCAGGTGAACGGCGTTGACCTCAGGTACGCGACGCACGAGCAGGCGGCGGCGGCTCTGAAGAACGCGGGACAAACGGTTACCATAGTAGCGCAGTACAGACCTGAGGGTGAGTTACCTGTAACTGGGATGTTGTTGTTGTTGTTGTTGTTGTTGTTGTTGTTACCATGGCGATCCTGTTGACAGAGTACAGCCGCTTCGAGGCCAAGATCCACGACCTGAGGGAGCAGATGATGAACAGCACGTCTGGGAGCCTGAGAACCAACCGCAGCGTCTACGTCAGGTAAGCAGGGTTCCAGGTCCGGGTTTCTGCGCCTTAAAGGGATAGTTCGGAATTTTGGACCTATTTTCAAAACTCAGCCGGTGTGATGGAGACGTCTGGAGACGTTTATTTAAGAAATTTCATTCAGTTCTTCTAGTTGCTGTAAGAGTTCGCTTGTGCTATGGCTAGCGCAAGTCAATGGTACCTGCTAGCATGGCATTAGAAACACTCATACCGACTCCACAGTGCACCCGAGGCAAATCAACGACATTGTAACGGCATTCTATCAACACAGATATGTACATCGATAGTCTGCCGTTACAATTGATTTGCCTCGGGTGCACTGTGGAGTCGGTATGCCATGCTAGCAGGTACCATTGACTTGCGCTAGCCATAGCACCAGCGGACTCGGCAACTAGAAGAACTGAACAAAATTTCTTGAAAAACGTCTCCAGACGTCTCCATCACACCGGCTGAGTTGGAAAATAGGTCTTACGTCCAAAATTCCGAACTATCACCTTAACTGGGGGTCACCGCGGGGGGTTTCGCTGGTTCCAGAGCGCTGTTCGACTACGATAAGCAGTGGGACTGCGGCGTCCTCTCGCAGGCGCTGGACTTCAACTTTGGCGACGTCCTCCACGTGATGGACAGCGCCGACGACGAGTGGTGGCAGGCGCGGCGGGTCAGCCAGCAGGGGGAGCTGGAGGAGCTGGGCTACATCCCGTCCAAACACAGGTGAGACCGGCTCAGGCTTGGCGGCATCGTGACGCTGGGGAGGCCAACGCTGTCTGATCACTTTGTTTATTTCAGGGTGGAGAGGAAGGAGTGGTCGAGGATGAAGAGTAAAGGTGACGTGTCCTTTATTTAAAGTATTTCCTCTGCCGGTCCATTTTGTGTGACTGTCTTTTCCGGGTCTTCCTAGGGCGAGAAGGTTTCGTCCACAGCTACGAACTCATCTCTCAGATTGAAGGTCAGTTATAGTGAATAAAAACACCCTGGTCGTCATGGCAACCATGTAAACAACGTCTCTCTCTCTCTCGCTCTGTCTTCAGTCGACTACGCTCGCCCCGTCATAATTCTGGGGCCGACCAAAGACCGGGTCAACGACGACCTCCTCTCGGAATACCCCGACAAGTTTGGCTCCTGCGTCCCACGTACGGAAAACAGGAAATATCGGCTAACAAACAGGAAGTCAGTTCCATGACTCACTCTCTCTCTCTCTCTCTCTCTGTGTGCAGACACGACTCGTCCGCAGAGAGACTACGAGGTCGACGGGCGGGACTACCACTTTGTGTCGTCGCGGGAACAGATGGAGCGAGACATCCAGTCGCATCGCTTCATCGAGGCGGGCCAGTACAACAACCACCTGTACGGGACGTCGGTGCAGAGCGTCCGACAGGTGGCCGAGCAGGTGAGACCCCGGTCCGCCAACGGCGGCGCTAAAAGCTAATCTTACGTTTTGATGATGCCGTAGACGCTACGCTAATGCATTTGTCGTCCGTTGACCAGGGGAAGCACTGCATCCTGGACGTGTCGGCCAACGCTATAAGGAGGCTCGAGGCGGCGCAGCTCCACCCCGTCGCCATCTTCATCCGACCACGTTCCCTGGAGAATATCCTGTAAGTTCTACGAAGTTATCGCGCTGGCGCTTCAGCTGGAAGTTAAACCCAAATAAAGCCATGTTTCCACTGAGTGGAACAGTTTGGTACAGTACCTTTGGGACCGCTTCAGTCTTTGGGACCGTTTCAATCTTTGGGACCGCTCCAATCTTTGGGACCGCTCCAATCTTTGGGACCGCTCCAATCTTTGGGACCGCCCCAATCTTTGGGACCGCTCCAATCTTTGGGACCGCTCCAATCTTTGGGACCGCTCCAATCTTTGGGACCGCCCCAATCTTTGGGACCGCTCCAATCTTTGGGACCGCTCCAATCTTTGGGACCGTTTCAATCTTTGGGACCGCCCCAATCTTTGGGACCGCCCCAATCTTTGGAACCGTTTCAATCTTTGGAACCGTTTCAATCTTTGGGACCGCTCCAATCTTTGGAACCGTTTCAATCTTTGGAACCGTTTCAATCTTTGGGACCATTTCAATCTTTGGGACCGTTTCAATCTTTGGGACCATTTCAATCTTGAAAAAAATGGTCAGGGTGGCTCCGCCCACGACCGTCAGATGATTGGGCCACAGAAAAACACCACTCCCTAGCGATCGGTGTAATTATCACAAGGAAGTCGAAGCAAACACCCGCAGGTACGATGCTACGCTACATGGCCAAACGGGCACAGCCCACACCGCGCCTACCAAGTCCTCGGTCGAAATTGCAAGCGTGGCGCAAGGTTTTTAGCAAACCGAACCAAACCAAACCATACCATGATGAAAACACAGCGTAACTAAAGTGTGTGTGTGTGTGTGTGTGTGTGTGTGTGTGTGTGTGTGTGTGTGTGTGTGTGTGTGTGTGTGTGTGTGTGTGTGTGCGCAGGGACCTGAACAAGCGTCTGTCCGAGGATCAGGCACGAAAAGCTATGGACCGCGCCATCAAACTGGAGCAGGACTTCCTCGAGTGTTTCACAGGTAAGAACTTTCCACCCCAACCACAGGGCTAATGCTAATGCTAATGCTAATGCTAATGCTAATGCTAATGAAACCTGTCGACGCAAACTTAAATACTTAAGCTTGTATTTTCGCGTCAAGTGATTGAAATGAACGCAGCTAGGTTAGCATTGGAGCTAATGAACACAAATCTCGTGTGCAGCCATCGTCCACGGCGACAGCTTCGAGGAGGTCTACCACCAGGTCAAAGCTGTCATCGAAGAGCAGAGCGGCCCCTACATCTGGGTGCCCGCCCGCGACAGACTCTGATTGGCTGCTGCCGAGCCACTGGGGGGGGGGGGGGTGGGCGCCCTTCTCCACGGAAACCGCCGCCAATTTACCCCCCAGAGCTCCGCCCACCCTCCGCCTCAGCACCTCCTCCTCTGAGGCGGTGTGTAACCGGGCCGGAGAGCAGACGCCGCTTTTAATCTTTTTTTAGTTTTTTTTTGTTGTTGATTCTTTGGGACGGTGACGTTGATTGGCTGCTGCTGCTGTAGCCATGACAACCGAAAGGAGGGGGGGGGGGGGGGGGGGGCGGGGCTAGGGGTGCGCACCTGTCCGTCCGTGTGACAGCTGATCGACTGATTGGTTTTGTGTTGATCAATAATCCTGTATTATCAGTAAATAACGAATCAGACTGTAGAGTTCAGTTGGTATTGAAGTATTTATATTCACTTATTTATTAATTAATTTATCTATTTATTGATCGATTGATCGGCTGAGTCATGTGACGTGAAGACGGTGACTGAGTGTGTGTGTGTGTGTGTGTGTGTGTGTGTGTGTGTGTGTGAGCGTGTGTGTGTGCGTGTGTGTTGTGTACATAAAGACTTGTGTGACTGTAAATAAAACGATGGGGCTCAAACACACAGTCTATTCAGGGCTTATTAAATACCCACAATCCTCCTGTGGTCCTGCCTGGACTTCACCTCCCACAATTCCTCTCTGCCTGGACTACAACACCAACAGTTGCCACTGTGCTGCAGTGGAACGGCACAGAAGACGTCGTTTTTTAAACATTTAAAGGACCGTGGACTACGTTTCCCATGGTTCCCGGCTGCAACGACGCATCTGCAGCGCACACACAAAAGGACTACATTACCCAGAAGGCCACGGTTCTGGACGTCGCGATTACCTGCTGCTAAACGGGGACACACGCTGAGGGGGCGGAGCTTAACGTTCCTCAACGTGAGGGCGGGGCACGCTCACCACCGGCCCCGCCCCTCGCTTACCCAGAGTGCTTTGGGGCGACCGGGACTGACGACGGATTCCAAATTGCTCTCGAACTTTGTTCCTGAAGGTTCCAGGTTTTTTCGGGACCGAGAACCGGGGTCACGTGACCCACGCAGAGGAAGCGGTCGCCGTGGCGACTTGTAAATTGAAATTAATTAGTTATAAATGAAAATGACTATTGAAATATTGAAATAAAATGAATTCAATATAAAACCGGAAGTGAGTCTGTCGAGTGTGATGATGCAGGCTGAATTAAACTCAGGTTTAATAATGACAACTGAAAACACAAGGTCTGTGATGCTAACAAAGCAACCGTTAGCTACGTAGCAACATGAAGGGTTTTTTTTATTTTTTTTTATTTTTAAATGCACATTAAAAAGGAAATAATGATTTTATAATTCAGCGTAAACACAGTCAGAAGTCGTGGTCAGTGATGACGTCATAATCTTCTCTTGTTTCCTGGAGACAGAAACACAGTTGTTAGCATGTATGTGTGTGTGTGTGTGTGTGTGTGTGTGTGTGTGTGTGTTAGCATGTTAGCTACCTCTCTTCCTGCAGTCGTAACTGAACACTATCAGGACGCTGCTGAACCAAAGACCGACCACCACAAGTGATGATACAAGTCTCTGAACCAAGAGGCAGAAAGGGGAGAAGGGCAAGATGGACAGGTGGGAGGGGCAGGGGGAACAGAGGGCGGGGCAGAGGGCGGGGCAGAGGGAACAGAGGGCGGGTCAGAGGGCGTGGCAGAGGGCGTGGCAGAGGGAACAGAGGGCGGGGCAGATGTGGGGGAAGTAGGAGGGGTAGAGGGGAGAGAGGGACTGGTATTGACAGTTGTGGGTGAGGAGCCTGCAGACAGAGGAGTGAACCAGGTTAAGTCACGTGACCTTGTAAGTCTCCATCAAACAGGAAGTGCTGTCCGTGCCCTGACCTTTGACCCTGAGCCAGCTCTGAGGAGACGACTGCAGCGTGTCAGTAGAACACGAGTAGAAACCTTCATCAGACGCTTGGACTTCACTGAGCGTATGCTGCTCAGAGGCAGAGGTCACGTCTCCGACGTGGACGCCGTTCTTGAAGAAGTACGCGGCCGGCGCGGAACCGTCTTTGGTTCTACAGCGCAACGTGACCTCACTTCCTGCCGTCACAGGAAATGCAGGGATCTCAAGGATTAAAGGTCTGTCTGAACAAAAAGGAAATAACGACACAGTGACACCAACAGGACAGAGACGGTACTACAAACATCTACCCCTGTCCTGCTAGCCTAAGCGTTAACTCTGGTTATCAACCAAGTTTTGGGGTTAACTATGGTAATCAGGCTAACTTGTAGTCTAACTCTGGGTATCCAGCTAATCCTAACCCCACGAAAAACAAACACTTATCCGAGCTTACTTGTGCGTAACATATTTGCGTTAAACCGTCCTTAGTGTCACAGACTGGACCTTTAACTTTTGTTATCCAGCTAACTTTATGATTAACTCTGGTGATCAAGCTAACTTGAGGTGAAACCCAAATTCAGCTTGCTAACACACAGTTTAATGTTTGTTATCCAGCAAACATGAGGTTTATCTCTAGTTATCAAGCTAAGTTCAGGTTTGAAATTTAGTGATCGAAATAACTTTAGGTTTAACTCTAGTTGTCAAGCTAAGTTCAAGTTTAACTCTGGTTGTCAGGCTAAATCCAGGTTTTATTTTGTTATCAAGCTAACTATAGGGTTAACTCTTGTTATCCAGCTAACTTGAGGGTTAACTCTAGTTATCAAGCTAAGTTCAGGTTGAACTTTAGTTATCAAGCTAAGTTAATGTTTAACTCTAGTTATCAAGCTAATTCCAGGTTTAACTCTGGTTGACAGGCTAAATCCAGGTTTAACTTTTGTTATCAAAATAACTTTAGGTTTAACTCAAGCTATCAAGCTAACTTCAGGTTCAACTCCATTTGACAGGCTAAATCCAGGTTTAATTTTAGTTATCAAGCTAAGTTCATGTTTAACTCTAGTTATAACTGGACTCTAGTTGACAGGTTAAATCCAGGTTTAACTTTAGTTATCAAGCTAAGTTCATGTTTAACTCTAGTTATAACTGGACTCTAGTTGACAGGCTAAATCCAGGTTTAACTTTTGTTATCAAAATAACTTTAGGTTTAACTCAAGTTATCATGCTAATTTCAGGTTTAACTCTGGTTGACATGCTAAATCCAGGTTTAACTTTTTTTTATCAAAATAACTTTAGGTTTAACTCTAGTTATCAAGCTAATTTCAGGTTTAACTCTGGTTGACAGGCTAAATCCAGGTTTAACTTTAGTTATCAAGCTAACTTCAGGGTTAACTCTTGTTATCCAGCTAACTTCAGGTTTAGCTTTAGTTATCAAGCTAAGTTCATGTTTAACTCTAGTTATCAAGCTAATTTCAGGTTTAACTTTTGTTATACAGCTAACATGAACTGTGGTTATCTGGCTAACTTCAGGGTTAACTCTATTTATCAAGCTAAGTCCAGGTTTAACTTTAGCTATCAAGCTAAGTTCATGTTTAACTCTAGTTATCAAGATAATTTCAGGTTTAACTCTGGTTGACAGGCTAAATCCAGGTTTAACTTTTGTTATCAAAATAACTTTAGGTTTAACTCAAGTTATGAAGCTAATTTCAGGTTAACTCTGGTTGACATGCTAAATCCAGGTTTAACTTTAGTTATCAAGCTAACTTCAGGGTTAACTCTAGTTATCAAGCTAAGTCCAGGTTTAACTTTAGTTATCATGCTAAGTTCATGTTTAACTCTAGTTATCAAGCTAATTTCAGGTTTAGTCGGACCAGACTAATCCAGATCAGATGATCACGTAGCATTAAGCTAACTGGGCAGTGTGTGTGTGTGTGTGTACCTGGTGGAAACACAGTGATGTTGACCTGCTCACTTCTCTGTCCACCGCTGGTCTCACACCAGAAAAGTCGAGTTTCCAATGGAGATGAGAGGAAGCAGGAGTTATATAAATGGTCTCCACAGCGACCCGTCGGTCTCCCAAACAAACCCAACTCGTACTTTATCGGCGGCCAAATCTTTATGTCGACACTTTCATCACCTTCACATCTCAGGTAAACTGTGTTTCCACTGAAGATCTGCTGGAGGTTTGTACTCAAATGCAGAGAGACAGGTTTGGGGGAGGAGCCTGCAGACAGAGGAGTGAACCGGGTTCAGTGCAGTCACGTGACCTTGTAAGTCTCCATCAAACAGGAAGTGCTGTCCGTGCCCTGACCTTTGACCCTGAGCCAGCTCTGAGGAGACGACTGCAGCGTGTCAGTAGAACACGAGTAGAAACCTTCATCAGACGCTTGGACTTCACTGAGCGTCTGCTGCTCAGAGGCAGAGGTTTCGCCTCCGACGCGGACGCCGTTCTTGAAGAAGTATGCGGCCGGCGCGGAACCGTCTTTGGTTCTACAGCGCAACGTGACCTCACTTCCTGCCGTCACAGGAAGTGCAGGGATCTCAAGGATTAAAGGTCTGTCTGAACGAAAAGGAAATAACGACACAGTGACACCAACAGGACAGAGACGGTGCTACCATCGAATTTCGGGGTTAACTATGGTAATCAGGCTAACTTGTGGTCTAACTCTGGGTATCCAGCTAACCCTAACCCCACGACAAACAAACAAAAACAGCAGGTTAACACTTATCCGAGCTTATTTGTGCGTAAAATATTTGCGATTAAACCGTCGTTTGTGTCACATACTGGACCTTTAGCTTTTGTTATCCAGCTAACTTTATGATTAACTCTGGTGATCAAGCTAACTTGAGGTGAAACCCAAATTCAGCTTGCTAACACACAGTTTAATGTTTGTTATCCAGCAAACATGAGGTTTATCTCTAGTTATCAAGCTAAGTTCAGGTTTGAAATTTAGTGATCGAAATAACTTTAGGTTTAACTCTAGTTGTCAAGCTAAGTTCAAGTTTAACTCTGGTTGTCAGGCTAAATCCAGGTTTAATTTTGTTATCCAGCTAACTATAGGGTTAACTCTTGTTATCCAGCTAACTTGAGGGTTAACTCTAGTTATCAAGCTAAGTTCAGGTTGAACTCTAGTTATCAAGCTAAGTCAATGTTTAACTCTAGTTATCAAGCTAATTCCAGGTTTAACTCTGGTTGACAGGCTAAATCCAGGTTTAACTTTTGTTATCAAAATAACTTTAGGTTTAACTCAAGCTATCAAGCTAACTTCAGGTTTAACTCCATTTGACAGGCTAAATCCAGGTTTAATTTTAGTTATCAAGCTAAGTTCATGTTTAACTCTAGTTATAACTGGACTCTAGTTGACAGGCTAAATCCAGGTTTAACTTTAGTTATCAAGCTAAGTTCATGTTTAACTCTAGTTATAACTCGACTGGTTGACAGGCTAAATCCAGGTTTAACTTTAGTTATCAAGCTAAGTTCATGTTTAACTCTACTTATAACTGGACTCTAGTTGACAGGCTAAATCCAGGTTTAACTTTTGTTATCAAAATAACTTTAGGTTTAACTCTTGTTATCCAGCTAACTTCAGGTTTAGCTTTAGTTATCAAGCTAAGTTCATGTTTAACTCTAGTTATCAAGCTAATTTCAGGTTTAACTTTTGTTATACAGCTAACATGAACTGTGGTTATCTGGCTAACTTCAGGGTTAACTCTATTTATCAAGCTAAGTCCAGGTTTAACTTTAGTTATCAAGCTAAGTTCATGTTTAACTCTAGTTATCAAGCTAATTTCAGGTTTAACTCTGGTTGACAGGCTAAATCCAGGTTTAACTTTTGTTATCCAGCTAACTATAGGGTTAACTCTTGTTATCCAGCTAACTTGAGGGTTAACTCTAGTTATCAAGCTAAGTTCAGGTTGAACTCTAGTTATCAAGCTAAGTTAATGTTTAACTCTAGTTATCAAGCTAATTCCAGGTTTAACTCTGGTTGACAGGCTAAATCCAGGTTTAACTTTTGTTATCAAAATAACTTTAGGTTTAACTCAAGCTATCAAGCTAACTTCAGGTTTAACTCCATTTGACAGGCTAAATCCAGGTTTAATTTTAGTTATCAAGCTAAGTTCATGTTTAACTCTAGTTATAACTGGACTCTAGTTGACAGGCTAAATCCAGGTTTAACTTTAGTTATCAAGCTAAGTTCATGTTTAACTCTAGTTATAACTCGACTGGTTGACAGGCTAAATCCAGGTTTAACTTTAGTTATCAAGCTAAGTTCATGTTTAACTCTACTTATAACTGGACTCTAGTTGACAGGCTAAATCCAGGTTTAACTTTTGTTATCAAAATAACTTTAGGTTTAACTCTTGTTATCCAGCTAACTTCAGGTTTAGCTTTAGTTATCAAGCTAAGTTCATGTTTAACTCTAGTTATCAAGCTAATTTCAGGTTTAACTTTTGTTATACAGCTAACATGAACTGTGGTTATCTGGCTAACTTCAGGGTTAACTCTATTTATCAAGCTAAGTCCAGGTTTAACTTTAGTTATCAAGCTAAGTTCATGTTTAACTCTAGTTATCAAGCTAATTTCAGGTTTAACTTTTGTTATACAGCTAACATGAACTGTGGTTATCTGGCTAACTTCAGGGTTAACTCTAGTTATCAAGCTAAGTCCAGGTTTAACTTTAGTTATCAAGCTAAGTTCATGTTTAACTCTAGTTATCAAGCTAATTTCAGGTTTAACTTTTGTTATACAGCTAACATGAACTGTGGTTATCTGGCTAACTCCAGGGAAGCATGAAATGCGATAACCAAACATATCCTGGATATTTTGAACACGCAAAGATCGTTGAGTCAGACCAGACTAATCCAGATCAGATGATCACGTAGCATTAAGCTAACTGGACAGTGTGTGTGTGTGTGTGTACCTGGTGGAAACACAGTGATGTTGACCTGCTCACTTCTCTGTCCACCGCTGGTCTCACACCAGAAAAGTCGAGTTTCCAATGGAGATGAGAGGAAGCAGGAGTTATATAAATGGTCTCCACAGCGACCCGTCGGTCTCCCAAACAAACCCAACTCGTACTTTATCGGCGGCCAAATCTTTATGTCGACACTTTCATCACCTTCACATCTCAGGTAAACTGTGTTTCCACTGAAGATCTGCTGGAGGTTTGTACTCAAATGCAGAGAGACAGGTTTGGGGGAGGAGCCTGCAGACAGAGGAGTGAACCGGGTTCAGTGCAGTCACGTGACCTTGTAAGTCTCCATCAAACAGGAAGTGCTGTCCGTGCCCTGACCTTTGACCCTGAGCCAGCTCTGAGGAGACGACTGCAGCGTGTCAGTAGAACACGAGTAGAAACCTTCATCAGACGCTTGGACTTCACTGAGCGTCTGCTGCTCAGAGGCAGAGGTTTCGCCTCCGACGTGGACGCCGTTCTTGAAGAAGTATGCGGCCGGCGCGGAACCGTCTTTGGTTCTACAGCGCAACGTGACCTCACTTCCTGCCGTCACAGGAAGTGCAGGGATCTCAAGGATTAAAGGTCTGTCTGAACGAAAAGGAAATAACGACACAGTGACACCAACAGGACAGAGACGGTGCTACCATCGAATTTCGGGGTTAACTATGGTAATCAGGCTAACTTGTGGTCGAACTCTGGGTATCCAGCTAACCCTAACCCCACGACAAACAAACAAAAACAGCAGGTTAACACTTATCCGAGCTTATTTGTGCGTAAAATATTTGCGATTAAACCGTCGTTTGTGTCACATACTGGACCTTTAACTTTTGTTATCCAGCTAACTTTATGATTAACTCTGGTGATCAAGCTAACTTGAGGTGAAACCCAAGTTCAGCTTGCTAACACACAGTTTAATGTTTGTTATCCAGCAAACATGAGGTTTATCTCTAGTTATCAAGCTAAGTTCAGGTTTGAAATTTAGTGATCGAAATAACTTTAGGTTTAACTCTAGTTGTCAAGCTAAGTTCAAGTTTAACTCTGGTTGTCAGGCTAAATCCAGGTTTAATTTTGTTATCCAGCTAACTATAGGGTTAACTCTTGTTATCCAGCTAACTTGAGGGTTAACTCTAGTTATCAAGCTAAGTTCAGGTTGAACTTTAGTTATCAAGCTAAGTCAATGTTTAACTCTAGTTATCAAGCTAATTCCAGGTTTAACTCTGGTTGACAGGCTAAATCCAGGTTTAACTTTTGTTATCAAAATAACTTTAGGTTTAACTCAAGCTATCAAGCTAACTTCAGGTTTAACTCCATTTGACAGGCTAAATCCAGGTTTAATTTTAGTTATCAAGCTAAGTTCATGTTTAACTCTAGTTATAACTGGACTCTAGTTGACAGGCTAAATCCAGGTTTAACTTTAGTTATCAAGCTAAGTTCATGTTTAACTCTAGTTATAACTCGACTGGTTGACAGGCTAAATCCAGGTTTAACTTTAGTTATCAAGCTAAGTTCATGTTTAACTCTACTTATAACTGGACTCTAGTTGACAGGCTAAATCCAGGTTTAACTTTTGTTATCAAAATAACTTTAGGTTTAACTCTTGTTATCCAGCTAACTTCAGGTTTAGCTTTAGTTATCAAGCTAAGTTCATGTTTAACTCTAGTTATCAAGCTAATTTCAGGTTTAACTTTTGTTATACAGCTAACATGAACTGTGGTTATCTGGCTAACTTCAGGGTTAACTCTATTTATCAAGCTAAGTCCAGGTTTAACTTTAGTTATCAAGCTAAGTTCATGTTTAACTCTAGTTATCAAGCTAATTTCAGGTTTAACTCTGGTTGACAGGCTAAATCCAGGTTTAACTTTTGTTATCAAAATAACTTTAGGTTTAACTCAAGTTATGAAGCTAATTTCAGGTTAACTCTGGTTGACATGCTAAATCCAGGTTTAACTTTAGTTATCAAGCTAAGTTCATGTTTAACTCTAGTTATCAAGCTAATTTCAGGTTTAACTTTTGTTATACAGCTAACATGAACTGTGGTTATCTGGCTAACTTCAGGGTTAACTCTAGTTATCAAGCTAAGTCCAGGTTTAACTTTAGTTATCAAGCTAAGTTCATGTTTAACTCTAGTTATCAAGCTAATTCCAGGTTTAACTCTGGTTGACAGGCTAAATCCAGGTTTAACTTTTGTTATCAAAATAACTTTAGGTTTAACTCAAGCTATCAAGCTAACTTCAGGTTTAACTCCATTTGACAGGCTAAATCCAGGTTTAATTTTAGTTATCAAGCTAAGTTCATGTTTAACTCTAGTTATAACTGGACTCTAGTTGACAGGCTAAATCCAGGTTTAACTTTAGTTATCAAGCTAAGTTCATGTTTAACTCTAGTTATAACTCGACTGGTTGACAGGCTAAATCCAGGTTTAACTTTAGTTATCAAGCTAAGTTCATGTTTAACTCTACTTATAACTGGACTCTAGTTGACAGGCTAAATCCAGGTTTAACTTTTGTTATCAAAATAACTTTAGGTTTAACTCTTGTTATCCAGCTAACTTCAGGTTTAGCTTTAGTTATCAAGCTAAGTTCATGTTTAACTCTAGTTATCAAGCTAATTTCAGGTTTAACTTTTGTTATACAGCTAACATGAACTGTGGTTATCTGGCTAACTTCAGGGTTAACTCTATTTATCAAGCTAAGTCCAGGTTTAACTTTAGTTATCAAGCTAAGTTCATGTTTAACTCTAGTTATCAAGCTAATTTCAGGTTTAACTCTGGTTGACAGGCTAAATCCAGGTTTAACTTTTGTTATCAAAATAACTTTAGGTTTAACTCAAGTTATGAAGCTAATTTCAGGTTAACTGTTGACATGCTAAATCCAGGTTTAACTTTAGTTATCAAGCTAAGTTCATGTTTAACTCTAGTTATCAAGCTAATTTCAGGTTTAACTTTTGTTATACAGCTAACATGAACTGTGGTTATCTGGCTAACTTCAGGGTTAACTCTAGTTATCAAGCTAAGTCCAGGTTTAACTTTAGTTATCAAGCTAAGTTCATGTTTAACTCTAGTTATCAAGCTAATTCCAGGTTTAACTCTGGTTGACAGGCTAAATCCAGGTTTAACTTTTGTTATCAAAATAACTTTAGGTTTAACTCAAGCTATCAAGCTAACTTCAGGTTTAACTCCATTTGACAGGCTAAATCCAGGTTTAATTTTAGTTATCAAGCTAAGTTCATGTTTAACTCTAGTTATAACTGGACTCTAGTTGACAGGCTAAATCCAGGTTTAACTTTAGTTATCAAGCTAAGTTCATGTTTAACTCTAGTTATAACTCGACTGGTTGACAGGCTAAATCCAGGTTTAACTTTAGTTATCAAGCTAAGTTCATGTTTAACTCTACTTATAACTGGACTCTAGTTGACAGGCTAAATCCAGGTTTAACTTTTGTTATCAAAATAACTTTAGGTTTAACTCTTGTTATCCAGCTAACTTCAGGTTTAGCTTTAGTTATCAAGCTAAGTTCATGTTTAACTCTAGTTATCAAGCTAATTTCAGGTTTAACTTTTGTTATACAGCTAACATGAACTGTGGTTATCTGGCTAACTTCAGGGTTAACTCTATTTATCAAGCTAAGTCCAGGTTTAACTTTAGTTATCAAGCTAAGTTCATGTTTAACTCTAGTTATCAAGCTAATTTCAGGTTTAACTCTGGTTGACAGGCTAAATCCAGGTTTAACTTTTGTTATCCAGCTAACTATAGGGTTAACTCTTGTTATCCAGCTAACTTGAGGGTTAACTCTAGTTATCAAGCTAAGTTCAGGTTGAACTCTAGTTATCAAGCTAAGTTAATGTTTAACTCTAGTTATCAAGCTAATTCCAGGTTTAACTCTGGTTGACAGGCTAAATCCAGGTTTAACTTTTGTTATCAAAATAACTTTAGGTTTAACTCAAGCTATCAAGCTAACTTCAGGTTTAACTCCATTTGACAGGCTAAATCCAGGTTTAATTTTAGTTATCAAGCTAAGTTCATGTTTAACTCTAGTTATAACTGGACTCTAGTTGACAGGCTAAATCCAGGTTTAACTTTAGTTATCAAGCTAAGTTCATGTTTAACTCTAGTTATAACTCGACTGGTTGACAGGCTAAATCCAGGTTTAACTTTAGTTATCAAGCTAAGTTCATGTTTAACTCTACTTATAACTGGACTCTAGTTGACAGGCTAAATCCAGGTTTAACTTTTGTTATCAAAATAACTTTAGGTTTAACTCTTGTTATCCAGCTAACTTCAGGTTTAGCTTTAGTTATCAAGCTAAGTTCATGTTCAACTCTAGTTATCAAGCTAATTTCAGGTTTAACTTTTGTTATACAGCTAACATGAACTGTGGTTATCTGGCTAACTTCAGGGTTAACTCTATTTATCAAGCTAAGTCCAGGTTTAACTTTAGTTATCAAGCTAAGTTCATGTTTAACTCTAGTTATCAAGCTAATTTCAGGTTTAACTTTTGTTATACAGCTAACATGAACTGTGGTTATCTGGCTAACTTCAGGGTTAACTCTAGTTATCAAGCTAAGTCCAGGTTTAACTTTAGTTATCAAGCTAAGTTCATGTTTAACTCTAGTTATCAAGCTAATTTCAGGTTTAACTTTTGTTATACAGCTAACATGAACTGTGGTTATCTGGCTAACTCCAGGGAAGCATGAAATGCGATAACCAAACATATCCTGGATATTTTGAACACGCAAAGATCGTTGAGTCAGACCAGACTAATCCAGATCAGATGATCACGTAGCATTAAGCTAACTGGACAGTGTGTGTGTGTGTGTGTACCTGGTGGAAACACAGTGATGTTGACCTGCTCACTTCTCTGTCCACCGCTGGTCTCACACCAGAAAAGTCGAGTTTCCAATGGAGATGAGAGGAAGCAGGAGTTATATAAATGGTCTCCACAGCGACCCGTCGGTCTCCCAAACAAACCCAACTCGTACTTTATCGGCGGCCAAATCTTTATGTCGACACTTTCATCACCTTCACATCTCAGGTAAACTGTGTTTCCACTGAAGATCTGCTGGAGGTTTGTACTCAAATGCAGAGAGACAGGTTTGGGGGAGGAGCCTGCAGACAGAGGAGTGAACCGGGTTCAGTGCAGTCACGTGACCTTGTAAGTCTCCATCAAACAGGAAGTGCTGTCCGTGCCCTGACCTTTGACCCTGAGCCAGCTCTGAGGAGACGACTGCAGCGTGTCAGTAGAACACGAGTAGAAACCTTCATCAGACGCTTGGACTTCACTGAGCGTCTGCTGCTCAGAGGCAGAGGTTTCGCCTCCGACGTGGACGCCGTTCTTGAAGAAGTATGCGGCCGGCGCGGAACCGTCTTTGGTTCTACAGCGCAACGTGACCTCACTTCCTGCCGTCACAGGAAGTGCAGGGATCTCAAGGATTAAAGGTCTGTCTGAACGAAAAGGAAATAACGACACAGTGACACCAACAGGACAGAGACGGTGCTACCATCGAATTTCGGGGTTAACTATGGTAATCAGGCTAACTTGTGGTCGAACTCTGGGTATCCAGCTAACCCTAACCCCACGACAAACAAACAAAAACAGCAGGTTAACACTTATCCGAGCTTATTTGTGCGTAAAATATTTGCGATTAAACCGTCGTTTGTGTCACATACTGGAACTTTTGTTATCCAGCTAACTTTATGATTAACTCTGGTGATCAAGCTAACTTGAGGTGAAACCCAAATTCAGCTTGCTAACACACAGTTTAATGTTTGTTATCCAGCAAACATGAGGTTTATCTCTAGTTATCAAGCTAAGTTCAGGTTTGAAATTTAGTGATCGAAATAACTTTAGGTTTAACTCTAGTTGTCAAGCTAAGTTCAAGTTTAACTCTGGTTGTCAGGCTAAATCCAGGTTTAATTTTGTTATCCAGCTAACTATAGGGTTAACTCTTGTTATCCAGCTAACTTGAGGGTTAACTCTAGTTATCAAGCTAAGTTCAGGTTGAACTTTAGTTATCAAGCTAAGTCAATGTTTAACTCTAGTTATCAAGCTAATTCCAGGTTTAACTCTGGTTGACAGGCTAAATCCAGGTTTAACTTTTGTTATCAAAATAACTTTAGGTTTAACTCAAGCTATCAAGCTAACTTCAGGTTTAACTCCATTTGACAGGCTAAATCCAGGTTTAATTTTAGTTATCAAGCTAAGTTCATGTTTAACTCTAGTTATAACTGGACTCTAGTTGACAGGCTAAATCCAGGTTTAACTTTAGTTATCAAGCTAAGTTCATGTTTAACTCTAGTTATAACTCGACTGGTTGACAGGCTAAATCCAGGTTTAACTTTAGTTATCAAGCTAAGTTCATGTTTAACTCTACTTATAACTGGACTCTAGTTGACAGGCTAAATCCAGGTTTAACTTTTGTTATCAAAATAACTTTAGGTTTAACTCTTGTTATCCAGCTAACTTCAGGTTTAGCTTTAGTTATCAAGCTAAGTTCATGTTTAACTCTAGTTATCAAGCTAATTTCAGGTTTAACTTTTGTTATACAGCTAACATGAACTGTGGTTATCTGGCTAACTTCAGGGTTAACTCTAGTTATCAAGCTAAGTCCAGGTTTAACTTTAGTTATCAAGCTAAGTTCATGTTTAACTCTAGTTATCAAGCTAATTTCAGGTTTAACTTTTGTTATACAGCTAACATGAACTGTGGTTATCTGGCTAACTCCAGGGAAGCATGAAATGCGATAACCAAACATATCCTGGATATTTTGAACACGCAAAGATCGTTGAGTCAGACCAGACTAATCCAGATCAGATGATCACGTAGCATTAAGCTAACTGGACAGTGTGTGTGTGTGTGTGTACCTGGTGGAAACACAGTGATGTTGACCTGCTCACTTCTCTGTCCACCGCTGGTCTCACACCAGAAAAGTCGAGTTTCCAATGGAGATGAGAGGAAGCAGGAGTTATATAAATGGTCTCCACAGCGACCCGTCGGTCTCCCAAACAAACCCAACTCGTACTTTATCGGCGGCCAAATCTTTATGTCGACACTTTCATCACCTTCACATCTCAGGTAAACTGTGTTTCTACTGAAGATCTGCTGGAGGTTTGTACTCAAATGCAGAGAGACAGGTTTGGGGGAGGAGCCTGCAGACAGAGGAGTGAACCGGGTTCAGTGCAGTCACGTGACCTTGTAAGTCTCCATCAAACAGGAAGTGCTGTCCGTGCCCTGACCTTTGACCCTGAGCCAGCTCTGAGGAGACGACTGCAGCGTGTCAGTAGAACACGAGTAGAAACCTTCATCAGACGCTTGGACTTCACTGAGCGTCTGCTGCTCAGAGGCAGAGGTTTCGCCTCCGACGCGGACGCCGTTCTTGAAGAAGTATGCGGCCGGCGCGGAACCGTCTTTGGTTCTACAGCGCAACGTGACCTCACTTCCTGCCGTCACAGGAAGTGCAGGGATCTCAAGGATTAAAGGTCTGTCTGAACGAAAAGGAAATAACGACACAGTGACACCAACAGGACAGAGACGGTGCTACCATCGAATTTCGGGGTTAACTATGGTAATCAGGCTAACTTGTGGTCGAACTCTGGGTATCCAGCTAACCCTAACCCCACGACAAACAAACAAAAACAGCAGGTTAACACTTATCCGAGCTTATTTGTGCGTAAAATATTTGCGATTAAACCGTCGTTTGTGTCACATACTGGACCTTTAACTTTTGTTATCCAGCTAACTTTATGATTAACTCTGGTGATCAAGCTAACTTGAGGTGAAACCCAAATTCAGCTTGCTAACACACAGTTTAATGTTTGTTATCCAGCAAACATGAGGTTTATCTCTAGTTATCAAGCTAAGTTCAGGTTTGAAATTTAGTGATCGAAATAACTTTAGGTTTAACTCTAGTTGTCAAGCTAAGTTCAAGTTTAACTCTGGTTGTCAGGCTAAATCCAGGTTTAATTTTGTTATCCAGCTAACTATAGGGTTAACTCTTGTTATCCAGCTAACTTGAGGGTTAACTCTAGTTATCAAGCTAAGTTCAGGTTGAACTTTAGTTATCAAGCTAAGTTAATGTTTAACTCTAGTTATCAAGCTAATTCCAGGTTTAACTCTGGTTGACAGGCTAAATCCAGGTTTAACTTTTGTTATCAAAATAACTTTAGGTTTAACTCAAGCTATCAAGCTAACTTCAAGTTTAACTCCATTTGACAGGCTAAATCCAGGTTTAATTTTAGTTATCAAGCTAAGTTCATGTTTAACTCTAGTTATAACTGGACTCTAGTTGACAGGCTAAATCCAGGTTTAACTTTAGTTATCAAGCTAAGTTCACGTTTAACTCTAGTTATAACTCGACTGGTTGACAGGCTAAATCCAGGTTTAACTTTAGTTATCAAGCTAAGTTCATGTTTAACTCTACTTATAACTGGACTCTAGTTGACAGGCTAAATCCAGGTTTAACTTTTGTTATCAAAATAACTTTAGGTTTAACTCTTGTTATCCAGCTAACTTCAGGTTTAGCTTTAGTTATCAAGCTAAGTTCATGTTTAACTCTAGTTATCAAGCTAATTTCAGGTTTAACTTTTGTTATACAGCTTACATGAACTGTGGTTATCTGGCTAACTTCAGGGTTAACTATATTTATCAAGCTAAGTCCAGGTTTAACTTTAGTTATCAAGCTAAGTTCATGTTTAACTCTAGTTATCAAGCTAATTTCAGGTTTAACTCTGGTTGACAGGCTAAATCCAGGTTTAACTTTTGTTATCAAAATAACTTTAGGTTTAACTCAAGTTATGAAGCTAATTTCAGGTTAACTCTGGTTGACATGCTAAATCCAGGTTTAACTTTAGTTATCAAGCTAAGTTCATGTTTAACTCTAGTTATCAAGCTAATTTCAGGTTTAGTCGGACCAGACTAATCCAGATCAGATGATCACGTAGCATTAAGCTAACTGGGCAGTGTGTGTGTGTGTGTGTGTGTGTGTGTACCTGGTGGAAACACAGTGATGTTGACCTGCTCACTTCTCTGTCCACCGCTGGTCTCACACCAGAAAAGTCGAGTTTCCAATGGAGATGAGAGGAAGCAGGAGTTATATAAATGGTCTCCACAGCGACCCGTCGGTCTCCTAAACAAACCCAACTCGTACTTTATCCACGGCCAAATCTTTATGTCGACACTTTCATCACCTTCACATCTCAGGTAAACTGTGTTTCCACTGAAGATCTGCTGGAGGTTTGTACTCAAATGCAGAGAGACAGGTTTGGGGGAGGAGCCTGCAGACAGAGGAGTGAACCAGGCTCAGTGCAAACAGGAAGCGACGTCCATGCCCTGACCTTTGACCCTGAGCCAGCTCAGCCGATACGTGGCTAACGCTAACCACAGACGGCATGCTAACGACAAGCACAAACACTTTTTGAGGAGTCGCGAGTCAGAGGCTAACCCCCTGGCGAAATCAAACTCTGATTTAATACCAAAGACTCAAACATGAAGTCAAGTTTAACTCTGATGATTTAATCTTGAATTTGGGTTCGATTCCGAGCACTCAAACGACTCAACACAAAACTCAGGTTTAATGCTGATAACTTAAACCCAAGAAAACCAAGTAATCAAAAATCTCCGTAACACCGACGACTCAAACTTAACGATGACTCAAAGAGTTAAACTTAGGTTTACTAATGACTTAAACCTAGGTTTAACAATGATGACTCACAAAATAAACTCAGGTTTAAGGATTATGGTGACTCAATATATTTAACCCAGGTTTATAAATGATGACTTAAACTCAGGTTTAATATTGATGAGTTGAACTCAGGTTTAATATTGGTGACTTAAACTCAGGTTTAATATTGATGACTTAAACTCAGGTTTAATAATGACGTCTCAGATGACTCAAAAAATTAAACTCAGGTTTAATAATGGTGATTTAAACTCAGGTTTAATAATGATGACTTAAACTCAGGTTTAATAATGATGACATAAGCTCAGGTTTAACAATGGTGACTTAAACTCTGGTTTAATAATGACAACTCAAAAAATTAAACTCAGGTTTAATAATGGTGATTTAAACTCAGGTTTAATAATGATGACTTAAACTCAGGTTTAATAATGATGACATAAGCTCAGGTTTAACAATGGTGACTTAAACTCTGGTTTAATAATGACAACTCAAAAAATTAAACTCAGGTTTAATAATGTTGCTTTAAACTCAGGTTTAATATTGATGACTTAAACTCAGGTTTAATATTGACGACTTAAGCTCAGGTTTAATAATGTTGACTTAAACTCAGGTTTATTAATGCTGAGTTAAACTCAGGTTTAATAATGTTGACTTAAACTCAGGTTTAATAATGACTTCTCAGATGACTCAAAAAATTAAACTCAGGTTTATTAATGTTGACTTAAACTCAGGTTTAATATTGACGACTTAAGCTCAGGTTTAATAATGTTGACTTAAACTCAGGTTTATTAATGCTGAGTTAAACTCAGGTTTAATAATGTTGACTTAAACTCAGGTTTAATAATGACTTCTCAGATGACTCAAAAAATTAAACTCAGGTTTAATAATGTTGACTTAAACTCAGGTTTAATAATGATGACTTAAACCTGAGTAAATAGCTTTTTGAGGAGTTGCGAGTCAAAGGTTGACCCCGTTCGACACCACGCCACAATGTCAAGACTCTCTCCGCGACTGCTAGCGGTAGCACTGTGCTAGCGGTAGCACTGTGCTAGCGCTAGCACTGTGCTAGCACTGCTTTTTCCAGCTCTTATAAATACCACCATGGTATTTTGGCGAGTCTCTTCCTCAGAACTGTCACCTGATGTCGGGCGTTGCCGTGGAATGCGCCGAATGAACGCTGCCAAAGGCGCGGCGCTCTCAACAGTTCTTAGAACACGGAACGTGGACGACGCTGGTTAACGAGGTCAAGGAAAACTTAGCGTTGTCTAAAAAAAAAAAAAAAACGAACCAGAAAATGCTGACGAATTAAACTCAGGTTTAATACTGACGACTTAAACTCAGGTTTAATAATGACGACTTAAACTCAGGTTTAATAATGACGACTTAAACTCAGGTTTAATAATGACGACTTAAACTCAGGTTTAATACTGACGACTTAAACTCAGGTTTAATAATGACGACTTAAACTCAGGTTTAATAATGTTGACTTAAACTCAGGTTTATTAATGCTGAGTTAAACTCAGGTTTAATAATGTTGACTTAAACTCAGGTTTAATAATGACTTCTCAGATGACTCAAAAAATTAAACTCAGGTTTAATAATGATGACTTAAACCTGAGTAAATAGCTTTTTGAGGAGTTGCGAGTCAGAGGTTGACCCCGTTCAACACCACGCCACAATGTCAAGACTCTCTCCGCGACTGCTAGCGCTAGCACTGTGCTAGCGCTAGCACTGTGCTAGCGCTAGCACTGTGCTAGCGCTAGCACTGTGCTAGCACTGCTTTTTCCAGCTCTTATAAATACCACCATGGTATTTTGGCGAGTCTCTTCCTCAGAACTGTCACCTGATGTCGGGCGTTGCCGTGGAATGCGCTGAATGAACGCTGCCAAAGGCGCGGCGCTCTCAACAGTTCTTAGAACACGGAACGTGGACGACGCTGGTTAACGAGGTCAAGGAAAACTTAGCGTTGTCTAAAAAAAAAAAAAAAACGAACCAGAAAACTCAATCGGTCGACGTGACGAACTTTCACGACATTTTTAAGCGATCGCTCACCTGCAGAGACGATCTGTCCAAACTCCAGCAGCAGAGACGACAGACCTGAGATGACTCAAAGAGTTAAACTTAGGTTTACTAATGACTTAAACCTAGGTTTAACAATGATGACTCACAAAATAAACTCAGGTTTAAGGATTATGGTGACTCAATATATTTAACCCAGGTTTATAAATGATGACTTAAACTCAGGTTTAATATTGATGAGTTGAACTCAGGTTTAATATTGGTGACTTAAACTCAGGTTTAATATTGATGACTTAAACTCAGGTTTAATAATGACGTCTCAGACGACTCAAAAAATTAAACTCAGGTTTAATAATGGTGATTTAAACTCAGGTTTAATATTGATGACTTAAGCTCAGGTTTAATAATGACAACTCAAAAAAATTAAACTCAGGTTTAATAATGGTGATTTAAACTCTGGTTTAATAATGACCACTCAAAAAATTAAACTCAGGTTTAATAATGTTGCTTTAAACTCAGGTTTAATATTGATGACTTAAACTCAGGTTTAATATTGACGACTTAAGCTCAGGTTTAATAATCTTGACTTAAACTCAGGTTTATTAATGTTGACTTAAACTCAGGTTTAATAATGTTGACTTAAACTCAGGTTTAATAATGTTGACTTAAACTCAGGTTTAATAATGACTTCTCAGATGACTCAAAAAATTAAACTCAGGTTTAATAATGATGACTTAAACCTGAGTAAATAGCTTTTTGAGGAGTTGCGAGTCAAAGGTTGACCCCGTTCGACACCACGCCACAATGTCAAGACTCTCTCCGCGACTGCTAGCGGTAGCACTGTGCTAGCGCTAGCACTGTGCTAGCACTGCTTTTTCCAGCTCTTATAAATACCACCATGGTATTTTGGCGAGTCTCTTCCTCAGAACTGTCACCTGATGTCGGGCGTTGCCGTGGAATGCGCCGAATGAACGCTGCCAAAGGCGCGGCGCTCTCAACAGTTCTTAGAACACGGAACGTGGACGACGCTGGTTAACGAGGTCAAGGAAAACTTAGCGTTGTCTAAAAAAAAAAAAAAAACGAACCAGAAAACTCAATCGGTCGACGTGACGAACTTTCACGACATTTTTAAGCGATCGCTCACCTGCAGAGACGATCTGTCCAAACTCCAGCAGCAGAGACGACAGACCTGAGACGGGACAAGGTCAAAGGTCAAAGGTCAATCAACATCATCATCAACATCATCATCATCTGTCAAATGTCTCAACATGGTGTCCATCACCATGTCCCCCCCCCCGAGGACATCCTGGTGTTGGACTCACCCAGCAGCAGAGACACAGTTGTTGTCTTCATGTTGTCTTCAGGACGACTGACGGAGACAATGACTGTGGCTGAGACACACGTCCACGCCCCCACATGGCCACGCCCCCACATGGCCACGCCCCCTCAGCTTCACTTCCTCATCAGGTCACATGATGCTCAGGTTCTAGACCCGGGTCTAAATCTGGATCTAGATCTGGTTCTTCAATCTTAAATCAAATCCTGATGACTTAAAGAATTCCTGATTGAACCCAGGTTTGATACTGAAGACTTAAACCCTGATTTAATACCAAAGACACAAACATCAAGTCAAGTTTAATTCTGATCACTTAATCTTGAATTTGGGTTCAATTCCAATCACTCAAATGACTCAACATAAAACTCAGGTTTAATGCTGATAACTTAAACTCAACAAAACCAAATTATCTTAAATCTCCGTAACACTGACGACTCAAACTTAACGATGACACAAAGAGTTAAACTTAGGTTTACTAATGACTTAAACCAAGGTTTAACAATGATGACTCACTAAATAAACTCAGATTTATTAATGGTGACTTAAACTCAGGCTTAATACTGACGACTTAAACTCAGGATTTAAATGACGACTTAAACTCAGGTTTAATGCTGACGAATTAAACTCAGGTTTAATAATGACGACTTAAACTCAGGTTTAATAATGACGACTTAAACTCAGGTTTAATAATGACGACTTAAACTCAGGTTTAATACTGACGACTTAAACTCAGGTTTAATAATGACGACTTAAACTCAGGTTTAATACTGACGACTTAAACTCAGGTTTAATACTGACGACTTAAACTCAGGTTTAATACTGACGACTTAAACTCAGGTTTAATAATGACGACTTAAACTCAGGTTTAATACTGACGACTTAAACTCAGGTTTAATACTGACGACTTAAACTCTGGTTTAATAATGACGACTTAAACTCAGGTTTAATACTGACGACTTAAACTCTGGTTTAATAATGATGGCTAGGGTAATTAAACCTTAAACTCAGGTTTAATAATGTTGATTTAACCTCAGGTTTAATACTGACGACTTAAACTCAGGTTTAATAATGACGACTTAAACTCAGGTTTAATATTGAGGACTTAAACTCAGGTTTAATATTGATGACTCAAAGGACTAAAACAGATTTGACTCAAGTCAGATGACGACAAAAACAAACGTCGTAGTTGATGTGATGCTAGCAAAGCAGCCGTTAGCTACATAATGATTTTCTAATTCAGCGTAAAAACACAGTCAGAAGTTGTGCTCAGTGATGACGTCATCTGTGATGTCATCAGTGATGTCATCACTCTCTTTGACCGTCAACTTGTTTCCTGGAGACAGAAACACAGTTGTTAGCATGTGTGTTTGTGTGTGTGTGTGTGTGTGTTAGAGCGTTAGCATGTTAGCTACCTGTCTTCCTGCTGCAGCACCTCAACACCATCAGGACGCTGCTGACGCAGAACAGACCGACGACCACCAGGTGGCACAAGAGTCTGAACCCAGAGACGCGGAGGAGATAAGGGGGAGGGGCAGAGGGCGAAGGGGGAGGGGGAGGGGCAGCTGTGGGGGAGGAGCCTGCAGACAGAGGAGTGAACCCTGGTTCAGTGCAGTCACGTGACCTTGTAAGTCTCCATCAAACAGGAAGTGCTGTCCGTGCCCTGACCTTTGACCCTGAGCCAGCTCTGAGGAGACGCCTGTAGCGTGTCAGTAGAACACGAGTAGAAACCTTCATCAGACGCTTGGACTTCACTGAGCGTCTGCTGCTCAGAGGCAGAGGTTTTGCCTCCGACGTGGACGCCGTTCTTGAAGAAGTACGCCGCCGGCGCGGAACCGTCGTCTTTGGTCCTACAGCGCAACGTGACCTCACTTCCTGCCGTCACAGGAAGTGCAGGGATCTCAAGGATTAAAGGGTCTGTTTGAACAAAAAGGAAATAACGACACAGTGACACCAACAGGACAGAGACGGTACTAAAGAAAACCCTAACCCTGTCCTGCTAGCCTTAGCGTTAATTCTAGTTATCAAGCTAAGCTAACTTTGGGTTTAGCTAATCCGAGCATATTTATGCGTAAAGGGTTACATACTGGTTCTACATCTCGGTTATCAAGCTAAGTTCAGGTTTAAGTCTGGTTATTATACTAAATTCAGGTTTAACTTTTGCTCATAAGGTAACTTCAGCTTTAACGTTGGCTATCAAGTTAAGTTTAATTTAACCTATTGTTATCATGAGACATTTAAGTTTAATGTTGGCCTAATTCAGGTTATTTGTTGTTTGTTTGTTAGCTTTACTCTGAAAGCATCCAGCTTAATTTACGTTTAGCTCTGCCGCTCAAGCTAACTTTGCGATAAACTAATTCTGGTTATCAGATTAGATTTTGGTTTTAAAGTTTGTTTTCAGGCTAAGTTTAGGTCGGACTCTGGTTATCATCCTTAATTCAGGTTTAACTTTTGTAATCCACGTAACGTCACGTTCAACTATGTTTATCAAGCTATCCAGCTAACTTTAGAGTTGACTCTGGTTATCAAGCTATGGTCAAGTTTAAATCTGGTTTAATGTTTGTTATCCAGCTAACGTCAGGTTTAACACTAGTCATCAAGCTAAGCTAACTTTGGGTTAAGCTTATTTCATCCAGGTAATTAAGTTTACGAGGTTTAAGTCTGGCTATCAGGCTAACGTAGTAGTTCAGAGTCAGACCAAACTAATCCAGATCAGATGATGCTGTAGCATTAAGCTAACGGTGTTCAGTGTGTGTGTGTGTGTGTGTGTGTGTGTGTGTGTACCTGATGTCACGGTGATGTTGACCTGCTCACTCTGTCCATCACTGGTCTCACACCAGTAAAGTCCAGAGTCTGACGGAGACAAAAATGAGATGAAGCAGGAACTGCCGACATGTTTCCCACACTGTCGCGTCTCTGATGTCCTCCTCGGCGTCCGTCCCTCTGACGTCCTCCTCGCCGTCCGTCCACCGTCACCACAGCTCAGATAGACGGCGTCTCCTCCGTGGAACTGCTGGAGGTTTGGACGGACGCTCAGAGAGACTGAGACACAAGCAGAGACAGTTAGAGACAGTTACAGACAGAGACAGACAGTTAGAGACAGAGACAGTTAGAGACAGAGACAGACAGTTAGAGACAGTTAGAGACGGAGACAGTTAGAGACAGTTAGAGACAGAGACAGACAGTTAGAGACAGAGACAGTTAGAGACAGAGACAGACAGTTAGAGACAGTTAGAGACGGAGACAGTTAGAGACAGTTAAAGACAGAGACGGACAGTTAGAGACGGAGACAGACAGTTAGAGACAGTTAGAGACAGAGACAGACAGTTAGAGACAGTTAGAGACGGAGACAGTTAGAGACAGTTAGAGACAGTTAGAGACAGAGACAGACAGTTAGAGACAGTTAGAGACGGAGACAGTTAGAGACAGTTAGAGACAGTTAAAGACAGAGACGGACAGTTAGAGACGGAGACAGACAGTTAGAGACAGTTAGAGACAGTTAAAGACAGAGACAGACAGTTAGAGACGGAGACAGTTAGAGACAGTTAAAGACAGAGACAGACAGTTAGAGACGGAGACAGTTAGAGACAGTTAAAGACGGTAAGAGACAGAGACGGAGACAGTTAGAGACAGTAAGAGACGGAGACAGAGACAGACAGTTAGAGACAGTAAGAGACGGAGACAGACAGTTAGAGACGGAGACAGACAGAGACAGAGACAGTTAGAGACAGGGACAGACAGTTAGAGACAGTAAGAGACGGAGACAGACAGTTAGAGACAGTTAGAGACTGAGACAGACAGTTAGAGACGGAGAAAGACAGTTAGAGATGGAGACGTACAGTTAGATACAGTTAGAGACAGAGACAGTTAGAGACGGAGACAGTTAGAGACGGAGACAGACAGTTAGAGACAGAGACAGTTAGAGACGGAGACAGTTAGAGACAGAGACAGACAGTTAGAGACAGTTAGAGACGGAGACAGACAGTTAGAGACAGAGACAGACAGTTAGAGACGGAGACAGACAGTTAGAGACAGAGACAGTTAGAGACGGAGACAGTTAGAGACGGAGACAGACAGTTAGAGACAGTTAGAGACGGAGACAGACAGTTAGAGACAGAGACAGTTAAAGACAGTAAGAGACGGAGACAGACAGTTAGAGACGGACACAGTTAGAGACAGTAAGAGACGGAGACAGACAGTTAGAGACGGAGACAGTTAGAGACAGAGACAGACAGTTACAGAAAGACAGTTAGAGACAGAGACAGACAGTTAGAGACAGAGACATTAATAGACGGAGACAGACAGTTAGAGACAGAGACAGTTAGAGACAGTTAGAGACAGACAGTTAGAGACAGAGACAGTTAGAGACAGACAGTTAGAGACAGACAGTTAGAGACAGACAGTTAGAGACAGAGACAGTTAGAGACAGACAGTTAGAGACAGAGACAGTTAGAGACAGACAGTTAGAGACAGAGACAGTTAGAGACAGACAGTTAGAGACAGACAGTTAGAGACAGAGACAGTTAGAGACAGACAGTTAGAGACAGTTACAGACAGACAGTTAGAGACAGTTTCCACGTCACCTGCAGCAGAGACAGTCCGTCCAAACTCCAGCATCGAGGACAAACCTGCGACAGGACGTCAAAGACAGAAGGTGAAGACAGAGTTAACCTGAGGACGGACGAGACAGAACCTTGAGGAGGACACGCCGTCCTAGTGTTTGGACTCACTCAGCAGCAGAGACAGCGTCAGTGTCCTAATGTTGTCTCCACGACGACTGACGGAGACACCGAACTGCGGCCCAGACCTCGGCTTCACTTCCTCTCACCGTGACGACCTCGAACGCATCACGTGTCTCTCTCTGAAAGTGTGTGGAGACACGAACGAGACAGACCACGTCTGGATCCAGATCTGCATCTACATCGAGACCGGGTTCCAGACCGGGACCTGGATCTGATTCTGGATCTCACAGTGAGCCCCACGTGTACACAGACACTGAACCCGCTTGTGTAAATAAAGTTTATTGAATCTATTCATCAACAACAACAGGACAAATAAAGTTAAAGGTGCATTATGTGACAATGTGGCCAGAAACGGTTACTACACTCAAAAAATTCAAAACACTGCTGAGAGTCGTCTCCGCCTCCCACTCCGCCCCCCCCCCCTTCCAGAGTCAAGGTTGCCAGAGCGGTCGACGCGTGACTCCGTCAGCAACGAGCGAGGAGCGAGCGTTTTTATCATAAATGAGTGGCTCTAAGACACGCAATTCCGGAATCAATCCCACAACCTTCCCGACACAAGTCCGCCTATTTAACCACTCGGCTACCGCTGTTATTCCCTCGTCGGTGTGCGTCAGTACGGCAGCCTCCGAAACCGAGCGAACGGTTCAAAACACAGAACTCGACAGTCGAGCTGTGATGCTAGCTTAGTTAGCCGAGCTGAGCTTACCTGTCTAGGTGTAAGAGTAGCCCATTCTGCATCCGTTTTGAAAATCCTCTCAGCTTTAATCTCTCTCCACCGTTTTTTGACATTCATACCGAGGTCTTTTAGGTTTCCTTTCGATTGTAGCCGCGTAACTGGCAACCCGCGGCCGCTCAACCGCTGAGACTCTACTGACTGCTACGATTGGTAGACGGCGCTAGATGACACGTCATACCAAAACATCATTTCAGTCATTTTTTAGTTTTGTTGGTGAGTTCAGTTTGTTATATGAACATTATTCCTGAGTCTCTGTGACATATTAGGGGGATTTTATGGCCAGTTGCTCTAAATTTATTACACAATGCACCTTTAAGTTTTATGACAATATAAATAGTTAATTATCAAGAGGCTGATCGGTCGGAATCATCACTGATCGTTCAGACATCAGAGGAATTTCTTCTTCTTCTCCTGGAGGCAACGGAGGAACCATCATCCTGGATTCTGGATTGGGGACTGAAGATAAACGACCACGATGAATAAGAAGTAATACGTAAACAGTAACAGAGATAACCAACGCTCAGTTCTGACCTTTGAGGTTTATCGTTTTCTCTCTCAGGAAAACACCCTCTTGATCGTAGACTCGGCAGCTGTAGGTTCCTGACTCGCCGTAGGTTGGGTCGTCCAGGATCAGACCGAGGTCGCCGGTACTCAGCGGTTGTTCGTCGTTCATCTTTGTTCGGTCTTCGTAGCCCTTGTGCTGCTCTGGGCTCCAGGGGTAAATGTAGATGCAGGGGTCGTCTTTCTCACCTTTCTCGATGAACCACTTCACTACAGCTCCGACAGGCAGGTCGGCCGTGGTTTCGTAGGGCAGCAGCACAGACTCCGCCCCCGACTCCACCTCCACCACCGCATCTGAGATTTGCAGACGTACGCCCGGGGGTGCCGTTTACTTATTTTTCTACGTCCACGTAAATAGAAAAGGTTGTACGTCTACTGACCTTTGACCTTTAGCTCCACCTCGTGCGTCTCCACGGCGGTCCCGTCCTTGACGGTGCAGATGTAGGTTGTAGAGTCTCTTTTTCTCAGGTGTTTCAGGGTCAGATCGAACGTCTCGTGGTCCATCTCGGTTCTGTTTTTGTAATCCCAGTGGACTTCGCTGTCTCTGTAATTCTTGTCCTGGACTTCAGGCTGCGCTGCGTAAACGTGGACTATCTCTTTCTCGGCCGTCTTCCACTCCACCCTGAAGCTCGCAGGCAGCGTTGACGTGACTCCAGAGGGCAGCCGCAAAGACACCGCCCCTGACTCCGCCTCCAACGACCAGGCTCGGAGCTGCTGACCCTCTGCATTGTCCCCGACGACGTCTGCAATCGGGGGTGGGGGGGGACGAGCAGTAACTGTGGTAACACATAAAACGGGTTAGGGCAGATTTCGTTCATATGTTCATTTCGCGCTCTACATCGCGGTTCCGTCCGACTCTTGTGGCGTATTTCCACCGAGCGGAAGGGTTCAGTTCGGCACTGTATGTCGTTTTTTTGTGTTTCCATTAGGAATAGTAACCGTTCCAAACTGCACTGAACTGTACCATGATGGAAACCCATTAACCCTAACCCCAACCCAAACCCCAACCCAACCCCAACCCCTACCCCGACCCTAAACCCTAACCATGGTCATTAGCGGATCTAACCCTGGTCCCATCTGCTGGCCCTAGACTGGACCACCACCACCAACCGGATCAGTGGGTCTGTGCTATTTAAGTTTTATCTTTTAAACTCCTAACCCCAACCCGAACCCCAACCCTAAACCCTAACCATGGTCATTAGGTCATTCTTCCTGGGGATCTAACCCTGGTCCCGTCTGCTGGTCCTGGACTGGACCACCACCACCAACCGGATCAGCAGGTCTGTGCTATTTAAGCTTTATCTTTTAAACTCCTAACCCCAACCCAAACCCCAACCCCAACCACAACCCATACCCCTAAATCCTAACCATTGTCATGAGGTCATTCTGCCTGGGGATCGAACCCTGGTCTGCTGAGGACTGAAAAACCATCACCACATGCCGCATCAGTAGGCCTGTGCAACAGAGTTTTAACCTCTAACCTCAACCCCGACCCCAACCCCAACCCGCATCCATGCTCGTTAGGACTAACCCTCACCCGGAGGTGGTTATTCAGGGGAGGATTGTCTGTTACGGCCAACTACTCGCCAAGAGTTGCTAATGTTGCTTAAGTGATAATGAAGCCATGTCATGTCACACACCCTCATCCAAGAGCTAACGGTACAGTACGGTACGGTTTCGGAATGGTTCAGGCTTGCATTTCTAGGGAGAACAGTACCTTTACCCAGTAGTCGGGGTGTGGGTTGTGCCCCGGAAAAGGCCTGGTCGTACCAGTGCAAAGACAACAAAGGAGGACATCCAGCAGCTCTCTCTTATTTTGCTAGGTCTGCCGGTGTTTGTCGTGGGTCGTACCCCTGACCGTGCCGTGCCATTTCACTCTGGTGTCCCAAGGGAAGTGTTCCAAAGGGTGGAATGGTTGAGGCCCGGTTACTTTGGTACCATACCGTACCGTAGCAAAACCAAAACCGAACTGTTCCACTCGGTAGAAACCTGACGAAGTGTCTGACCTGACAGACGGGTTACATACCTTTCTTGAAGCGCTTTATGTAGATGAAGTAAGCAATAAACCCCAGCAACACAGCAACCACAGCAACCACAGCAACCACTGACCCCACAATAATCCCGGTGAGGTTGGGAGGATCTTCAGTCACCACAAACAAACAAACAAATCAATTAAAACCCATGAAAGGAAATATATGAAAACTTGACACGACCTCTGTCTGAACATCACTGACCTTTGACCTCAACCGTCAGCCGCACTTGCGTCTCGCTGCGTTCCAGTCCGAACTCTCTCACGGTGCAGGTGTAGTCGCCGCTGTCGTTCGTGGTCGGGTTCACCAGCGTCAGGCTGAGGTTCCCGCTCTGCAGAGCGTCCGACCTCATCAGGGTTCGACCGCGATATCGCGGACCCTCGGCGCCGCGGCCGCCGCCCTTATCAAGCGTGTGAATATGCACGATGCCGCTCCCTTCCTTGAGAGCCCACACCGTGACGGACGCGTTGGACATATTCACCTGCGCGCAGGGCAGCAGGACAGACTCCGCCCCTTGTACAACATTCAAATGATGCTCGGAGTCTGTGGGGACGCTCAGCACTGCCGCCGGGTTACCTGTAATTCCTGTTTTCCTGGGACTTTGTAGCGGCTCATTTCCAGGTTCTTGTCTCCGCGCGGTTTCGTTGACACCCGAGTCCAGGGTCGCACATCCCGGTTCCTGTGCGACGACCAACAGGAGCGCAAACGCCGCGAGCACCGTCATGTTCAGAAGCCGGCGCACCGCTCTGAACTCAGACTGCCGTGTGGAATGACAGGTTTACTTTCGGTTTCAACAGGAAGTCTTCATACCTGGCACAGGTGCGCCTTCAAAGTAAGAGCTTTGGAAACTCCCTGGCTGCCGGCAGAAGGGAAAACAATTATTTGTTGTTTTCACTTCCTGCCGCACCTTACATTGCTGCCCTGTCACATTCCACCCGGAGGAATTTTCTGTATTTACGATGAACCTGTGTGACAAGGGCGAGTGAGTGAGAGTACTGCTGTACGAGTACATTTATTATACGTCGAAGATAAAAAATAAAGTACGAGAACGTACAAAGTGAAGGCAGAACCAAAACGTAACGTAGCATTTCTTCTCACCAGCCACCAAAGCATCATTGCAACCGTCTTGTGTGGTTTCACCGTCGTTGTGCCACCGTATCACTGGAAGCGGATTTTAGCTAGCAGCTAGCGTAAGAAATAAGACGCCCTACTTTTAAGCGGGACGAGAACTTACACGGTAAAGGCAGAACCATGAAAACTTTCTGTGAAATTAAATCAAAGTGTCTTAGCATTTCATGCTAACAGTAATTGGCGTTGTCGCCAAAAGAATATCGACACTTTACGTGTCTGACATGTCTAACAAAGGCGAGAGTAGTGCTGTACGACGACATTTAATATACGTCGAAAATAAAAAAATTAATTATGACAACGTACAAAGGTGAAGGCAGAACCAAAACTTTCTGTGAAATTTTAAAACAAACCTAACGTAGCATTTCTTCTCACCGGCGACCGAATCATCATTGCAACCGGATTTTAGCTAGCAGCTAGCTTAAGTTCTAAATCGGACGCCATACTTGTAGGCAGGACGAGAAAGAGAACGTACAAGGTGAAGGCAGAACCGTGAAATCCTTCTGTGAAATTGAATCAAAGTGTCTTAAAAAAAAAAAAAAGGTTGTTCCATGCTAACAGTAGGTGGCGCTGTCACCAAAAGAATAGTGACACTTTACGTGTGTGCTAAAAGTCTAGCTGATTTTAGTATGGAAATAATTTGGTTTGCTTAACACTAGTTAGTCTGACTAAAATAAGAAAGCGAGTCTTAGTCGGACTAATGTCGGACTTTTCCACGACACGGTCCCAGCTCAGGACGTCATATTAATATTGAGATTTTAGACATTTTCCTTTGCTAAATGTTGGAGATTAACGTAAAGTTTTCTGGCTTTTTAAGTCTTTTTAACTTCTATCAACAGCTCAGTATAGTTCAGTTTGAGGTGTCGTGGAAAATACGTCATTAGTCTGACTAAGACTCGCTTGATTTTAGTCCGACTAATAACATCAAGAAAACCAAAATATTGTCACAGTCCGACTAAAATCGGACTTTTACCACATATGTAAAGCATCAATCCAAGAACAGTTCTGTGACGTTTCTGCTGCCTCTAGTGTTGATATCGCAAAGAGACAAACTAAGAGGCGTAAAGAGCGGTGGACACGAGGGGGGCGGAGCCTGTGTCTCTGTCCGTGGTCGACGGTGGGAAGCGAGAGTCGAAGACGCAGAAGTGAGATCGCGACGCTCACGCTCCCCCCCCCCCCCCCCCCCTCACACAATGTGGATCCACGGAACAGGAAGTGAGAGTTTTAATGCGTCAGTCCGCTGTGGTGAGCACCTGCTGCTGCTGCTGCTGCTGGTGGTGAGTTCAGGTGCGCGTGGTTACGCCGCCACTCCGGCGCCAGCCTTGACGTAGCAATGGTGGCGTAGACTCGATGCTACTGATGCTAATACGGGAAACCGTAATGCTGCATTCCAGGTGTAAAAAGAGTCGAGGGGAGTTTGTTTCTCAGAGTAAATCACTCGTACACATCGTCCGGTTAAATTTCTTTTATTCGTGGAAATTTTGAAATACTGTTCCCCCCCCCCCCCCCCGACTTCGCAACCGAGACGTGGAGGTGGAGTCACTTTAAAGTTCTGACGTACATGGAACGCAAAAATGGTGGCATCTTCAGGGTGAGCGAAGTTGCTAAAGGGAAAAATCGCACTTCTGCCACAAGTCGGCGTTGTGCTACGCAAATGCTACGACGTCACGTAGCATTTCTCCTCCCCGGCGACCAAAGCATTGTTGCAACCATCGTCTTATGCGAGTTCAAAACAACCGGAACGGAGGCGGCGAGGATTCACGGTCAACTCCGGGAGATCGTCGTGCCAAAGTATAGCTGGAATCGGATTTTAGCTAGCAGAGCTAAAGAAATTAGACGCCCTACTTTTAGACAGGACCCCGATGAAATCACGCAAATACATTTGTTTTTGTATTTGTATTCGTGGAAATGATGAAATACCGTTCCCCTCCACCCGACTTCCCACCTGAGACCTGGAGGTGGAGTCACTTTGAAGTTCTGACGTGAATGGAACGCAAAAATGTTGGAATTTTATGTCAGGGTGCGCGAGGCGGGAACTAATCGGACTTGTAACGCTGCGTTGGCCGCAAATCGCAGTTATTTCAAAACAGACGTAGCGTAGCACTTCTTCTCACCGGCGACCAAAGCATCGCTGCAACCGTCGTCTTGTGCGAGTTCACGACAACCGCAACGGAGGCGGCGAGGATTCACCGCTAACTTCGGGAGAGCGTCGTGCCAAAGTATAGCTGGAAGCGGATTTTAGCTAGCAGATCGTAAGAAATTAGACGCCCTACATTTAGGCAGGACCCGATTTTTTTCCTCCCCAGTTTTCCCCGCTAACTTCGCTGAATTCGATCAAATTTGTTTTTCCGATGAAATCACGCAAATACATACTTTTTTTTTTGTAATCGTGGAAATTATGAAATACCGTTCCCCTCCATCCGACTTCCCACCTGAGACCTGGAACACAAATCACGCTACGTTGGCCGCAAGTCGCCGTTATTTTCAAAAAACAAACGTAACGTAGCGGCGACCAGAGCATCGTTGCAACCGTCGTCTCGTGCGGTTTCACCGTTTAACTCCGGGAACTCGTTGTGCCATCGAGTAACGCTGGAAGCGGATTTTAGCTAGCAGCTAGCCTAAGAAATTTAGACGCCCTACTTTTAGGCGGGACGCCCGATTTTTTTAACTCCCGGTGTTCCCCCGCTAACTTTGCTGAACGGGATCAAAATTTGCCCGATTGAAGCGTTGCGCGATGTTTGTTTTCTGACGAAATCTTGCGTAATCACGCTTAGCTAGCGTCTCGCGTTGCATTGGTGGATTTTCCCACTGTTAGAATATCCGTTAGAAGAAACTTTTATTAATGTTTACAGAAAGTATTTCGGAGTTTTTTTTGTTGGCTCCTATCTGAGGACCTGAAGGAAGACAGTCACACGGGTTGTCCCTCAGTTGGTTCGTTTTATTATAAAAGTTGAAGTTTCTACTCTGACAGTGAAGAAGAAGAAGAAGAAGAAGAAGAAAAACAAAAACTCCAATAAACATCCAGTACGAAAATTAAAAAAAGAACAAAAAAACAACAACATGATGACGGGGAGGGGAGGGGGCGTGGCAGGGGAGGGAGGGGGGAGGGGGGGGTTTCCATGGCAACACACGGAGGTGATGAAGGGCATGGGGTGGGGGGGGTGCAGGAAGTAACCATGGTTACAGTGTGTGGGTGGGTTTTTTTTGTTTGTTTTTTTAACTCTACCGTCCTCTGTTGTCGGACAGTTTAACGTGACGACCGACACGCGCACACACGCGCACACACACACACACGTGCACGCACACACACACACACACACACAAACAGTCACTCTGTGGTCCTGTGTGTGTGTTTCAGTGCTCGCTCTCTCTCTCTGGTTACAGGTGATGGACGTGCACCAGGTCACGTGACAACAGTGTGTGTGAGTCATGTGACCTGGTCTTCATCATCATCATCATCATCGTCATCGATCCGATAAAAAAAAAAAAGATAAAAAATAAAAAGTTTGTACTTCATCAATAAAAACAAGACCCGATCAATCGTTTTAAAAGATGATCAGCTGATCGACTCGTCTTCCTGTCTTCCACGGAGACAGTGAACAGCTGCTCCTGGACGACCTCACCTGTCCCCTCCCCCTTTATCTACTCTGAACACCTGCCGTGAGGCTCCGCCCCCTCACCGTCTGCCTTGGTCCAATCGGCAGCCAGAACTCTGAAACACACACACACACGCACTCACACTCCGCCTCTCTCTCTCTCTCTGACTCCGCCTCTCGCTCGTCTACTCGTCGTCGTCGTCCTCTTCGTCGTCGTCGTCGCCCTCGTCGTCCTCCTCTTCCTCGCCGCCCTGAGCTGAGGAGCCGGGGTTCCGGGCGAAGGTGCCGCCGCCGCGGTACGCCACCATGTCCTGATGATGGGAGACAAGAAGGGGGGGAGGGGTTAGAGCGGCAGCGTCCAATCAGAGGACAGGGAAAACGCTCGTAATGACGACTGAAGTTCATGTTTATTATTAATTTCCTTATTGTCTGCAGTCAGTCAGGGAGGAAACAACGAGCTCAGAGTGCCCTCTGCTGGACAACCATCGTTATGACGCAATTTCTACACAGATTTGTTCAATTTTCACCGCAGTTTGATCAAGATTTATGCGTTTTATTTTAAATAACGTTGAAAAAAAGTGTTCTAAAATGTCCACAAACCAAAATAATTCATTTAAGAAAACAGAAAAATCAGAAAAAATGTGTTTTAATTATTAAAAAACGGGCATAAAACACATTTGTAATTCAAGTTAAGAGATTATTTTTGAATTTTTATTATTATACAAATTATGTTATTATTATTGTGTTATTATTAAACAAGTTATATTTAAAAAAAAACACAATTGGCCGATGTCGAAGATTTTTTTTGCGTCAATGGACGTTATTATTGCGATGAATAATATCGTACATCGTCTCGTCCCTTTCTTTAAAATAAACAAATAAATCACGTTCCGAGCGTCGTTAACTCACGAACAATAAACCACGCACGGGCTCTGTCGTATCTTTGCTACGTCCGTCAAATTTTTTTAACGCAGTCTTGTCCTTTTATGGCCTGCGTGTGGCGCTGTTACGCAATTTAGAGTCCTTCTTATGCGCGTTCAGACATTTCTTCAAACAACAATGGGTTTACGAACAATTTCTTTAGAGCGGGAAAAGCAGGGAAGTTAAGCAAAGTGTCAAACTTTACGATTAGCAACGCGTCTGCTACACATTTTTTTTACGCCGTCTTGTCCTTTTTTGGCCTGCGTGTGGCGCTGTTACGCAGTTTAGAGTCCTTCTTATTGCGTATTGAGACATGCAAAACTCGCAGTTTTTACGCCAAATATTTTTTTGAATTAGAACGTTTTTTTTTTTTTACCCAGAACCCACTTCTTACTTTACGACAAGCAAAGTGTCAAACTTTACGATTAGCATTGTGTCTGTTAGGCATTTTTTACGCCGTCTTCTCCTCTTATGGCCTCCGTGTGGCGCCGTTGCGCAGTTTAGAGTCGTTCGTATGCATATTCAGACAGGATGACGATGTGTTTATGCAAATTTTTTTTAAGAGCGGGAAAAGCAGGAATATTCCGTTTCTGACCTTGTTGAGTTTTACGACAAATATTTTTTGGAATTAGAACAAATTTTTTTTTACCCAGAACCCACTTCTTCACAAACTTTACGACGACCAATGGGTCCGTTGGATATTTTTTACGGCCTATGTGTGGCATTTAAGGTCATTCTTACGCGTATTAAAACATTTTCTTAAACATATGCTGCAGTACTCGACAGCGACCACCGCGCCGCGTTCCTCACCCGGTCGTATTTCTCTCGTAGCTTCTGGGCCTTCTCTTCGTACGGCTGCTTCTCGGACTGCGTCAGTTTGCTCCACATCTCCCCCAGTTTCTTGGCGCAGTCCCCTATAGACAGACCGGGGAACTGCTGCTTCACAGAGGGACGGTACTCGCTGCAGAAGACGAAGAACGCGGAGCTGCGGAGACACAAAATGGACGCCCGGTTAGCGTCTGCACGTCACCGTAAACCAGTTTCTCTGATGTTTCAGCTTCGTAAAAGGGAATATTGTCTTTAAACCTGATTCATTTAGTTTTACGGTCACGAGTCGACAAAGAAAATATTCACATTTAAGAAGCTGAAAAAACACAGACTATTTACGTCAGTGTCACAAACTGACCACACGAGGCAGCAGTGCACCAGCAGCTCGGCACACCAACACATTTTTTTATTGCATTTATTGTTTCGACTGTCTTTTTTCAGTTGTCAGGAGTTTTTTTTTTTTTGCAGAATACGAAGTTGGAACAGCCAACAGGAGGGGGCGCTGTGTCTGCCTGAAATGAAAGAGAGTCTGGAGACAGTGCAGAGGCCACTCAAGCAATAAGATTATATACATATACACACATATATATATTTATATATATATATACACACATATATATATTTATATATATATATACACACATATATATGTATGTATGTATGTATGTACACATATACTGTATATACTATTTTGAAATTTAAGGCACCATTTTTGTCACCCAGCAATATATACATATATTTTTTTTATATATATATATATATATATATATATATATATATATATATATATATGTATATTTTCATGTATGTACATACATAAATATACACATACATACACATATATATATACATACATATATAAATATATATACACAAAAATATATGCATCGCTGGGTGACAAAAACGGTGCCGTAGATTAAAAAATGGCGATGGCTTGTGACAATTAGCATATCTGAACTCGAGCGAAACATTAGCGCGACACAATGTCGTAAAAGTCGATCAGTACCGATTTTTTTTATTATACCAAAGTCGCTGAATCCAAAAAATGGTCAAATCGGTTTATGTTTTGGGTGCAGGAGTGAAACTGCAGATAGCAGTTAGCTTAGCATTAGCCCAAACAGAGTAGCTGCTAGTTGTCTTAACTTGTCAGCGAATTATTTTACTAAACGATCAACTTGCCAAATTCGGTTTGTATTTTCGAAACCCCGGAAACAAAAGATTTTCCAAACACCCGGCGCTGCCCCCTGGAGGCTCGGCGCGTCTCTGCCTCGGACACTTACGGGGGTCTTTTGGGGGCGTTGGGGTCTTTCCTCTTGCGGCCCCTCTTTCCGAAGCCCTTGGGCGGGATGTAGTCCTTCATCTCCCGGTTGTAGCGCACCTTGTCGGCTTTGGCCATGTCCTCGAAGCACTTCTTATCGCTGGGGGTCAGACCCTGAAACCAACCAGACAAACAGTTACGACCTCTGACCCCGACCGTCTGACCTCGGGTCACATGTTTTACGATCTTAAAACATTTCTTTGGCCTCGTTGTGTTAAAACGAACAACATTCACGCGTCGGAAACAACAAAAAGTCGACTATAAATATGGACAAAATCTGCTATAAACTCAAAATTCTGATCAGGAAAAGTCATCAAACGCTGCACTTGTAACCAGACGGATGGGTGTTTTATTCTGTCCATCATGTGACCGTTTTATTAGCTTTGTAGCATGAAAGAGTGTCTGTGTTTACTGATCAAACAGTGGATGTGTCACTCTCTCTCTCTCTCTCTTACCTTCCATCTCTCGGAGCATTTTTTGGAGAACTCGGCAAAGTTGACCGACTGCTCTGGGTTCTTCTTACGATATTCCTCTCTACACGTCTGGACGAAGAAGGCGTAAGCAGACGTCTTGCCCTTGGGCTTGTTGACGTCTTTGCGCATCATAGTGGCGGCCTGAAAAAGGGACCAAAATTGTTATATATAAATAAATAAATAAAAATATATGAAAATAAAACTCAAATTATTAATTATAATTATCAAGTATTTATTATTGTATATTATGTAAATCTTAAAACATTACAAAAATATGGTACTAGTGTAAAATGTCTCCATTCATTGAATAAACAAATGTGTGTTTTCCTGTAAATGTAATTTGTGAATGTTAATATAATATTAAGATTTATCAATAATAGATATAATCATCAGTTATGGCGCTAGCATCTTCTCCTGCTAAAATTGCAAAAAAAACCAAAAAAATTCTAATTGGCTCCGCCCCCTTTCATTGAATAAACAAATGAGCCGTTGGTCACTAAACACTAAGGTTTAGTGTTTTCCTGTAAATGTAAGTTTTTTGTTTGTTTGAGGGTGTTAATATAATATTAACATGTATTAAAAATGGATATAATAATTAGTGATTGCACCAAAAAAAACAAATAAATTCTAATTGGCTCCGCCCCCTTTCATTGAATAAACAAATGATGATGGATGCGGTCCCTAACCAACAGTGTCGTGTCTGGTTTGGAGCAAAAACGTTAATAAAAAATACACATTATTAAATTGTTGTTGTGTTTATTTCATGAAAATGCATGAATCATGTTTGTTTTTTTTATGAAAATGTTGTTATTTTGAGGTTCAGACGATGAAAAATGATGAATATAAAAAGACAAAAAAAGAGACATATTTATTAATAATTCGGGTTGACCTGACAGCATCACTGAGAATGACAGTGTCAAGAATGACCCTTTAACCCTGTGTCCACATTTAGGTCTTAATGACACATTTAACCTTGTGAAAATGTGTAAAAAAAAAAAAATTATGATAAAAGTCTTTTAATAAATGTGATATAATGGCATAAACATGGTCCATCTTTCTCTAAAGAAGTCGTAATTCCATCCCCGGAGCTTCATCCGCCGCGTAACTGCGCTGATTGGGAATAACAAAGAGAAAGAGTGGGATCCATTTTCTCCACAGGGGAGTCAGGAGGCCCGCACACCCGGGCTGGACCCTCTCCCTGCCCCGCTGCGGTGGTGGGACATCCCGCAGGAGCCCGCCCCGCTACGCCGGCGTCCGGCAGCGAGCGAGCAAGTGAGCGGCAGCGGGCGAAGGGAAAAGCGAAGCTAGCCGCTTCTTCTATTCACATCTACGGCTGCTGCAGTTAGCTTAGCCGTGCTAGCAGGCTAGCTCCGATGAGAACAATGGACCACCATTTGCTTCCCGCCCTCTGCAGAGCTAGCCGCCCCATCCCCCTCCGCTAGACAGATGCTAACAGCTAATAAAAAATAATAATAATAATGAGACATTTAGTGATAAAACAAATCCTCCGCACGTACGGCCACTTTTATCGTGTAACCGCCGGGACGCTTTTTAGCAGCGAGCCGCGGCGTCCGCAATGGAAATATGGAGTCTACACGGCAGCTACGCATTTTCAATGCAGGGCTCCGGTTATGCTCCGGAGAGGTCACCGTTATGCAGACGGGACGAGTCTATTTCCTGGCATTCGTGCTCCAAAATGGGCGTTTCGTGTTTACAACAACACGTTTTGTTCAGTCCACGGGGATGCGCGCTCACAAAGGCGGAAAAAAAACACGCTAAAGAGGGACCGGGCAGACTGCGTGGCCCTTAAAGCGGCCATTTTACGCTTCTTTCCCGATCTCACTCACGGATTTTTTTTTTTTTTTTTTTTTTAATATAAATCACAGAATCCCCTTAAAAAAAAGACCCAACCGGCAAATTAACGCCAGATTATTGTCAGTTTGCGCTAAGGACTGTGACCCTGGTCCAGGTGTGTGTGTGTGGGGGGGACGGGACGCGGTACTCACTCGTCGGGGGGGCCGGCTACAGGAGAAGGCAGACTTCGGACCGGGGTTCGGGGTTCGGATCTCGGGTTCTTGTTGTTGTTTGGAGGCTGAAGCAGCGACTGGAGCCGTTGGTTCACTTTCAAACTGGGTCGACCTAGAGTCCGGCCCCGCCCCCCAGCAACGCCCCCGTTGGTTCTTCCCGTTCAGGGGGCGGGAACAGTGTCGGCCGTGCTGGGCGGGGCCTGTCCGAATACTCGCCGGCGATTGGTTCATGTCGTCGCAAGTCAACACTCTTTAGGAAAGGCGTGTGGGCGGGATCTCGACGTCCACAACGGGGCGGGGCTTGTTTGCACCGCTGCGTGTGATTGGCCGGGATGGGTGCGCGTCAAATCGAGTGGCCAATCCGGGAGGAGGGGGGAGGCGGGAGGGGGAGGGGCGACACGCGGAGCGCAGCAGAGTGTGGATGAAGATGGAGATGAAGAATCGCTGGTGTTGTGTTTACTGTGGAGCTGAGACTGCTGCGATCAATCAACCAATCAGCTGATCGATAGAGAATCGATCAGGCGTTGCTTTGACGATGACGTAACCGCACGTGTAGTCGCTCATTCGACGAATATCCGTATTTCTGCACGTATTCAGAAAAGAACAGGAAACGGATGAATGAATATTACAGAAAAATAACAATGTTACAACGTTTATTATTATTAACCTTTAAGAAAAGCACATTAATAACATTATGATAAACATGTTACCATAGTAACTGTAACAGGATGCTGAGTCGGCATTCACACTCATTTTTTATTTTTTTTTAAAAAAAGGAAAACAGAAAATAGTGTGGATAATAATATAATAATAGTGTCAGCATTCACACAAATAAAAAAATTGATGAAAACAACAGTGTGGATGCTGAGTCAGCGTTCACACTAATAAAAAAAACCCAAAATAAAACAATATTTTGATACAAATTCAGCATTCATGCTGGTAAAAATATAAAGAAATATATATAAAAATATAACATACAAAAAAGTGACACACACACACACACAATGTGATTTAATTTAAGAAACTGACCAACTGGTGCTGTTTCATAACGTCCGTCCTTTCGGTCAAACCTCAGCATTTGTTATCACAGCAGTGGAAAATAAAAAAACAAGACAGGAAGTGGTGAATTCAGTGTCGACACTTTATTTATCGTAAAGGTCAGGTCTTCTTTTTTTTTTTTTTTTTTTTGGTCGCAGGATTAAAAAGGAACATGAGAATAACAGAGTTTCACAAATAACAACAATAATAACAATAATAGAGTCACTGTTTTTATATATAGTTGATGAGCGTTATGCTAACGTCCTGTTAAAGTCACGCTAATGCTAGTGTTGCGGGGACCGTGATCACAGTCTGTGTGTGTGTGTGAAAGCAGATTAGAGCACGCACACACACACTCTGCAAAGTCACTTAATCTGACCGTCTCACACACACACACACACACATACACACACACACACACACACACATTCTTGTACTTGCTGCATACTGAGGACCAGCATTTCCACTTTATAAATCAACACAATTACAAATATCTACTTCATGAATGACATCTACAAAGAACTACTGGTTGCAGTACCATAAAATGTCTGCAGGTGGAGCCCCAGAGGAAAAAAGGGCTGGAAAACTTTTTCGATTTTTTTTTGTTGTTGTTGAAATTTTTGGTCCAAAATTTGACAAAAACGTCGTACTATACTGTCGACCAAAATTTGAAAAAAAAATTTGACCAAAATAATTTTGGTCCAAAATTTGACAAAAACATCATATTATACTATGTCGTCCAAAATTTGAAAAAAACGTCATACTATAATATGTTGACCAAAATTTAAAAAAAAAATTTGACCAAAAAATTTTTGGTCCAAAATTTGACAAAAACGTCATATTATACTATGTCGTCCAAAATTTGAAAAAAACGTCATACTATAATATGTTGACCAAAATTTAAAAAAAAAATTTGACCAAAAAATTTTTGGTCCAAAATTTGACAAAAACTTCATACTATAATATGTCGACCAAAATTGAAAAAAAAATTTGACCAAAAAAATCTTGGTCCAAAATTTGACAAAAACATCATATTATAATATGTTGACCAAATTTAAAAAAAAAATTTGACCAAAACATTTTTGGTCCAAAATTTGACAAAAACGTCAAAATATAATATGTCGACCAAAATTGAAAAAAAATTTTGACCAAAAAAATTTTGGTCCAAAATTTGACAAAAACATCATATTATACTATGTCGTCCAAAATTTGAAAAAAACATCATACTATAATATGTCGACCAAAATTAAAAAAAAAAATTTGACCAAAAATTTTTTGGTCCAAAATTTGACAAAAACATCATATTATAATATGTTGACCAAATTTAAAAAAAAAATTTGACCAAAACATTTTTGGTCCAAAATTTGACAAAAACGTCAAAATATAATATGTCGACCAAAATTGAAAAAAAATTTTGACCAAAAAAATTTTGGTCCAAAATTTGACAAAAACATCATATTATACTATGTCGTCCAAAATTTGAAAAAAACATCATACTATAATATGTCGACCAAAATTAAAAAAAAAAATTTGACCAAAAATTTTTTGGTCCAAAATTTGACAAAAACATCATATCTGTCGTCCAGAATTTTTTTTTTAAAAAAAAGACCCAAAATTTGACAAAAACGTCATACTATACTATATCGACCAAAATTGTAAAAAAAAATTCACCAAAATTTTTGCTCCAAAATTTGACAAAAACGTCATACTATACTATATCGACCAAATTGTAAAAAAAAAAAAAAAAAAATTTGGTCCAAAATTTGACATTAAAGTCATATTATACTATGTCATCCAACATTTGAAAAAAAAAAAAAAGACCCAAAATTTGACAAAAAATTCATACTATACTATGTCGTCCAAAATGTTTTTTGACAAATTGAGTATAGCATGTTATAGCAACCTAAGGAAGTGATTTCAATGAAAACAAAGTGAGGACCGGTCAAAATGTTCTCACTCCGTAAAAATGACCTCACTTTGTTGGTTAAAAACCCTCACTGGTCCTCAGTATGCCCCAAGTACAAGAACAAACACACACACACACACACACACACACAGTGTCAGAGAATTTTCATTTTTCCGTTTTTTGCCAAACTCCAGTGATGCTAA
>NC_139803.1:43012621-43085121 GCF_963457635.1 Microchirus variegatus
CATATATTTCATGACATCCATTTTGTTTTGTACGTATTCATTTTGTTTCTTGTTTAGCGAGTTATATCTTTGCTAGTTTAGCGCTCTTTTGCTGGCCATCCAAGTTATCGAGCTAGTTAGCATTGAAAGTTTGTAGGGTTTTTTGTTGTTTTGTTTTGAGTTATATCCTTGCTAGTAAGCATTCTTTTGCTAGTTATCTTTCTGTTTTGCGGTTGTGTAGCGTTTGGAATTATTTACTATATAAGCGTAAATGTTAGCCACATGCTAGCTGACCTTTTCTGCCATCAAGGAATTGTGTTTTCGTCACTTAAGCTTTCAAACAACAATACATATATTTCGTGACATCCATTTTGTCCGGAATTAGATTTTTGTAGCGTTTTGTATGTATTCATTTTGTTTCTTGTTTAGTGAGTTATATCTTAGCTAGTTAGCGCTCTATTGCTGGCCATCCGAGTTATTGAGCTAGTTTGCACTGAAAGTTTGTAAGGTTTTCTTTTGTTCTGTTTTGAGTTATATCCTTGCTAGTTAGCATTCTTTTGCTAGTTATAGTTCTGTTTTGCGGTTGTGAAGCGTTTGGAATCGTTTACTATAGAAGCGTAAATGTTAGCCGCATGCTAGCTGATCTTTTATGCCGTTAAGGAATTGTGTTTTCGTCACTTAATCTTTTAATTACCAATCTCGTTAGCATTGAAAGTTTTTCGGTTTCTTTTTGTTTTGTTTTGAGTTATATCCTTGCTGGTTAGCATTCTTTTGCTAGTTATCTTTCTGTTTAGTGGTTTATTTGATCAAACAATCACGAATTGTGACTTTGTTTTGTGAACAGTAAGTTAATTGATTGTACTTTAGGTTGTTTGGCATTTGTAATTATTTACTATATCAGCGTAAATGTTAGCCACATTCTAGCTCACCTTTGCTGCCATCAAGGAATTATATTCTCATCACGAGCACTCTTTTACTAGCCATCGAGCTTGTTAGCATTGAAAGTTTGTAGGTTTTTTTGTTTGTTTGTTTTGAGTTCTTGCTAGTTAGCATTCTTTTGCTAGTTATCCTTCTGTTTTGCGGTTTATTCGATCAGTTTACCCACGTTTAACTAAATTTTTGTCCCTTCGTCAGGACGATGGAAGGAGTGGACGAGGTCGGGGAGCGGAGGACGTCTCATCCACACGAGGTAGAGAAGAGGCGAAGATAAATACTGTATTTCAAAGAATGGCGTACATGATGAAATTTAAAGGCGCCGTGTGGTCTCTCCATTATTTCCGTCCTTGTCTCTCCAGTGTTCCGCCCTGTGTGACGTCCTTCACAGCTCTGTCCATGACAAAGTCAACAGTCCCATGATGAGAGCAGGTCTCTCACATACACACACAAACACATTTTGCTAAATCACTTTGTCATGACGTTAGCACAAAGTTAGCCTTATAGTCACATGGTGCTAATATCATGTGAACACAATGTTAACACGGCATTATCATGGTACTAGCATGACAAAAACGCGACCCGACACTCTAACATGATGTTGACAATGTTGACGCTAACATGACATGATGCTAACATGGCGATAAACAGGAATTAACATGATGCTTACGTGGCATTTAACATTGATATGACTCTAGCATGATGCTAATATGGCACTAAGATGACCTGAGACACTAAGGCAACATTAGCATGATGCTAACGTGACATTAAACATTAACATATCATGACATTAAATGTTAACATGAATTTAATGTGGCATTTAACATTGATATGACTCTAGCATGATGCTAATATGGTACTAACATGACCTGAGACATTCAGACAACATTAGCATGATGCTTATGTGACATTAAACATTACCATATCATGACATTAGATATTAACATGAAGTTAATGTGACATTTAACTCTAGCACGATGCTAACATGTTAGTAAAATGACGTTAACAATGGTAACATGACATGATGCAAGCATGACGATAGACATTAGGACAGTAACATGATGTTAACATGTTTGTATGATGTTAACATGATGCTAACAAGGCGCAAACATGACCTGAGACATTCTCATGATACTGACATGGTCAATGGTCACGGTGACATGATGCTAACACGACATTAGACATGAAAATAGCATGACGCCAGATGTTAACATGATGCTAACATGTTGGCAACATGACGTTAACAATGGTAACATGACGTGATGCGAGCATGACGATAGACATTAAGAAATTAACATCACGTTGGCATGACATTTAACATTGATATGACTGCTATGAATTTGATGCTAACGTGTAAGTATGATGTTAACATGATGCTAACATGTCGCAAACATGACCTGAGACATTCTCATGATACTGATGTGGTCAATGGTCACGTGACATGATGCTATCGTGGCATCAGACATGCACATAAGATGGACGTTAGATGTTAACATGATGCTAACATGTTGGCAACTTGACGTTAACAATGGTAACATGATGTTAGCATGACGAAACATTGATATAACTGCTATGGACATGATGCTAACGTGTTAGTATGATGCTAACATGATGCTCTGTGTGTGTGTGTGTGTGTGTGTGTGTGTGTGTAGCGCTGTGTGCTCAGGTGTGTAAAGTGTACAGGTTTCAGACAGAGGACCAGCGATGGCTGCTGGTCAGAGAGCAGCTGTCGGAGACACCGCTCTCCTTCTCTTTACCCAGACAACTACTGAGCGCGCTCATACACGAGTACACACACAGGTAACAACACACGTATATGTGTATTTGTACGTGTGTGTGTAGTAGAATCACTCATGACGTCGTCTCAGGGTCCAGGAGGTGATCGACCTCGGTGACCTGTCGCCTCACTGGGAAACGATCCGCCATGACGTCATCAGCCACTGTCACCGCCTGATTGGCTGTTACCAGGAGACGCTGGCGGAGCTCGACAAACTCTCAGGTGAGGTCGTTTAAAGGTCACGCGGTCGGCGCCTAGCTTGGCTTAGCTTAGCATAAACACGCGCGGCGCTCTTCTCTCGCAGACGTGTCCTGCTTCAAGTCGAGCAGCAGGAAGTCGGACGCTCACCTGCAGTTTGTCGCGACCAATCTGCACGCGCAGAGGATGGAGGTGACCGACCCCGATGGCACAGGTGCGTTTGTTTTCCCTCACCTGCGCGTCCTCCTGCCGTTTGCCGTTTCCTGTAGCGTTGTAGCATGTCTGTCTCCAGGCGCGTGGTACGATGTCATCACGTTCGGAGCTCCGGCCGATCACCACCAGGCCTTCAAACACGGCGGACTGAAGAGAATGATGAGTAAACACAGGAAGTACAGGTACACACAGTTACAGTACTTCTGCAGTACCCTGTTACCTGTGCACGTAGTACTCAGTTACAGTACTCTCGGGTTACTCCTCTGTGTTTGTAGCTGCGTGTCTCACCTCCAGGACCAGAGCTCCAGAGCCAGGCAGCTGCTGACCACCGTGTCCCAGCTGCAGCCTCTCGTGTTCGGGCTCTCTGAGGAGCTGCTCTCCGTCTCCTCGGAGCGGAGCACCGTTCGCCTGCAGGGGGCGCTGGAGCCTCTGACGCAACAGGTGAAGGAGGAGGAGGAGCGACGCACAGGTGATGCACATTTGCAGGCTCAGCGAGTCTAAAACTCTGCGTCTGCGTCTTCATCAGATTGGGCAGCTGGTCCACGCGCTCAAAGACGAGCTGGTCAAGAGCGCCCTGCTAGCGATCCACGGCCAAAGCTCCGCCCACTTTAGCTGTAGCCGTGTCCATAGCAACGGCCTGGTCGCCGACTCGCCGAGCAGTGACAAGCGGGGTTCTCTGGGCCGACAGGAAGTTCGCCGGCGTGATGAGGAATATGACGAGGACGAGTGGGTGAGTTAGAGAGTGTGCGACGTCAAAGTTAGCGGCGCAGGCTGACTTTGTATTAGCTTCATGTCTAATTCTACTCATTTATGCTATCGCACTAGTTTTCATATTAGTCGTCAGTGCGTCTAAAGAAAAACATGGGTAACTACTTTAATCTTACCTTTGTTTTGCGAGTATTATTGGTACTAGTTAGCACTGTTTTGCTAGCTAGCAGTTTGTTAGCTAAGTTATCTGGTGTTCAGTTAGTCTTTTTTTGTCATTCGTCAGTTAAGTTTCAAGGTTTTGTTTTGCTAGTTATCTTGCTTTTTGTTTTTCGCTAATGGTCATGTTTTAGCTAGCTAGAGTTAAGTATTTAAGGGTTTTCTTTCACTAGTTGTTAGCCTTGAGTTTCGAGTTGTTTGATGTTTAATACTGTGTGTGTGTGTGTGTAGGACATAGCGTGGGCCAATGTAGCCACTAGCATCAGCTGCATCATCGCCATGGCGGACCGTTTGCAGCAGGAGGCGCCGGGCAGCACAGGTGAGGCGTCTTCTCGCGTCTCTGTCGTCCAACTGTCTCACGTCCATCCGTCCGTTCGATCGTCAGATCGTGACAATGAACTTCCGTCTCGTCTCCTCCAGCGTCTCCTTCCTCTCCTTCCTCGTCCTCTTGGCAGGAGCAGCTGCTCCCTCTTGTGGTCACGCTCAGGGACTGCGTGCGCGAGGCGGTGACGAAGGCACGGGCCGCCATGACCTTTGTGGTCCTGCAGCACGCGGTGGTTCTGACTGTTGATCAGGGGCCGGCACAGATGGTCCTGAGACGCCACGCTGTCTTCAGCCAAGCGGTGAGACAGACGCTGCCCCCTTGTGTCACATTTACGACATTGCAAGTGGAAGTTTCGGAAAGCTCCCAATTCACGAATTGCGACTTCGTTTTGTGAACCGTAAGCTAATTGATTGTACTTAAGGTTGTTTAGCGTTTGGAATAATTTACCGTATCAGCGTAAATGTTAGCCGCATGCTAGCTGACTTTTTCTGCCGTCAAGGAATTGTGTTCTCATCACTTAATCTTTTAAGCAACATCCATTTTGTGCACGATGAGATTTTAAGAGACGTGACGACAAATGCTAATTTTGGGTCACTTGCATGAGGAGTCGCACTCAACGCGAGCTAGCGTCCCAGAGTTTGGACAAAGAAAGAAGGGACGATAAGGAAGTGGTTGGCGAAGATAAACAACTTGAGTTCTGGATGGAGCTCCACCCACTCTCCTTCTCACAGCAGCTTCTCCTAGCCACGACGCCTGCGGCTAACAAAACTCTCTTTCTCGCGCAGATCTCGGCGCTCGTCTGCGGCTTCGCGCTGAAGCTCTACAGTTCCCTGGACGACCGTGACTTCCTGCAGCAGCTTCACTCTGTCGGTGTCTTGGCTCAGTTCGAGAGTCTGCTGAGCATCTACGGTACGTACATACGCTCACATTTGACTGGTTGTACGAGGAAAAGCTAACAATACTTAATATAAATGCCGTAAATAATGGCTAGCAAGGCAGGGGGACAATAATACGGGGTTTCCCAGGTTGCAAAGCTAGCTTAAACTACTTAGACCACAGGTGTCAAACAGAAACAGGTGGCCCACGACCTCACCGTCTTTTAGACACAGTGTTTAGCTAACATATGTTTGTTAGCAATGTTAGCAAAGATGTCGAAAGGTTCTGCTGATTCAAAACGGCGTGACCATGGCAACCCATTCGCCACGATAGGAAGGCAGACCATGGCCTCAACTCAACAGGAAGTCAGCCTTTTTGAATTTTTGGCGTCCATTTTGGCGAATCTATGTACGTTTCTACAAATCTACTTAGCAAATCTACGTATGTTCCTACAAATCTATGTCAGAGCAATGTTAGCAAAATTGACGAAAGATTTTGCAGATTCAAAACGGCATGACCGTGGCAAACCTTGGCGAATTTTGACCATTCGCCGCCATACAGGAAGTCGGCCTTTTTGAATTTTGGCAATTTGCGAACTTATGTACGCTTCTACAAATCTACGTAGGAAATCTACGTACGTTCCTATAAATCTATGTCGGAGCAATGTTAGCAAAACTGTTGAAAGGTTTTGCGGATTCAAAACAGCATGACCATGGCAACCTTTGGCGAATTTCGACCATTCGTCACGATACAGGAAGTCGGCCTTTTTGATAATTTGGCGTCCATTTTGGTAATTTGCGAATCTACGTATGTTCCTACAAATCTACGTAGGAAATCTATGTACGTTCCTACAAATCTATGTAGGAGCAATGTTAGCAAAATTGTCGAAAGGTTTGCGGATTCAAAACGGCATGACCATGGCAACCCTTGGCGAATTTCGACCATTGGCCACGATACAGGAAGTCGGCCTTTTTGAATTTTGGCGATTTGCGAACTTATGTACGTTTCTACAAATCTACGTAGGAAATCTACGTACGTTCCTACAAATCTATGTCGGAGCAATGTTAGCAAAATTGACGAAAGATTTTGCGGATTCAAAACGGCATGACCATGGCAAACCTTGGCGGATTTCGCCCATTCGACACGATACAGGAAGTCGGCCTTTTTGAATTTTGGCAATTTGCGAACTTATGCACGTTTCTACAAATCTACATACGTTCCTACAAATCTATGTCGTAGCAATGTTAGCAAAATTGACGAAAGGTTTTGCGGATTCAAAACGGCATGATAATGGCAAACCTTGGCGAATTTTGCCCATTCGACACGATACAGGATGTCTGCCTTTTTTTAATTTTGGCCTCCATTTTGGCGATTTTCGAATTTATGCACGTTTCCACAAATCTACGTAGGAAATCTACGTACAGTTCCTACAAATCTATGTAGGAGCAATGTTAGCAAAATTGTCGAAAGGTTTTGCGGATTCAAAACGGCGTGACCATAGCAACCCTTTCCGAATTTTGACCATTCGCCACGATACAGGAAGTTGGCCTTTTTGAATTTTGGCGTCCATTTTGGCGATTTGCGAACTTATGTACGATTCTACAAATCTACGTGCGTTCCTACAAATCTATTTAGGAGCAATTTTAGCAAAATTGTCAAAAGGTTTTGTGGACTCAAAACGGCGTGACCATAGCAACCCTTTGCAAATTTCGACCATTTGCCACGATACAGGAAGTTGGCCTTTTTTTAATTTTGGCGTCCATTTTGGCGATTTGCGAACTTATGTACGTTTCTACAATGCTATGTACGTTCCTAAAAATCTATGTCGGAGCAATGTTAGCAAAATTTTCCAAAGGTTTTGCGGACTCAAAACGGCATGACCATGGCAACCCTTGGCGAATTTCGACCATTCGCCACGATACAGGAAGTTGGTCTTTTTTAAATTTTGGTGTCCATTTTGTCGATTTGCGCCCTACGCCCAAACCACCCCAAAGATGCTAGTTGACGTGGTTTGATGATGATGTGTGTGTGTGTGTGTGTGTGTGTGTGTCAGGTGATGAGGAGGGCATGCTAGAGGACATGGAGGTGGGCGTGGCCGACCTGAGCCAGGTAGCGTTCACCGTCACCGAGGCGGAGACGGACAGAGAGGACGAGCTGCTGCCGACGCTACGAGGAACATGGTGACCAACACACACACATATACTGTATACACACATACACAACAGTGTGTTTGTACGTGTGTGTGTTATTGTGTGTTTGTGTGTGTGTGTGTGTTTGTTCAGGTACAGTTTCGTCGTCGAAATGCCGCTACCGCCTGACACGTTCCGGTCGTTGCCGCGGCAACTGAGGGACGGGTGTTTGATACGAGTCCATCCGGTCGTCTTCAACATCGGAATAAACCAACAGCAGAGTTTGGCGGAGAGGTACACACACACACACACACACACACACACACACACACACGTGTTTGTACAGCTGTCTCAGTGAGGACAAACACCCTTTAAGTCCTCACAAAGACATATTTTTGTGCGTCTCCACAGGTTCGGGGACACGTCTCTTCAGGACCGACTGAACCAAGAGAACTGTCGGCGTCTCCGAGGATACTGTGAGACGCTGCGAGACGGCCTGCCTCACCTGAGTGAGACACACCTCTCTGTTCGATATATCAGTGTCCGTCCGTCCGTCCGTCCGTCTCCGTCTCATGTCTCACGTCCATGTGTCTCCAGCTTGTCTCCAGCCTCTGTCCAACCTGCTGTCATCGCTCGACCACTGCGCGGCGTCGCGGAAGAGGAAGAACGTGGAGCTGCTGTGGACGGCCGCCAAGGTGAAGACGTTTGTCCAGAGACGACGACGACGATGTCTCCGTGACGAGACAAGTGTCCCTAATGGACATCTGTGTGTGTGCAGGTGTGTCGGCAGGTGGGCGGCGTCCGTCTGACCAGCTGCAAGAGCGCAAAGGACCGCACGGCCATGTCGGTGACGCTGGAGCAGTGTGTGTTACTGCGGGACAGACACACACTCCGAGACTTCAACACCGCACTGGACGCTATGAGGAGGTGTGTGTGTGTGTGTGTTTGTATTTCATACTTTGTGAGGTCCAAGAAACATGACATTTTGTCTGGACCGCGCAACTTTAAAGGGCTTTTTCAGGGCGTTAAGACCTGGTTTTAGACACTTAGTTGTGACGGGAATGCATCATGTCAATGACGTGTCCTCACAAAGACGTCAAAACAAGTTTGTGTGTGTGTGGACGCAACCCTAAAGGTCTTTTTTTTAGGATAAAAACCTGGTTTTTAGGGTTAAATTTACATTTTGGTTAGAAATGTCCTCACGAGTGCAGAAAGAAGTGTGTGTGTGCTTGTATTTGTTGCCTCTTTAGGACCTTCTCAGGACCAGTAGTCCTCATGGAGACTAAAACCTGGTCCTAATGAGGCAGAACCTCATCTCCGAGGAACCGGTAACTGCCGCGTGTCATTTACATCGTAACTCAGAAGTCGCAACTGGGAAAAAACATGGGCGGAAACGTATCTGGCGCTAGCTGTTGTTAGCCGTCGTTAGCAATAGCAATCAAATGCTCGACGTAAAAACATGTTGCTAAACGTACTGCGACAGACGCGCTATTATCGGTATTATCCCAAGATGGCTAGGATTGCTACGAATTTCCGAAGTCGAAAATCCGAGTTCTGTGAGGGGAACGAACGCAAACCCAACGCGAATGTTTTACGCCAATGAGTTTACGTAAACCGTGATAGACGCAAATAGGTACGATTTTTTTTCATCGGCCACGCTAGGCAACGCAAAAAAAACGTTATAACCGATATGTCTCAAAATGCACGTTGTTCGCACTAGCGAGCTAGCGTCCCGAATTCGGACAAAGAAGGAGGGGACGATAAGGAAGTGGGTGGCAAAGATAAACAACTTGGCGAGTTCTGGACTTTTGCGTTTGGTCTGCTGTCACGCTTTTACGGCGACCATAGATAGCAGTGAGTTTACGTAAACCGCGAGAGATGCAAATAGATACAATTTTTTTTTCATCAGCCATGCTAGGCAACGCAAAGACCGATATAACCGCTGTGTCTCAAAATGTACATTGTTCGCTCCGGTCGCCCCCGCTAACGAAAAGCTAACCGTGCTTAGTTCGATTTAAAAAGTAAATGCGAATTTTGCGTCACTTGCATGAGGAGTCGCACTCGCACTAGCGGAGATAGCGCCCGATAAGGCGAGGTGACGATAAGGAAGTGGGTGGCAAAGATAAACAACTTGGTGAGTTCTGGACTTTTGCGTTTTGTCTGCTGTCACGCTTTTACGGCGACCATAGATAGCAATATGTTTACGTAAACCGTGAAAGACGCAAATAGGTCCGATTTTTTTTTCATCAACCATGCTAGCCAACGCAAAAACCGCTATAACCGCTATGTCTCAAAATGCGCGTTGTTCGCTCCGGTCGCCCCCGCTAACAAAAAGCTAACCGTGCTTTGGTTGTGTGAGCGTAGTTAGCTTAGCATTAGCAATAAGAGAGCGTTTCTACGTCACTACAAGAAAAATATCTTTGCGTAGCGTTCAAACGCACTTTTTCATCACTTTTTCTTTTCCGTCGTCTTTTATCTTTGCTTTTTTGTTTTCCCTCCTTTTTTTGCACTTATTTTCTCTTCTTTCTTTGCTGCTTCGATGATAAATGTTTCATCTTTTCTCGTCTTTCATTCCTTCCTTTCTTTTCCTTCACCTCTTCCTTCCTTCCTTCTCTCTATCCTCCACACACACACACACACACACACACACCTGCTCCAGGTCCCGTCAGTCTTGGGGGCAGATGCTCTCGTGTTACGCCCGATCAGGCTTCACCGTCTCTGGGTCGGACGGCGGCGGCGGCGGCGGCGGCCCCTGGGCTCTCCGCGGCTCGTGGACGTCTCTGCGCAGACGCCACGTTTACCCCGTGGCCGTCCTGCTGGTCACGTCTCACCTGCTGGTCCTGTGGCTGCTGCTCAGCCTCGTCACGCTGCTGCACAAAGACCAGCAGAGTTAATACGACAAAAGGTCACGGGTGTGTGTGTGACCCTGTGTGTGTGTGTGTGTGTGTAGGGACGGCTGCAGGATGGAGAACGTGCAGAAGAACGTCGGCGGCAGGAAGTTTGCCTTCAGCGGCGTGCAGCTCCTCACCTTCCCCAAACTGTACAGACCTCCGGACGGCAGCTACGGACAGACTCACACATGAGATTATTCATCGGATTAGGATTAATGACGATCAAAACTACTGACTGTGAACATTTAACGTGAACAAACCACATCTGTCAAGTCAAAAAGATGCAATTTTATGAAACAATTCAAAAGTCTATATCATTTTATTATTATTATTATTATTAATAATATTTTACGTATTTTATTTTGAAAAAATAAACTCATAACGGTTTTTTTTTTTTTTAAATCGCTATTTTATTTAATCCATTGTTGTTTACATTGGAATTATTCACAGATGCAATGTTTTGATTTATGGCTGCTGTTTTTACTCCAAGCCTCTGGGGGGCGCTGTTCAGGGTCACTCACACACACAAACGCAGACACAGAACGGAAGTGAGACGCTTTGTCCTTCACAATTAAAGAGCAGTGGGGCTCACAAACCCAAGTAGGTATTATTATATATTATAAATATGTTGTGTTATGTTATGACCAGTGATCACAGTTAATCGATTAGTCTGAATAGTTCAACCATATCATCTATAAGTTTAAAACAATGCACGTGATATTTACACCTAAACATCAGAATCACTAATACTTTATAAATGCGTTCACCCCCCCCCCCTTATATATCACTAATATATATATATATATATTTATATATAATATACAATAGCTTCCTTCCTGTGCTTATTCATTTGTGTATTATTCATTCGTACCGACCGAGTCGCCGTTGCCGTGCTTTTATGTTGAAAAGCTGCCACCGGATGTGCTGTTTCCCGTCAGCTTGTCGCTCGGGCCCAGTCAAAACAAAGCAGCTGGTCTTTGTCGCTGCCTTCACCCGGAGCAGAGGACGATCCGTGCCCGCCTTGCTGCTTCGCTCCAGCCCGGTCCCGGCCCCGGTCCGTTCCGTTCGCGTCGCCGTCCGCGCGGAACCTCTCTCTGCCGCGGCAGCTCGCGTTGTGTGTGTGTCGGCGTCGGCTGGAAATGGAGGCGGCTCCGCGGTGGAGGGTGAGCGGGGCGGAGCGGAGCGACTAAACGCACCAAGAAATACGGGTGGGAAAATACCGGAATAACAGCGACAGATTGGGGATTTGTGAACAGATTGGAGAAACTGAACATGGTGGAGTAGGAGTCTCCCGGAGCCTCGACGCACGGTTGACTCGCTCTCACCGGGGGAGGCTCAGCATGGCCCCGGGCTCGCTGGTGGCGGCCTGCCGCAGCCTGGCCCTCTCGACGTGGCTGCTCTCCTTCTGCTTCGTCCACCTGCTGTGCCTGGACTTCACCGTGGCCGAGCGGGAGGAGTGGTACACCGCCTTCGTCAACATCACCTACAGGGACCCGGCCACCGCGGAGCACCGCACCGAGAAGACGGAGTGCGGCCGCTACGGGGAGAACTCGGCGAAGAGGGACGCCAAGGGGGTGGTGGTCCTGCCCGCGGGCCCGCACGACCGCCAGGCCTGCGACCCCAACACCCGGTTCGCGGTGCCCGCGCAGGCCGAGGCCTGGATCGCGCTCATCGCCCGGGGCAACTGCACCTGCAAGGACAAGATCCGCCACGCGGCGGCGCAGAACGCGTCCGCGGTGGTGATCTTCAACGTGGGCTCCGCGAACGCCAACGACACCATCACCATGCCCCACTCTGGTGCGTTCAGGGTCTGTGGGAGACGGAGGTGGACATGTTATAGATGGTGTTGGACATGTTATGGACAGTGTTGGACATGTTATAGACAGTGTTGGACATGTTATAGAGAGTAGGACATGTTATGGATAGAGATGGACATGTTATAGACTGAGTTGGACATGTTATAGACGGTGTTGGACATGTTATGGACAGAGGTGGACATGTTATAGACAGTGTTGGACATGTTATAGACAGTGTTGGACATGTTATAGACAGTGTTGGACATGTTATAAACAGTGTTGGACATGTTATAGACGGGGTGGACATGTTATATAGAGAGTTGGACATGTTATAGACTGTGTTGGACATGTTGTAGACGGGGTGGACATGTTATAGACAGTGTTGGACATGTTATAGAGAGAGTTGGACATGTTATAGACAGTGTTGGACATGTTATATAGAGAGTTGGACATGTTATGGACAGAGGTAGACATGTTATAGACAGAGTTGGACATGTTATAGACAGTGTTGGACATGTTATATAGAGAGTTGGACATGTTATGGACAGAGGTAGACATGTTATAGACTGAGTTGGACATGTTATAGACGGTGTTGGACATGTTATGGACAGAGGTGGACATGTTATAGACAGTGTTGGACATGTTATAGACAGTGTTGGACATGTTATAGACAGTGTTGGACATGTTATAAACAGTGTTGGACATGTTATAGACGGGGTGGACATGTTATATAGAGAGTTGGACATGTTATAGACTGTGTTGGACATGTTGTAGACGGGGTGGACATGTTATAGACAGTGTTGGACATGTTATAGAGAGAGTTGGACATGTTATAGACAGTGTTGGACATGTTATATAGAGAGTTGGACATGTTATGGACAGAGGTAGACATGTTATAGACAGAGTTGGACATGTTATAGACAGTGTTGGACATGTTATAGGACATGTTATAGACAGTGTTGGACATGTTATAGACAGAGTTAGACATGTTATAGACAGAAATTGGCATGTTATGGTTAAAGTTGGACATGTTATAGACAGTGTTGGACATGTTATAGACAGTGGTGGACATGTTATAGACTGAGTTGGACATGTTATAGAGAGAGATTAACATGTTATAGTGTTGGACATGTTATAGACAGAGATTGGCATGTTATTGATAAAGTTGGACATGTTATAGAGATTTGGACATGTTATCGACAGTGTTGGACATGCTATGGGTAAAGTTGGATATGTTATAAAGAGAGTTGGACATGTTACTGGTATTTTAACATGTCATAAACAGAGTTTGTCATATTGTGGACATATTATACACAGTGTTGGACATGTTACAGAAAGATGGACAGTGTTGGACATGTTATGGGTAAAGTTGGACATGTGGTGGACATGTTACTGGTATTTTAACATGTCAACGACGGAGTTTGCCATATTGTGGACATGTTATCGACAGTGTTGGACATGTTATGGGTAAAGTTGGACATGTGGTGTACATGTTACTGGTATTTTAACATGTCATAGACGTAGTTTGCCATATTGTGGACATGTTATACACAGAGTTGGACATGTCAGAGACACAATAATAAAAAATGTCCAGTTGTGTTCTCGTGTGGACAGACAGAAACTGAGACCTTAGCAGCTGCACACACCTTGACCTTTGACCCTGAAGAGAAGCTAAATATTTGCCTCAGGACCAAAAACCAGGTGTTTTGTGACGTTTGATGTGTCACTGAAACATTTACCCAGCACGCTCAGACAGGTGGCGCTCTCGTTCTCTCATGTCTCACCTGTGTCTTCTGTTTTCTCACCCCCTGTCGTCCTCAGGCACAGGGGACGTGGTCGCCATCATGATCCCGGAGCCCAAAGGACGCGAGGTGGTGTCGCTGCTGGAGCGCAACGTGACGGTGAACATGACCATCACCATCGGCACCAGGAACCTGCAGAAGTACGTGAGCCGGACGTCGGTGGTGTTCGTCTCCATCTCCTTCATCGTGCTCATGATCATCTCGCTGGCCTGGCTCGTCTTCTACTACATCCAGAGGTTCCGATACGCTAACGCCAGAGACAGGAACCAGGTACGTCTCTCGGATCTCAAATCTTAGCGCTAAGAGAGGTTATCGCGATAGTGGCGGTGAAAGAAACCGGTGATCAACACGGTTGTGTCTCCGCCTCTTTCCCCCCAGCGTCGTCTTGGCGACGCGGCGAAGAAGGCGATCAGCAAACTGCAGGTCCGCACCATCCGGAAGGGCGACCAGGAGACGGAGGCCGACTTTGACAACTGCGCCGTCTGCATCGAGGGCTACAAGGCTAACGACGTGGTCCGCATCCTGCCCTGCAGGTGAGCGACCGCTCGGCCCGGGGTGTTGGTTTTTCTGTAAAGCTAGCGTGAGACGTCAACATCAACTCTTTTGGAGGGGACAAACGGTCGCCATGTTGGAAACGCTTGGAGTGATACGGTTCCCTGAGAGTTGTTAGCTTCAAAAGTCAAACGACCACTTTACGTCCAAACACTCAACGCGACGAAGAAAAATGTATCGTAAATACATGGACATGTTATAGAGAGTGTTGGACATGTTAGGAAGAGATGGACATTATGGACAGTGTTGGACATGTTATAGACAGAGTTGGACATGTTGTAGACAAGTTGGACATGTTATAAAGAGAGTTGGACATGTTATAGGCAGAGTTGGACATGTTATAGACAAGTTGGACATGTTATAGAGGGATGGACATTATGGACAGTGTTGGACATGTTATAGACAGTGTTGGAAATGTTATAGACAGTGTTGGACATGTTATAGACAGTGTTGGACATGTTATGGACAAGTTGGACATGTTATGGATAAAGTTGGACATGTTATCGACAGTGTTGGACATGTTATGGATAAAGTTGGACATGTTATCGACAGAGTTGGACATGTTTTGGATAAAGTTGGACATGTTATAGACAGTGTTGGACATGTAATGGATAAAGTTGGACATGTTATAGACAGTGTTGGACATGTTATGGATAGCGTTGGACATGTAATGGGTAAAGTTGGACACGTAGTTGACATGTCATAGAGTTTGTCATATTATGGACATGTTATAGACAGATATGGACATGTTATGGGTAAAGTTAGGGTTGGGTTGGTTAGTTATAGAGAGTTGGACATGTTAGAGAGAGATGGACATGTTATGGATAACGTTGGACATGTTATGGATAAAGTTGGACATGTTATAGAGAGTTGGACATGTTATGGATAACGTTGGACATGCTATGGACAAAGTTGGACATGTTATAGACAGTGTTGGACATGTTATAGAGAGTTGGACATGTTATGGATAACGTTGGACATGTTATGGATAAAGTTGGACAGGTTATCGACAAGTTGGACATGTTATGGATAAAGTTGGACATGTTATGGATAAAGTTGGACATGTTATAGACAGTGTTGGACATGTTATAGAGAGTTGGACATGTTATGGATAACGTTGGACATGTTATGGGTAAAGTTGGACACGTAGTTGACATGTCACAGAGTTTGTCATATTATGGACATGTTATCGACAGTGTTGGACATGTTATGGATAAAGTTGGACATGTTATCGACAGTGTTGGACATGTTATGGATAAAGTTGGACATGTTATCGACAGAGTTGGACATGTTATGGATAAAGTTGGACATGTTATAGACAGTGTTGGACATGTAATGGATAAAGTTGGACATGTTATAGACATGTTATAGACAGTGTTGGACATGTTATAGAGAGTTGGACATGTTATGGATAGCGTTGGACATGTAATGGGTAAAGTTGGACACGTAGTTGACATGTCATAGAGTTTGTCATATTATGGACATGTTATAGACAGATATGGACATGTTATGGGTAAAGTTAGGGTTGGGTTGGTTAGTTATAGAGAGTTGGACATGTTAGAGAGAGATGGACATGTTATGGATAACGTTGGACATGTTATGGATAAAGTTGGACAGGTTATCGACAAGTTGGACATGTTATGGATAAAGTTGGACATGTTATAGAGAGTTGGACATGTTATGGATAACGTTGGACATGTTATGGCCAAAGTTGGACATGTTATAGACAGTGTTGGACATGTTATAGAGAGTTGGACATGTTATGGATAACGTTGGACATGTTATGGGTAAAGTTGGACACGTAGTTGACATGTCATAGACAGAGTTTGTCATATTATGGACATGTTATAGACTTTGTTGGACATGTTATGGGTAAAGTTAGGGTTGGTTAGCGAACTCGTACGTCGCGGTCGAACGGTTTGTGTTTAATCAACCTGTGCCAAATTAGCGAGGATGGTCAAAGTGAACGGTAACCAAACCTTTATTACTAGTAGTCGGCACGTTAACGCGCTAACGGCGTCAACGTTAGCGCACGGCGTGTTTCCATGACGACTGACCGGAAAAAGACTCCCGATTTGTTAAAATAAGTCTCTAAAGTAACGCTAAACTTTAACAAGAGAGGCACATCTACGCAGTACAGAGATACGCTGGTTGTTTGTAGCGATAGTTGGACTGTAGGTGGCGCTAACGGCACTAAAGGAGCTAACTGGTAAACGGTGATTATTTCTCCTCTGCAGACATTTGTTCCACAAAAGCTGCGTGGATCCGTGGCTGCTGGACCACCGCACGTGTCCGATGTGCAAGATGAACATCCTGAAGGCCCTGGGCATCGCCGTGAGTCACCTTTTGGTTTTTCTCTCGGAGCAGAACGCCAACGTGGACGAACTAAACGTCGTCTTTTTTTCTCGCCTCCCCCACAGCTCAACGCAGACTGCCTGGACGACCTCCCGCTGGACTACGACCTGGCCCTGGGCGGCATCGGCGGCATGGGCGGCGTGGGCGGCGTCGGGGCCTTGGCCTTGGAGGCCGTGGTGTCCGGGGCGTCCAGCGACGGCACGCTGAGCGAGAACAGCTCCTCGGTGGTGCTGGACCCTGGCGTCCGGCGGGTGGGGCTCCCTCAGGACTACCAGGACCCGGACACTCTGAGGGAGAGTCCGCTGACGGCCACCACCGACACGCACACAGGTAACGTAACGCGACGATGCGATGACGCGGAGAGGAAGTGAAGCGTTGGAACCGCTAACTCCGACCTCCCCTTCCCGCAGGTGAGCGTCAGCCGATGGCGAGCAGCTCCTCCGTGGCGTCTTTGGTTATCGCCGTGGAAACGGGCCTGTCGGACGAGGAGGGGTCCATGGAGCAGCCTCAGCTGGCGGACAAATCCTGAGAGGAGCTCCGAAGGAACCCGAACCAGAAGCTGGGACAAACCTCAGAGGACCAGGATTGAAACCAGATCTGAACCCCAAACCTGCCCGAGACTTTTTTTTTCCCCCAAGCTAGGACCAGCGCTGGACCTGGTTCTGGTTTGGACCGGTTCTAAAGTGGAAGCCAAACCCGGGAAGCAGTGTCATAGTTTTTTTGTTTCCCCTCTTTAAACCACGCCTACTTTTCTGGACCTGAGTTGAACTCAAGCCAAGCTAGAACCAGGGTTTTCAGTTGGATCCTGAGGCGGTTTGTCTCGGTTTCTCGGCCAAGTCCTCGCAGGTTAGGATCGCGGTTAGACCCAGGACCTGGAACAAGAGAGGTTTTACCCTCACACAGATGTTATTAAACTCTCGTTCGTGCTGTTTGTAGAACTCGGACCTTTTACTTCCTGACCTGAAGAACGCGAGGGATTCAAACTGAATGAAATCTGGACCTGGATTAAACTCAAACTCCAAACGTATATGTTGTTTTTTCAAGTGTGCGTGAATTTGGAGTTCCGTGTGCTCTTGTTTTTCGGGGACTTCTGGGAATATTCCTGGTCAGATTCTCGGCAAGAGTGAAGCTACTGATGTGTCGAGCCCTGCTTCTTGTTTTAGGAGGATGGCCTTTATTTTGAAAGGACATAACCAGCCACTCGGAGCAGTGGGCGGGGCTTTTTCCTTCTCTCTCTCTCTCTCTTTTAGCGTTTTTTTTCTTATCGGAGCTCCAGTATTGATCGGGGAACAACAGCGTTCCTGTTGCCGTCGTCTGTGCATTTCTTCACTTCTTTTATTCACTTTTTGACGTTTTATTTCGTCTGAAGAAGAAGAACGCGTCGCGTTTCCGCTTGTAAGGTCGCTCATTTCACAAGAAAACGTTACGTCGTTTTTTTTCCGTAAAGCTAGCGCGAGACGTCAACATCAGCTGTTTTGGAGGGAAAAAACGGTCGCCATGTTGGAAACTCTTGGCGGATACGGTTCCCTGAAAGTTGTGTTAGCTTCCAACGACCACTTTACGTCCAAGTCACTCAACGTGATGAAGAAAAATTGATCGTAAATACAACGTAGGGTTGGTTAGCGAACTCGATGCGTTGCGGCCGAACAGTTCGTGTTTAATTAACCTGTGCCAAATTAGCGAGGATGGTCAAACGTGAACGGTACCCAAACCTTTTTTATTAGTAGTCAGCACGTTAGCGCGCTAACATCGTCAACGTTAGCGCGCGAGTCGTTTCCATGACGACGGACCAGAAAAGACTCCGGATTGTTAGAATAAGTCTCTAAAGTAATGCTAAACTTTAACAACAAAGTAACGCAGTACAGAGGTACGCTGGTTATTTGTAGCGCTAGTTGGACTGTAGGAGGTGCTAACGGCACTTAAGGAGCTAACTGGTAAACGGTGCCGTGGCGTCATGCGGGTTAATGTGCGTTAACGTTGACGCCGTCAACTACTTTTATACGTACGTCCGAAGATGCGTACGTCCTCCCACCTGTCCGTCATCGTTCAGCTCTAAATAAGCGTCGCTAACCCCCGACGATCGCCAAAATCACGCCAACTGCCGTTTAAATTTCCACGTACGAAGAGTCCTACGACACATCCGCCCAAAGCCAAACGCGTACGTATAAAAATACAAAAAATGCCGGTGCCGCGAGCTTCACCGAACCCAAGAGAGACAAAGATTGTCGTCTATTTTAATACCAGAGGAGACGTTTATTTTTGTAACAAAGACGTAGCTAGCAGCGCGATTTTCCCCTCACGATCCCCGCGTTTTTCCACGGCCTGACGAAGCTCAGTGTTTGCTTATTTGTGTAAACTGTAAATGTAGAACTCAAAGAACCTGGAAGATCCTGAAGTTGAAGCTCTCGTCTTCCTTTAAAACGTTCGGGATCTCACGAGTTTTAAATAAAAGATGTTAAAAACCATCTATTAAACTTTGAAGACGTCACGTAACGCGGCCTTTGTCAAACGCGAGCTCCGGGGCCGATGTTTGGAGAATTGGGTCCAGAGTTTTCTGTTGAAAAATTCATGAAACGGCGGCAGGTTTTTTTCTGGGTCAGACCAGAGTTTCCAGAACATCCCGGAGTTTCTCCCGCTGCGTTTCCCACGTGGTTTAGAAGTTCCAGGAGAAAACCTGGCTTCAGTGAAGGTCTGTAAATATTTCACTCTGGAGTTTTGGTTCAGGGTACGAAGCCATTCTGGTGTTGTGTTATTTCCACTTTCAGTCTTTTTGAAACGTCGTTTTTTTATTTCGACCAAATGCAAACGAAACGCAGGATCATTAGTTTTTATTTTGTGAAAGACTGAAGCTGCCGTGGCATTCTGGGAACTGAGCCTCACTCGGACGATCGAAGACTGAATGTTTGATCCGACAATTCCATGTGAAGAATTCACCGTTAACCTTCCTGTTAGACGAGCCACGACTCGCTCTCCCGCACCAAAGTCCAACAGCTCACCCAAACGGCTAACACTAGCTCACCCATCCAAATGGCTAGCTCTAGCTAACCCCAACAGTTAACATCAACTCAACCAAACAGCTTATACTACAGCTCACACGAAAAAGCTAACATTAGCTCACCCAAACGAACAGCTAACACCAGCTCACTCAAACGGCTAACATTAGCTCACCCAAACAAACTGCTAACACTAGCTCACCCAAACAAACAGCTAACACTAGCTCACCCAAACAAACAGCTAACCCTAGCTCACCCAAACCGCTTAACATTAGCTCACCCAAACAAACAGCTAACACTAGCTCACCCAAACCGCTTAACATTAGCTCATCCAAGCAAACGGCTAACACAAGCTTACCCAAACCGCTAAAACTAGCTCACCCAAAGAGCTAACACCAGCTCACCCTAAAGGCTAACATTAGCTCACCCAAACAAACAGCTAACACTAGCGCACCCAAACAAACTGTTAACACTAGCTCACCCAAACAGCTAACACTAGCTCACCCAAACCGCTAAAACTAGCTCACCCAAAGAGCTAACACCAGCTCACCCTAAAGGCTAACATTAGCTCACCCAAACAAACAGTTAACACTAGCTCACCCAAAGCGCTAACACTAGCTCACCCAAAGCGCTAACACTAGCTCACCCAAACAGCTAACACCAGCTCACCCTAAAGGCTAACACTAGCTCACCCAAACAGCTAACACTAGCTCACCCAAACAGCTAACACTAGCTCGCCCAAACAGCTAACACTAGCTCTCCCAAACACAGCCAACACTAGCTCACCTAAACAGTTCACTATAGTTCACATGCAAAAGCTAACATTAGCTCACCCAAACAGCTAACACTAGCTCTCCCAAACTGCTAACACTAGCACACCGAAACAGCTAGCACAACAGCTAACACTAGCTCTTTTCTCTATGGACTCTGGTGCGGGAGAGTGTGCGGTCACAAACTTGAGTTTCCTGTTTGAAAAGTCGGAACAGTGAAAGCAGGAGGCTGACGGCCATCTTTGTCTTTAGACCGTGTCTCATCCTCCAGGGGGCGCTCTAGCTCTGACATTGAGTGTGTCACACAACCACATTTTAGTCTGTGTCTCACTGTTAAAAGACATTAAAAACGAGTATTAGCGACGACTTTATATCTCGCGAGTTGTTACGAAACGTTTCTGAATAAAACGGACGTTGTACATTAACCAGACGCCGAGAACGACCTCGGCGCCCCCCGGTGTCACTGCCAGTAATGACGTCTGATCCTTCCCCTTCGTCTGTTTATTGGTCGTTTTTCCCCCTGAATGCTGTGTTCTGATTGGTTTATGCACTTTAACACAGTTTCTCTGGAAGGTTCTCCAAGTCTTGTCTCTGCGTTTGAATTTGTTCTTAGGCTTAGTTTATCCCCTTCTTTAAAAAATACGATTTTGTGAACGTATGAAAACAATGATCCTTCAATGTTTTGTAGAGTTTTTTAAAAAAGGGAGAAAAAAAACGAGTAAGAAAAGACTAAACTTTCAGATCCTTCCAGGGAGACGGCGAGAGTTTTCGAGTTGGTGTTTTGTCGGCGATCCTTCGACTGCCGCGACGACGTGGGTTTAATTTTGTGCGTTTTGTCTTCGGAGTGTCTGTTTGTGCGACCGTCCTGTGCACGCAAACGCACACGCCCATGTACACATGTGTAAATACGAAGGCGGTGTGACGCCATGTTGTTTGTGTTTCAGTTTGTTTGCACGTGTTCCGATTCAGGACAGAATTCAAATAAAATTTTCCGGCAGTTTATTTTGTGGTCGATGTTGTTTTGTCGTCTCTTTGAAAACAGGTGATGGACGTTTACTGTGTTCTTAGTCAGCTCCTTTTTTTTTTTTTTATATAGTTTTTATACAACAAATACACCACCAAACAACCAACCAATGAAATGTATACGAGGTACTTTTTGTACTTGCTGTCCCATATTAAGTGAAATAATAAATTCCAGGAACAGAATTCAAATTGGGGACTGTAAAAACCAAAGAATCTCCTGTTTATATAATTATATATTGCAGCCTCCGCCCTGCCAGTAGGTGGCGTTATGCCCTTGACTCAGGTTTCATGAGCTGATGTTTTCCAGCCAAGTCTCTTGTCTCACGTACGAAGTTTCACGAACATCGGTCGATGTCCGGTGAAGTTATATGTCACTTCCTGTTTTGTGGCGAAATTGGTCGAAATTCGCCAAAATTACGGTAGTTGCGGAAACTGCGTTCTTTTAAATCTGCCAAGATTTTTTTCATAACTTTTGATTTTTGATTCATCTCGTACAAATTGACCCGTTTTTTTTTTTATGTTGGTACAACAAATTTGCAAATTGCGAAAAATGGACGCCAATTTCAAAATGTCTGACTTCCTGTTGAGTTAAGGCTATGGTCCCAGGATACCTTTTTGTTCGTCTGGGGCTATGACATATTTCCGCAAAGTTTCGTGAAGTTTGGTGCACCTAAGGGTGGCGCTACTGAGCTATTTTGCACCGCTTTATCCCCTTATTTTAAAACATTTTGCCAGTTTGGCTTGACTTGCGAGCCAATTTTCGTCGTCCGTTTTCAAACTCAAACAATAAATCAAAGACACAAACAAATGGTAAAATCACAGTGAACTTTATGCAAAACAGTCACATTTTTGTAATGTTGCTAATGCTAATATGCTACGCACAGTCGGTAAACAACAAACAAGACATCATCATCTATTCACGGTAGCGCAAGCCCTCTAACACTAACCCAACACTAACATTTATACTTTGTGAGCTAACATTAGCAACTTTGACTTGAGCTAACATTCTCACGTTCATTGGTCACAAAATAAAAATAGTGGCCGACCGATTTTCCTGAAAATCAATCCTGTATTACGTCAAATATTACTATAAATATGGAAAGCGTTATTTTAAATTGTCCATCTGCAGGTGTTAGCAGCGGTTAGCCTGGTTTCACTGCTAATGTTTACACGTGTGAAATGTATTTTGTCAAATGACGTCAAACTTTTCAACCATTCAAATATCTTTGCTACCTAGCTAGCTGATTTTTTTTTAGCATAATAAATTCTCGGAGTTGAGGACGAGGAACTGAATCGTTAAAGTCTAATGAACTGGAGGAAAAAATGAGGCAAGTATTGTTTTACAAAGGCAGAGCAAAAATTTGTTTTTTATGCTAACAGCAAGTTAGCTGTTAGTTAGCTTTTTAATGCTAACTTCCTGTTACACAAAGTGTGTAAAGTCTACATGGAGATGAGGTATAAGTGGTATTTTTTTGTGCATTTTACAACAAAATCGATATGAAATTTGTGCTAATTGTTTAGCACATTTGTCTAAAACCAAATACAGTCTTTATCAACCGATGAATGTTGAATTCAATTATTAAATACCTGGTAGAAAAGACAATTATTGATGCTAAACTAGGCTAGTTAGCCTGCAACGGGGTACAGCAAACGGTACAGTACGTAAGCTGGGCAAGGCTAGCTCATCGGGCATCTGTGGCTAGCCAAATCGCTTCGTACGGTAAAATGTTGACTGTGCAACACGGCAGGTGTTTAAAGGGGCAGATAAATGACATGGACTGTATATTAGCCGTGAGAACAGCTGAAGGTGAATGCTAGCTGGAAGCAGTCGTGTGTTTTGGACGCAGCAGGAAGAAGATCCGCACTTCACCAACCTGAGAAAGAGGATCACAAGATGATTTTTCACAGTTTTTTCAAGCGTCTTTGTACGTTAAAGGTATTTATGAAACATTTAGCCGCGTTTCCGTCGCGGCTAAATGTTTGGTTTGAACTCACCGGCCGATCCTCATTGAGCGAGAGGATCTGGGCTGCGGAGACGGGAGAACGTTGACACGTTGTGTTTCAGGTTCATGCGTACGTTTGAATTCATGCTCTGCTAAGCTAAGCTAAGCTAAGCTAAGCTAAGCTAAACGGTTGTTTTTCACCTCCTGGTTTCTTTGATGGCCTCGGCAAACTTGTGTCGCAGCAGGAAGGAAGCCACGGCCTCAGCCACCTACGTGGAAACACGGAAACTGGGTCATAAACAATAGGTTAAACCGCTCGTTCCCCCGCCACCAAACCCTTATAGAGAAAATCATCGATTTTAGCTCACGGGGGACACAGGAGCTGCTGGTCTACTGCTGCCTCGTGTGGTCACTTTGTGTCACTAAAGTAAATCCAAATTGAGGTTTTTGAAAGTTTGCAAAATAAATCATTTGAACTCACTGACGTTGGCAGCAGTGGATCGACGACCTCTGTGAACTCCTGTGTGCTGTGATGTTAAAATCGCTGATTTTCTCTATGGGGTTTGGTGTGGGAGAGTGAGTGACTTCACAATCCTTAGTATCCCGTTAAAAAAAAGTCTGTCCAACAGTGAGATGAAGACGTGAACTCGAATTTGTGTCGGTACGTAGCCCCTTTAATATCGCGGAGGCCCTAATTTGAAATCGTTAAAATTAGCTTGCTGTACCTTTTACGGTCCACCAGGGGGCCGTACGCTGTGAAGAGTCACCGTACTTGACAGAGAGGTTGTTGACTTACTTTGTCTGGTCTGTCCTCTTGCACCGCGTGGCCACAGGGGGGCAGCACCTGCATCATGAATTTGCCTACACGCACACACACACACACACACACACACACACATTCTTGTACTTGCGGCATACTGAGGACCAGCATTTCCACTTTATAAATCAACACAATTATAAATATCTACTTCATGAATGGCATCTACAAAGAACTACTGGTTGCAATACCATAACATGTCTGCAGGTGGAGCCCCAGAGTAAAAAGGGCTGGAAAACTTTTTAGATTTTTTCAAATTTTTGGTCCAAAATTTTACAAAAACATCATACTATACTATGTCGACCAATGTAAAAAAAAAAAAATTTGACCAAAAATGTTTGGTCCAAAATTTGACAAAAACGTCAAACTATACTAAGTCGTCCAATTTTTTTTTTTTTTTTAAATTGACCCAAAATTTTTGGTCCAAAATTTGACAAAAACTATAAAAATACTATACTATGTCGTTTTTTGGACAAAATTAGTATAGCATGTTATAGCAACGTAAGGAAGTGATTTCAATGAAAACAAAGTGAGGACCGGCCAAAATGTCCTCACTCCGTAAAAATGACCTCACTTTGTTGGTTAAAAACCCTCACTGGTCCTCAGTATGCCGCAAGTACAAGAACACACACACACACACACACACACACACACTCCTGCTGTCACTTCCAGAGGAGCTGTTGACTGACAGAAGCAGCTGTCTGTGGAGAGGAGCTGCTGCCTCTAGGTGTGTGTGTGTGTGTGTGTGTGTGTGTGTGTGTGTATGCGTGTGTGTGTGCGTGCGTGTGTGCGTGCGTGTGTGTGCGTGTGTGTGTGTGTGACATCCCTTTTAGAAACCCAGTGTGAACTGAATGTCAGCTTTTCCCTCGTATCACATTTTCTCTACATGTGGCCCTTTTGTGTCTCCAAGACTACATTTCCCATAATCCCCTCTGACATGTACTGTACGTCATTGTGTATCGTTCCGCTTTCCTCGTAAGTCGGATCTGGGAATGACGTCTCACCTGAGTTAAGTGTTAAGCGTGATAGTTTCGCCAGAAGCTGGATTTATGGTGCATTAATGTTAGCATCATAGCTAAGTTGACAAGCATGCTAATTTAGTTACTGTAAAAAAACTACACCTCTGATGCTCGGAGCAGCCATCTTGAATTCTGAACTCATGAGGACTTTGAATGAGTGGCTACTTCGCAGCTAGACCGCTAACAGACAGTTAGGAAGTAGGTAATATCGTCTAGCTAGCTTACATTTTCATGTTTAAGCCAAACAATAACAAGCTAGCTGAACAAAAAAGCTAAACCAGTTTTAGTGCATTCCGGTTGCCTCACAAGTCAAGATGTTTGGTGGGTTAATGTTAGCATCATAGCTAAGTTCACTGACAAGCAAGCTAACCTAAAAACTATAGCTTTGACACCACTAATGCTCGGAGCAGCCATCTTGAAGTCTGAATTCATGAGGAATTTGAATGAGTTGACAATTTGGCTCGATACTTCGCAGCTACACCGCTAACAGACGGTTAGGAAGTAGGTAATATTGGCTAGCTAGCTTACATTTTCATGTTTAATCCAAACGATAACAAGGTAGCTGAACAAAAAAGCTAACCCACTTTTAGTGCATTCCAGTTGCCTCGCAAGTCAAGATGTTTGGTGGGTTAATGTTAGCATCATAGCCAAGTTCACTGACAAGCAAGCTAACCTAAAAACTATAGCTTTGACACCACTAATGCTCGGAGCAGCCATCTTGAAGTCTGAATTCATAAGGAGTTTGAATGAGTCGACAATTGGCTAGCTCCAGTACACTATAATTGTGCCTAGCTACTTAGCATTTTCTCTTTTTACTCAAGGAAGAAAAGGCTAGCTTAACAAAAAGCTACCAGATGGATAGGAAGTAGGTAATATTGACTAGCTAGCTGAACAAAAAGCTAACGTTCCAGTTGCGTCAGCAGTCGCAACCCTAAAAACTGCAGCTTACCTTGCATCTGGCCGATTGTCAGATCTCTGTCCAGTCGGTCGATTCCTGGAGAAAAAGTCAAATATTTGATTAAAAAAGAAGAAGAAGAAAGAAACCAAAACAAAAACGGCCACAAACAGTTCAGAGGTCGAAGGTCACGCACCTGCCAGTAACAGGAGTTTGGGCAGGTTACAGGCCAGGAAGAGGTTGGAGGTTCCTCTGAACCAGCCGTCCCAGTACTTCTCTGACTTTGACAGGTCGATACGCCACTTATACACACTCTGACAAAACACGTACGTACGTCAACATTTATCGTACGCCAACATTTAGCGTACGTCAACATTGAAGCGTCTGCTAAAGTTGCTGTGCAGGCGTTTTGGTCGCTGACCTCTGGGGCGGTTTCGTCTTTGTCGTTTACGTAGCTTTGATCGTAGAACTCTTCGTTGCGCTCAACGACCACGTCGGTGACCGGGCTGGCCTGTTCCAGAGTGTCGGCCTCCTCCACCTCGCATCTACCAGAGGAGGGGAAATAACCCCAGAGGGTCAGTATGGTATAGTCCGCTGTGAGTATGTATACACGTCTAGGGAAACTAGAATACCAATTACAGCACGTTGCGAGATTACCTCTTGATCTGACCGACCACCGAGACTCGGGCCGATTCCAGGTTCCTTATTTGTCCACTCTTGACACTGAAACAAAACAAAAAGATGGAGACGCTGCAGTGTCGTCAAGCTCTCAAACGGACCAGGAGCATGAAGTAACTCTGGAGTCTTTAAAACCTCACCTCCACTCTATCGCGTGGTCCATGGATTTGAAGGACTTGGGTCTTCCCTTGAGGAAGTTCTGTATGCTGTGATGCGCCTCCGTCGCACTGCCTGCAGGAGCAACCAGAGACAAGTAATTCGGACCAAAAGCTCTTTATTCTGTTGCTAGATGTGCGAGACTTCATAGCAAGGGTTGCTAACGTTGCTAAAGCAATGGTAACATGTCGAACATAGTTTGGACAATGTTGGGGTTCCTCAACAATGCACTTCCTCACCTTCCACGACGTCGATGGCCACCAGTCCGACCATGGTCGGTAGCAGCATGCTACTGGACGTGTGCACCGCAATCGCCCCTCCGACGCCGTGGCCGATCAAGACGATGGGAGGAGGAGCCTCGGCGTAGCAGGCTCGAATCACGTTGGCGACGTCGCTGGAGGCGGGACAAGAAGCGACGGCCGCTGTTAAAGCAAGCGTCGGTGGATCGGTAACGGAAAAACGACGCGAGGGGGAGCGCGCGAGGAGTTACCTGGACATGGTTTGAGTCGAGAAGTCGTCCGATTGGCGGACTTCGGTGGCACCTTAACGAAGGACAAACTCACGTTAAAAAAACTTTGCCGGTTCTCTCAAACCTGCGAATGTATCGGAAACCAGGGTTGGCTCACCGTGACCCCTGAGGTCCATGGCCAGTACCCTGCAGGTCACTCTGCTGGCGATGGCCGTCTGCAACACAGATAAAACACCGGAACGTTCATCGGATTCATCGACGCCGATCGGTCAATCGAACGTCCGAAACACGGATACCCACCGTGAAGACGGCCCAGGACAGGGCCGAGTGTCCGCCGCCGTGCAGCAGAACCAGAAGAGGACCTTCGCTCCCGGCCTTGTAGATCCGGTACAAAGTGATTTGTTAGGATTTTATTGATCCAGATGCTAACTTAGTCCTGCTTTCCGATACCCATTCCCACCAAATACTGGAAACATTTCCAGGTTTGATAGTATTGGCAAAGTTATAACTTTTCCAACTAGCTTACCTAGCAAACAAAAAGCCTCAAAGATCATTCAAAAAGAGTATAACTAGCTAGCTAGCTGCTTTTAAACAGGAACGTGGAGTTTGTGTTTGTTAGCTTAAATTGCTAATTTTCCCTATGGAGTTTGATGTGGAAGAGTTAAAGCATTTTCAAACTTCTGTTTCCTGTTGGAAAAGTTTGTCTAACAGTGACATAATAAGGCACAGGACATTAGCGTGTTAGCTAGCAGGAGGTTTGATATTCGCTGGATTTTGAAAGACATTTTCTCAATCAACAAATAGACATTTTCTCATTCTGACTGCTGTAGTAGTTGCTAATGGTAGGCGGCTACTTACTACAGGTGACGTTTTGTTGATATTTGCAACAAACTACTACAGCAATCAGAATGGGAAAATGTCTATTTGTTGATTGAGAAAAAACGAATATCCAGCGAATATCAAACCTCCTGCTAACTTGTGCGCGCTGAGGACATTCTGTAAAGATAAAGATCTACGACTTAAGCCTCCATAGAACGTTCCGAAGTGACGGAAAGGTGACTTACTGCTCCGTATCAAAGTTCTCCTCCCACATGCTGCTTCTCCTCGGTCTGCTGTGTTTTGTGTCAGCGGTTTAGACGACGCGGTGGACGCTGGTGCTAAAGTACTAAAGGACAATAACCCCCCAGTCATCTGCTGTTGTCAGGTGGCATCGCCGCCTCGACCGCCCGATTGGCCGAGAGCCGAGGCGTCAAAAACCCCATCACCGAGTGTGAGACCTGTGGACGACGATCTGTTGTCACCACAGAAAACAATCACAAAAACCCTCAGGTGGCAGTGACAGTCACCTATAGCAACCACCAGGAGGCCTGTTAGATTAAATCAGGGCTAAATAAGGTAAACATCGCAATTTCTTGTCCTGAATTGGTGCAATTATTGGGCTAACTGGGCTAACTGATCCCAGCTAATGCACTTTCTTTAAGGTGAAGACGCTGCAGAGTCACAGAGTTGTTATTACGCACCGCACAGGAAGCATCCGTTTACAGCGAGTTATCATAGTAGTGGCATGTAAATGAAAATGTATAATTTGGTACCTAAGAAATCTCAAATGGCACAGAGAACGCCTAGACATCTCTTTACTAAAACCTCTGTAATTTCACTCTGCTTCACTTCCACAGCATCAGACTTTGCACAGCTCGTGTCCACGTGTTGTTACGCGACCTCCATGTGTTTTAAAGTTCCTACTGCATATTTTAAAGGTGATATTTGCTTTAAAATGCAATATTTTTTTAGGCGAGAAATCCTTCAGTTATGCTGTGCTCCATGTACATTTACTCTGGTGGAATCTCACAAGTGTTATCTTTATTTTGATACCAAGATAATCCACATAGAGCTTGTAACTTGCAGAGATTTACTCTATTTACTTTGGGCATGTCATTTTCGAGCAGGGACTCTAAAAAGAGGGTCAGGGAAGAAGTGGGTAAGATAAACTTAAGGGTCAATTCTTCTTTAAGTGAAACAAGATCAAGAAAAACAGTTGAAGATGAGAATAAAAGGAGGAGGAGGAGGAGGAGGAGGAGAGAGAGCAGCTTGATGATGATGATGTTGCCTGATCCACTCCCCTCCTCCCTTCTCTATTTATTTATTTATTCATAAAAGCCTCTGCTGGCAGAAGACGACGACAGCGACGACGACGACGACGACGACGACGCATCGGCTGAAGCTTTTCTTTCGTCGGCGTCGAACGGAGGCGAAGACCTCCTGGACCTACGTCGCCTCAGAACAGGTACAAACAGAAATCCACGAAAAATCTGCCGTGTCGACGTCGCAACGACTTCATCCTGATGCTGCGCTCTCCATGTGCTTTTCAAATCCACCGTTCCTCTGAGATTGCACTTTGACAGTGAGCCGACTTTCTTCTCAAAAAACAAAAAGTATCTCGGAATGACGTGAAATTTACCACAATGATAGTCGGCATCGCCCTGAACAAGGATCTGTTGAAAATATTTGCAAATCTCTTAAGGAATAATTTTTATGAATTTTTGAAATTAACGAAATTTGACACTTTGCAAGATTCAAGATCATCTCAAGACTTGTTCACTGCTTGGTTTTGCTCTTTAGCAGTTAAAGGTGCCATAGGTTACTACATTCAAATTCAAAACACCGAGGCCTTTTAGGTTTCGTTTTCTGACGTAACTGGCAACCCGTGGTTGCTCGGCAACTGAGACTCTACTGACTGCAGTGATTGGTAGACTGCGGTAGGTGGCGCCACCTGACGCCAAAGCATGATTTCAAAACATAAACATTATTTGCAGTCTGCAAAAGATGTTTTTTTTAATGCAAATATTTTGTCTGTACTGTTGTTGTTGGTGAGTTCAGTTTGTTATATGAACATTATTCCTGAGTCTCTGTGACATATTAGGAGGATTTTACGACCAGTTGCTTCAGATTTATTACATAATGCACCTTTAACAAATTTAAATTTCCTGTTGGAAAAGTCTGTCGAACTCTGACACAGCAAACTCCACAGAGAAAATCAGTGATTTTACCTCACAGGAGCTGCTGGTCTACTGCTTTTCTTTATGGACTTTGGTGTGGGAGAGTGAGTGGCTTACAAACCTTTAGTTTCCTGTTGGAAAAGTGTGTCTAACAGTAAGACGTATTATTTTTCTTGTCAGTTGGTCTCGTCATGCAGAGCTCTTCGAATGTCCCTAAGCTGGAGAAGGACTTTACCCGATCACAATCGGACGCCAACCGGGAGGCGGGGCCCAAATATAACCTCGGTCTAACGTCACAAAGCCACGCCCACGCAGCCGCCGCCGACTCCGAGGTGCACGGCGCCGCTAAACCTGGCGCCAAAAAAGGGACATCGAGAAGTCACCGGACGTCACCGGAGGAGAGAGATGACTCTAAAGCTAAAGCTCCGCGTCGCAAGAGTGATAAAAGGCTCAAATGTACGAACCCGTCAACGCTCAGCCTCAAATCAACGAGTCCGAAATCAAGTACGCCGCAAAGGTCAGCCGTTGCTAGCCCCGGGCTAACGGAAGGATTCAAATCGCAAGAATCGACCAACACATTTACCGTGAGTCTCAAGATGCAAACAAATCGCAGAGAGGACGGCAGAAGAGAAATTAGCCCCGAGACACAAGCGCCCGAAACCCTTTACTCGTTACCCGTTAGCTTGAAAGTCCACGGTCAGGAAGGGGATTCAGGCGTTTTCAGTCAAACCCCAACAACTACATCAAATTCCCCAAAACTAAACCGAGAAAACACGACGACAGAGTCAGGCCCCGACTCGCGGACTACAAGTTCTCAAAGTTCGCGGACAGAATCCGCACTGGTTAGCGCCGAGATCCTCCAACCGGGCCTTGTAAGTCCCAAACGGTCCAAGCAGAGGAAAGCTATTCGGACCAGAACTAGCATGATATCAGGGTCCGATGAGAATCTGGGTGAAGAAAACTCAAAAGTTGGTTCTGGAACCAATTTTGGCTCCAAATCTAGTTCGAGTTCTAAAGCCATGAGGGGGAACACAGATTCCAGAGTCACTCTCAGCACCAAAAGCACATCAAGGTCCAGAGAGAGTTTAGATTCTAAAAGTAGCTCTGCTTCCAAAACCGGTTTAGGGTCAAAGGAAGGATTAGATTTCAAACCTGGGTCAGTTACCAAAGCTGGTCTTAATACCAAGTCAAGAACGGCTTTCAGGGATAGCCTGGATGCTAGCACGTCAGGCCCTGGATCTAAAATAAGTCCAGACTTTAAAGCCAGCCAAAGTTCTAAACCTCGCCTGACCCGTTCAGCTTCAAGACCGACTCTGGTGGCCTCTGGCTTAGACCTGGACCTGGTATATAAGTTACCATCATCCTCGAGACTTGTTGTGTCTCAGTGTGAAGCTAACGGCGGTTCAAGACCCAGTCCACATACCGAAGCTGGATCAGAGCCTGGAACAACTCAGTCTATGCGCTCAGAAAACAGAAGTCCTGTTCCTGGTCTTGATCTTGGGGCTGACGACCTTGTTGGATCAAGCAAGAAGGTCCAGAGGAGTCCTAGTTCTGGTCCAGGTAATTATCTCCTCTTCTAAATCACAAAAATTGGACGATTTTCAGTTAACCGGCAGTGAAGTTGTTGAAAATCAGACAAAATTAACCTGATTAAAGATCAATGTTTGTACCGCAACTAAGATTTGATATCGTTCCAGGTCCTGATGCGACATCGGGCTCGTTGACACCCGTCGCCGCTTCCAGCCCCAAAACTCGAGCTACCGTGCTATCGATAGAGCACGCTGGATCTGCAGCTGCGGGCGACAATCCCACCGGGCCATCCCATAATAACAGTCCAGCCTCTGACTCCATCACCGAGTCACCGGTCGCTGTCGAGGTAGGATGTTTGACGGCATCCCGGGGGGGCGCGAGAAGGTCAGGTGTAACCGGGGCTTTGCCTCGAGAGCCCAGAGGGACGTCGATTGCTAAACCGGGTCACCCGGGACACGGAAATGCCAGCGCCGCTGTGAGCATCGTCCCGTCGCCGAGGGCAACGAATGTGAGAAACGAGAGGAACTCTTCGCCGCCACTCCGCGCTGCACGATCCGTGAATGTCAAAGACGCGGGTACAGCGACCGACAGCAGCGAGCGGCGGGAGGCTGGCGTCCAGGTGAACGCGGAGGTCGTCACGCGTTCAGCCTCCACGAGCCCCGCCCTCCACGGGGAAGCCCCCTCCTCCTCCTCCCCCAGCTGTCGATCCGGTAGTTTAACGGTTCCGTTGCCGTGCCGCGTCTCCGCCGGGCGGTGGTGGCGGCCGCCATTCCGGCACGTCTGCAAGATCGACATCGAGCTCAGCAGCCGATCGGTGGTGCCGCCGCCGGACGCGCCGCGCAACGCTAGCTCCCTGCCCGCCCGCCTGCGTACGTTCAGCCCCGGCCTCTCGCTGGAGACGCAAAAGACCCAGGACGCGAGCGCGGAACGCGTTCGGGAGGAGGCCGAGAAGCCGCAGGAGGTGCTGTGGGACGAGCGGGGGATGACGTGGGAGGTGTACGGCGCCGCCGTGGACCTGGAGTCCCTGGGCGCGGCGATACAGTGCCACCTGGAGTCCAAAATCCGCGAGCAAGAGGAGCACATCAGCACTCTGAGGAAGTCCATCTGCTCCGACAGCAGCCTCCAAGTGTGCAACATGAAGAAGAAGAAGAAGAAGAAGACGAAGGGAGGAGGGATTCTGGGCTGCTGCTGCAGGAGGTCGCGCTCCGCGGCCGACTAAGAAGCTCGGATTTTACCCAAATATGTCGCCACGTGGACGCTTCTGCTCAAACGCTGCTTCATCGTGGGAATAGTTTCCACTCTGATTGGACGTGGGACGTCCTGAAGTGGGCGGGACCTGGGAGAGAGTTGTTGAAGTGGAGCTGAGATGACGGCGGCGGCGCTCACTCACTTACACTAAATTATTTAATCCACTTCCTTCTTTCACTGAACGCACCAAAAAAAAATATAAGTCACTAATGCCTGCAGTGGCTTTGTTGCACCAATGGGGGGCAGCACATAAATGTTGACATGACCTCCAGAGGTGACAGATGACCCCTTCATCACAGGCCCCTCCCACCACCATATATAACAAATGTTACAGAAGTGAATTAAAATCGAATGGAAATAGCAAACACTGAAAAACAACTCATGTTTGTGTTGTTTTTTATTATTATTTTATGTTTAGTTTAGATAAAATTTTGTTGCGAAAGACGACGTTAATCTGGTCCAAAAGGAGCCGAGAGAACCCAGAAGAAGAACAGTGGAGGAGGAGGAGGAGGAAGGGACCCAACGAGCAGGAAGCAGGAAGTGACATCAGGCGGGTACAAAATAAAACAGGAAGTCAGGAGTCAAACAAAATAGACGACAAAGTAAGACAAAAAGAGAAGAAATCTTACTCATTTTAGCCTTAAATTTGTTTTTTTTTCAGATTACACAAAATGCATATACTTTTAATCAGAAATTTTGTGTAAATAGTGTAAATAAGGTGTTGTGCCACTAGGGGGCACTGTGACGCAGCCGCCGCATGTGACCTCGGAGCTCGGACGTGTCACATGATACATTCATCCGATCAAGTGACTGAATATTTACAGGCAGAGATCGCCTGTACGGGCTAAGTCACACTCAGCCACCAGGGGGCGACTCCACTGCTTATATATATATATATATATATAAATATATATATTTGAATATCAACATGTATTTTTATGTGCAGCTGACGAGCCGCAAGCTAACTGTGGTTCAGGTGTCGGTGGGTAAAAACAGACGGGGAATTCCTTCATGTGACCACAAGGTGGTGTTGACGCGCACAAACGTGTGTGTGTGTGTGTGTGTTATTAAAGTCACAGACCACTTTTTCTTTTTTTTTTTTACAAAACCACTAAATTAAAAACAAATGTCAATAAATAATAATAATAATAAAGAAAAGTTTTTGTGTTGAATTCAGAAGCAGGACGTGTAATACCGCTTGTCAACAGCAGATGGAGACAACGTGATGCACATTCGGCAACCACGAGAGATCATGGCTCTTTAAATGAGTTGTTTACATTTAAATGTTTTACGTTTTTCTTCTTTTCTTATTTAACTTATTGAATTCATTGTTTGTTTTTCTTTGTCATGTGAGAGTTAAACACGAGAAAAACATTTGCGTTGTTGCGTTTCCTGACACACCTGATTTCAAGAGTGTGATGATTTGACTCAGGTGTGAACTCAGATCAGATCACTGTGTTCACACAGATTCAAAAAGTTTCAAAAGACAGGAAGTGATTGTTGTGTTGACTCAGTGGAGGATTAAAGGAGCAGTGACGGGAGTTTTTCTCTTCAAAGTCAACTTTCCCCCCCTCTGACGGAAGAGACCAAGTCTGAACTTCTGCCCACTTCTCTTATCAGCTCCTCGTCGTAAAACGCTGCGGTTATCACACACACACACACACACACACACACACACACACACACACACACACACACACACACACACACACACACACACAGAGAGAGACAGTGAACGCACCACTCTCTCTCTCTCTCTGCTCAGTGCTCTGTGGGCTCGATCGTCCAACAGCAGCAGACTCTGCCTCCTCCACAGGTCAGTGATCAACTTTCTAATCCTTTAGTTTGTTTGTTTTATTTATTTTTTTGTTTATTTATTTGAGATTAGAACAATGATTGACAGATTATCTCAGTGCATTTAAAGAGATCAGTAAATAAACAAATGTCTCTGCAGCAGTTCTGTGACCGACACTCAGACCAAAGTAGACGATGTCCAACGTCGAGGTGCAGATGAACTCCAGGCTGAACGGAGCCTCCAAACAGAAGGTACCACCGAGCGTGAGCGCCCCCTGTGTTGGAACATTTATTTATTAAGGTTGGATTAAGTCGATGCGATGTCTGCAGATTATTTTCACCGCATTATTTTGCATTTAGAGAGATTTGTAAAAGAAACGCTCACTCTCTGACGCCACAGCAGAAAAAACAGTGATTTTATATTTATATTTATTATGATTATTTGTTATTATTATTGAAAAATTTCATAAAATTTAAATAAAAGAATTAGACTTTAAAAATAAAAAATCAAATCAAATAAATAAATAACAGCGATTTTTGTAATTTATTATTTAATTTTTTGATAAAACAATTTAACTTTAATGAAATGCAATAAATAAAAACATAATAAACAGTGATTTTGTAATTTAATTTTGATTTAATGTTTGTATTATTTTTTTAATTTAACATAAAAAAATTTGATTTTAATTTTGTCATTATTATTATTTTATTTTTTTAATAAAACAATTAAACATTAAAAAAAATAAAATACAGTTGATAAATAAATAAAAATTTAATTGATTTTTTATTTTTGTTAAATAAAAAAAACTGAGATTTAATTTTTTTTATTAATATTTCATTTTTTCAATAAAACAATTAAATAAAAAATAATAATACAATAAATAAGAAAATAAAAAACAGAAACTGCATTTTTATTATTATTATTCTTTTTTTTAATATGTATTTAACAAATAAATAAATAAACTTCTTATTTTTAAATAATAAAAAGAAAACAAAAAAAACTGCGATTTTAACATCACACACAGGAGTTGTTGATCCTTCAAACACAAACTGTTACACAAATCACTGATTTTCGTCGATGGACTTTGGTGCGGCGGAGTGAGTGTTAGTTCCCACCACAGGGGGGCGCCAAAAGCACCGATTATATATCTGGAAAATCATCCGATTACATGTAAAAAACCTTGAATTATTTGAATTCTGACTTTAATTCCCCCTGTTCCTCAGTCTGGAGCTGCTGGCAAAAAGCGCTACGGCGCCACCGTTAGCTTCCACAACATCCACTACAAGGTGACGCAGGGAGGCGGCTGCTTCTGCCTGAAGAAGAAGACGACAAAAGACATTCTCGTCGACCTCAAGTGAGTTAAATTATTAATAAAAAGTTATATTTAATACTTAAAATGGCCGCCGGGTTAGCCGCGATCAGCGCGCTGGAGCCGCACATGTGCGGTTATTGTGTTCAGTGTGTTTATGTACGTGACCTGATCAAACACACACACGCACGCACACACACGCACACACACAGACACACACACACACACACACACACACACACACACACACACACACACACACACACACACACACACACACACACACTCACACACACACAGAGGAAGGAAGCTAGCTTCGTCTGGAGACTCCGCTTCAGTCTGAACAATGAGTCTCAGCGTGAAGCAACTCACACACACACACACACACACACACACACACACACACACACACACACACACACACACACACACACACACACACACACACACACACAGGAAGCCCCCCGAAAATGCGACATTCTGAGAAAAACCAGGGTGTAAAAATGCACGGAAAAAAACAACCGACCCTGAAACGCCGCGCGCTAACATGCTAGCAAGACGCGGGCAGAAAGAAGAGGAAGGCGATGATGTAACCGGGGCAGTTCAGCCTCGTCATGGTTTCAAACCACGACTCGTTGCTTTCACCAAAAAGCAGAAGACGCCGCTCGCTGATTCACGCAAATTCCCATATGCTAACGTCTTGTGTTTTTCTGCTGACTCATCGTCCGCTAACGTTGCGAAAAAACTGCTGCTCGCTTCTGTTTCATTTCATCTTTTTCCATTACACAGTTGTAGTTTTTAGTACTTGGTACCTAGTGATCTTTTTGGGTTGTACCAATGCTAAAACGCTAACAACGCTAACAGCTATAGACTCTAGATTAGTCAAAAAGCCTTAAAAATCCCCCAAAAATTAGCTAATGACCGACAATTAGCAAAGGAATTGTCTAAAACCACAACATTTGTAGTTTTACGTAAATCCGTATACCTGCGTTATCACGTCGGCTCACGCAAAGGCCATTTAACGCTATAATATAATTATTATAGTCTGTTTTACAGAAAAATAGTGAGTTAAATTACAGTTATTTACAGAAACATTAGCTTTAGTGGTTGAATTTGGGTTTAAAACAATGTTATTTGCCAAATTTAAAACAAAACAAAACGTTGTTTTAGTTTTTAAATGTCTAAAATACGTGTTTTCTTATTGTTTTTACAACACGTGGCGCGAGTTATACGACAGTTATGGTTATATCACAGGGACAATTATGGTTTATTCCGCCCCTGATAACCTCTGGAGGAACAGCGCCTTCTTCAGGTCACGGGTCATTGACCGCAAACCTGTAAAAAAAAAACCATCATCTCGATGTACGTTATTCAAGCCTTTTTACCATAAATACTGATGAATGGATGGATGAATGGATGGGTTCGGGGTCAAAGGTCACGTGATTGCTGTGAAAAGTGCACTGAGACAAAGTGCAGTGGTTTTACAGTGGCTGATATCTGCCGTGTTTTACGGTCGTTTGTAATCATTGACCAGTTCCAGTCAAAGTTGAAGGTCTTATTCAACGTTTGTTTGTTGATCCGTTCCTGGGAGAACGTTGATTGACAGCTCGTCTTTTTTCCATTTAAATTTAGAGCGGAATCGGCACGAGATTCCTGCGTTCTATTGTCGTTATAATGACGCAACATACAGACGTTAGCTCGCTAACGCAGACGCAATCGCGACAAAGACGACGCAGCTGCTTTATTTGACCTCCTTAAACACAGTCAGCGATTTACATCAAATCTTTCAACCACCGAACAAAAGTGTAAAAAAAAGCTAGCATCATGGTTGCGCGATGCTAGCTGAGTCATGACGTGATGTGTCTTTGAGGTCGACAAAAACAAATCCACTTTCAGTTCCTCAAACGAACAGAAGTGAAGCCGCTGAGTCATTTCAAAAAACTACTACAGAACCAAGACAAGCAGCTGTTAGCTTAGCTTGGCACCAGCAGGAAACGAGGGAATAATAGTTAGCATGGTTCTGTCAAGAGGTCAAAAGAAGTTGCACTTCTGCCAGCTGACCTAATATGTCCATTTTCAGCTACGTTTAGCGCTTCATCCACTGGTGAAAATAAGTTGCACTTCTGCTAGCTAAGCTAATATGTCCATTTTCAGCTACGTTTAGCGCGTCACCCACTCGAACCCGAAAATGAACAGAAGTAAAACCGCTGAGTCATTTCAAAAAACTACTACGACTAGAACCAAGACAAGAAGCTGTTAGCTTAGCCTAGCGCCGACAGGAGACGAGGGAATAATAGTTAGCATGGTTCTGTCAAGAGGTCAAAAGACGTTGCACTTAGGCTAGCTAAACTAACATGACTCTCTCTCTCTCTCTCTCTTTCTTTCTCAGTGGGATCATGAAGCCCGGCCTCAACGCCATCATGGGCGCGACAGGAAGCGGCAAGTCATCGTGAGTCAAATTCGCCGCCGCAAACTTCCACCAGGTGGCGCCGATCATCCAGTCAGCGTCATTTTTAGCGGCAGCTCTTAGTTAGAAGAGACTTTGTCATCACATGACCAGTAAAGGGGTCGTGCACAAGCCACAAGCTAACGTCGGCAGGCTTCAGTCGCTCTGTGGTGCGCCCTCTAGTGGAAGACTCCCAATTAACAGGCACGGTATTTGCGCCACTGAACGGCAAGTGTATGTTATTCTCCCCCAAATATTATTCGCAAAAACCTGAAAAAGACCCTGGGAACTCGGAACCTGGAACCCTTAAACGCTGGGATCTGGATCTGCGCTGGTCTAGCTACTTAGTTAGCGAGCTCTGACGTAGCATTACATACAGACAAACTGCTGCTGTTAGCATTAGACGCCCAGGAATGGGTCCACGGTCTTGGTCTTGATTGGTCGGGGTCATCCGAACCTCGCTAACCCCGTATTTTCATCCAGGTTCCTGGACGTCCTGGCGGCCAGGAAGGATCCGCAAGGTCTGTCCGGTGAAGTCCTGATCGACGGCGCTCCTCAGCCGCCCAACTTCAAGTGCCTCTCGGGATACGTGGTGCAGGTGCGTGAGACCGGCAGGAAGCAGGAAGTATCGTTCACTTAGCTTCATACGACCCCGAGGACGGGGGAGGGGTTTGGGTTAAAGTCGGACGTTTTTTGTCACCCGCAGGACGACGTGGTGATGGGAACGCTGACGGTCCGAGAAAACTTCAGCTTCTCGGCGGCGCTGCGTCTCCCGTCGAGCATCTCGCCGCAGGAGAAAGCGCAAAAAGTGGAAAAGCTAATCGTGGAGCTGGGACTGATGCGGGTGGCCGACTCCAGGGTGAGGAGGAGGCGGAGGAGACGTAAACAAACAAACAAATAACACAAATAAATAGCTAATATCTGTGTGTGTGTGTGTCAGGTGGGAACTCAGCTGATCCGCGGGATCTCCGGCGGCGAACGCAAGAGGACAAACATCGGCATGGAGCTGATCATCGACCCGTCCGTCCTCTTCCTGGACGAACCGACCACGGGACTTGACGCCAGCACGGCCAACTCTGTGCTGCTGCTGCTCAAGAGGTGACGCCTGCACGCCTGCACATGTCCGTCCAGCAGGGGGCAGCAGAGCCAAGTTGTGGACACAACTTGTGTTGGCGTAGCGTAAGCAGTTAGTCGCTAGCCGTTTCTAAAGTGGGTTAGCACCCTTGCCTTTGCAGCAAGAAGACCCGAGTTCGGAACAAGGGCCTTTCGTTGTGTCAGAAACTGACGACACTGTTTGCGCGAAACCCAAGCAAACCATTGAGCAAGCAAGTTTAGTTATCAAAGTAGTTAGCTTAGCATTAGCCCCGGAGAGGGTGGTCCCAGATTTGTTTTTACTTGCGGGTAACTGGACTTCAGAAACGCTTCAATGTTATTGTTTTCTCCACAGTTCTGATCAGATTTATTTATCAGATTTTGGGAAGCAGTTGTTTGCTAGCTTCTTTGAGTCCAGACTTTATGCTTAGCTAGGCTAACTGCGTGAAGATGTACAGTTGCATTTCAATGTCATTGCTTTCTCCATGGTTTTTATTAGGACCCAATCGGATTTACTGATCAGATTTTGGGAAGCAACTGCACGCTAGCTTCTTTGAGTCCAGACTGTATGCTAAGCTAGGCTAACTGAATGAAGATGTACAGTTACATTTCACCATTTACATTGTTTTCTCCATGGTTCCGAACAGATTTATTGTTCAGATTTTGCACGCTAGCTTCTTTGACAGCCAGCCTTTATGCTAAGCTACCGCTAACTGCATGAGTGAAACACTGAGCTTCTTTTGTGGTGTAGTGTTACTGATCGCGCTGTGGCTTCTGTCTTCTCTTTGATTATAGACTTTATGCTAAGCTAGGCTAACTGCGTGAAGATGTACAGTTGCATTTCAATGTCATTGTTTTCTCCACAGTTCTGATCGGATTTATTTATGTGATTTTGGGAAGCAGCTGTATGCTAGCTTCTTTGAGTCCAGACTTTATGCTAAGCTATCGCTAAATGCGTCATCGCTTCTTGCAATACCACCTTGTGTTTGTGTTTGCACAGGATGGCGACTCACGGACGCACCATCATCTTGTCCATCCACCAGCCTCGCTACAGCATCTTCCGTCTGTTCGACAGCCTCACGCTGCTCGTCACCGGCAAACAGGTTTTGTTCGCTAACTTCCTGTCCGCTCTGTGTGTACGTTTTTTTTTGGACGAGACCTCGCGATAACGCTATGCTATGCTATGTATTTTCGTGCTAACAGGTTTTCCACGGACCGGCTCAGAGCGCGCTGCAGTACTTCGAGGACATCGGTGGGAACTAGCATTAACGCAAACATACAGCGTTAAAAAAAAGTACCGATAATAATCTGACTCCATTTCCCAGGATTCACCTGTGAGGCTCACAACAACCCCGCCGACTTCTTCCTCGACGTCATCAACGGAGACTCGTCCACCGTCCTCACCAGCGACTTCGACAGAGGTTCGTAACTACGACGACCGCGCAGGAACAAGGCGATGTTTGGTTACCAAAATAAAGTTCATTTTTCTTCTTTATTCTTTGTCCAGATCCAGACTCTGTGTCCAAGTCCAAACAAGGGATCGAGGACAAACTGGTGGAGGAGTACAGGAGCTGTCGGTACTACAACGAGACCAAAGCTGAGCTCGGTGAGTCACGTTTTTTAAGCTAGTTTTAGCGATAACATGATTTTACCATTCGTAATATAACTTTATATATATATATAACTGTCAATAAACACATTTATTGACATTATTCGCGTTTGAGCTTACTTCCCGTTCCTTTGTCGCCCCCTGTTCTTTGTTGAGATGTATTTGAAAATGTGTTTGTAAACCTTTAACTTTACATAAAATTAGTTAACAAAACTGTAATTTACATACAATTAGTTTACAAAACTCTATAACTTTACATACAATTAGTTTACAAAACTCTATAACTTTACATGAAATTAGTTTACCAAACTGTAACTTTACAGTTTCTAACGTTGTGTAACTATGTAAAAATTACTTTATAAAACTGTAACTTTACATAAAATTTGTTTTCAAAACTAACTTTACATACAATAAGTTTACAGCACTGTAACTTTACAGTTTCTAACGTGTAACTATGTAAAATTACTTTATAAAACTTTAACTTTACATAAAATTAGTTTACAAAACTGTAACTGTACAGTTTCTAACGCTGTGTTACTTTTTGTAAAATTTGTTTGTAAAACTGTAACTTTACATACAATTAGTTTACAAAATGGTAACTTTACATACAATTAGTTTACAAAACTCTATAACTTTACATAAAATTAGTTTACAAAACTGTAACTTTACATACAATAAGTTTACAGCACTGTAACTTTACAGTTTCTAACGTTGTGTAACTATGTAAAATTACTTTATAAAACTTTAACTTTACATAAAATGTGTTGATAATACTGTAACTTTACATAAAATGTGTTCATAAAACTGTAACTTTCCATAAAATTAGTTTACAAAACTGTAACTTTACAGTTTCTAACGCTGTTACTTTATGTAAAATTTGTTTGTAAAACTGTAACTTTACATACAATTAGTTTACAAAACGGTAACTTTACATACAATACGTTTACAGCCCTGTAACTTTACAGCTTCTAACGTTGTGTAACTATGTAAAATTACTTTACAACACTTTAACTTTACATACAATTAGTTGACAAGACTGTAACTTTACATAACATTTCTTCGTAAAACTGTAACTTTCCATAAAATATGTTTACAAAACTCTAACTACAGTTTCTAACATCGCGTAACTTTATGTAAAAAATACTTTATGAAACTGTAACTGCGTACAATTAATTTGTTAAATTGTAACTTTACATAAAATTAGTTTACAAAACTGTAACTTTACAGTTTCTAACGCTGTGTTACTTTATGTAGAATTTGTTTGTAAAACTCGTAACTTTACATGAAATTTGTTTACAAAACGGTAACTTTACATACAATACGTTTACAGCCCTGTAACTTTACAGCTTCTAACGTTGTGTAACTATGTAAAATTACTTTACAACACTTTAACTTTACATACAATTAGTTGACAAGACTGTAACTTTACATAACATTTCTTCGTAAAACTGTAACTTTCCATAAAATATGTTTACAAAACTCTAACTACAGTTTCTAACATCGCGTAACTTTATGTAAAAAATACTTTATGAAACTGTAACTGCGTACAATTAATTTGTTAAATTGTAACTTTACATAAAATTAGTTTACAAAACTGTAACTTTACAGTTTCTAACGCTGTGTTACTTTATGTAGAATTTGTTTGTAAAACTCGTAACTTTACATGAAATTTGTTTACAAAACTGAAACTTTACATAATTAACTACGTACAATTAATTTATAAACACATTTATTGACATTATTCGCGTTTGAGCTTACTTCCCGTTCTTTTGTCGCCCCCTGTCTGTCAGAGAGGATAGTTCAGGGGAAGGATACGACCGTTGCCCCGAAATCCAGGACCATCACGTACACCACGGGCTTCTTTACCCAGTTCAAGTGGGTCATGAAGAGAACCTACAAGAACATGGTGCTAAACCCGCAGACGTCCATCGCTCAGGTAACGACGCCCTCGTAAATTGCTGCTGTTGCCCTAGTGGCCATCGCGGGAACTGCAGCCTCTGATGACAGCGTTGTTTCTGTGTCCAGGTCGGCGTGACAATTTTCCTCGCGCTGATCGTTGGAGCCATTTTCTTTGGCGTTGAAGACACTCAGAGTGGAATGCAGAACAGGTGTCGTATTGTTCTTTATTCTTTGCTAATCGACTTTATTCTATTTTTTTGCGTGAGTCTGTTGGAGATGTTTGCGTGTCACTGTGTGTGTCCAGGTTCGGCGCTCTCTTCTTCATCACGGTCAACCAGTGTTTCAGTACGGTGTCTGCAGCGGAGCTCTTCATCACAGAGAGGAAGCTCTTCATGTGAGACTCACACACACACACACAGACGTGAAAACAGTTAGCTTAGCATTGTCCAAATATCCGAAATATGCATAGTCAAACCTCTGATGATGACACTTTTTTTTAACACGTTATATTATGTGCTCTATAGTACTTTTATAGACATGACATTGCTACGTTAGCCTCTTTGATGATAGTCTTTATGCTAAGCTAGGCTAAATGCGTGAAGATGTTAAGTTGCATTGCAACGTCATTGTTTTCTCCACAGTTCTGATCAACTTTATTGTCCAGATTTTGGAGAGCAACTGCATGCTAGCTTGTTTGAGTCCAGACTTTATGCTAAGCTAGGCTAACTGCGTGAAGATGTACATTTGCATTTCAATGTCATTGTTTTTTCCATAGGTCGGATTAGGATCTAATCGGCTTTAGTGATCAGATTTTGGGAAGCAACTGCATGCTAGCTTCTTTGAGTTCAGATTTAATGCTTAGCTATTCTACGTGAATGAAGATGTACAGTTACATTTCACCATTTTCATTGTTTTCTCCATGGTTATGAACAGATTTTGCAAGGGAGCTTCTTTGACGCCATACTTTATGCTAAGCTACCGCTAACTGTGTGAGAGAAACACTGAGCTTCTTTTGTGGCGTAGGGTTACAGATCGCGCTGTGACTTCTGTCTTCTCTTTGATTATAGACTTTATGCTAAGCTAGGCTAACTGCGTGAAGATGTACAGTTGCATTTCAACGTCACTGTTTTCTCCATAGTTCTGATCAGATTTTGCAAAGCAGCTGTATGCTAGCTTCTTTGAGTCCAGACCTTAGGCTAAGCTATCGCTAACTGCATGAAGATGTGCAGTTAAATTTCGCTGTCATTGTTTTCTCCGTAGTTCTGATCCGGTTCTCATCAAATTTATTATCCAGCCTTTATGCTAAGCTAGGCTAACTGAATGAAGACTGAATGATACATTTCACCATTTTCATTGTTTTCTCCATGGTTCTGAACAGATTTATTTAGTGATCAGATTTTGCATGCTAGCTTCTTTGACGCCAGACTTTACGCTAAGCTACCGCTAACTGCATGAAGATGTGCAGTTAAATTCTGTTGTCATTGTTCTCTCCATAGTTCTGATCAGGTTCTCATCAAATTTATTGTCCAGATTGTTGGAAGCGGCTGCATGCTAGCTTCTTTGAGTCCAGACTTTATGCTAAGCTAGGCTAACTTAATGAAGATGTACAGTTAAATTTCACCATTTTCATTGTATTCTCCATGAACAGATCCATTGATCAGATTTTGCATGCTAGCTTCGTTGACGCCAGACTTTATGCTAAGCTACCGCTAACCGCATCGCTAACTGGTCTCCTGATCGCGCTGTGGCTTCTCCGTCTTCTCTCCAGTCACGAGTACATCAGCGGTTACTACCGACTGTCCGTCTACTTCCTGTCCAAGATCCTGTCCGACATCATCACGCTGAGAACCATCCCTGCGATCGTCTTCAGCTGCGTGTCCTACTTCATGATCGGTGAATGATCCCCCCCCCACACTTTTGGTCTTTACTATATATAGTATAGTCCTCTTACACTGTGTGTGTGTGTGTGTAGGTTTTAAGCCCACGGTGGAGGCCTTCTTCCTCTTCATGTTCACCGTCATGCTCATCGCCTACACCGCCACCTCCATGGTCTTCGCCATCTCCTCGGACCAGACGGTCGTGGCCATCGCCAACATCTTCTTGACCATCACCTTCGTCTTCATGATGGTGAACAGCAGTCACTCATTCGTCGTTTTTAATAAAAAAACGTTTTTTTTGTCGCCGTGGTCAAAGTTGAAAAAGCTCGGGGTTGTTGTTTTTTTTTTTTTTTGAGCCGGATTCTGTTTCCGGGGAAGGAAATTCCAGGACCGATCAAAGAGAGGACACTCCTATTGTCCTGCTGGACAGCTGCACATACAAGTCCTTTCCTTTTTTAGGTTAAAAAAACAAATAGGGGATGAAAAAGTGTGGGGGACCCATGACTGAGCCTTGAGGAACGCCACAATTCAACTTGTCAATGTTCTTCTCTGAAGATCTTTGCAGGTCTGCTGGTGAACCTTCCCTCCATCGCCAGCTGGCTCGCCTGGTTAAAGTACCTGAGCATCCCACGATATGGCCTCAGTGTACGTATGCACACACACAGACACACACACACACACACACATTCTTGTACTTGCCACATACTGAGGACCAGCATTTCCACTTTATAAATCAACACAATTACAAATATCTACTTCATGAATGACATCTACAAAGAACTACTGGTTGCAGTACCATAAAATGTCTGCAGGTGGAGCCCCAGAGCAAAAAAATGTTGGTCCAAAATGTGAAGAAAAAAAAATTTGGTCCAAAATTTGAAAAAAAAATTGGTCCAAAATTTGAAAAAAAAAATTTGTCCAAAATTTGAAAAAAAAATTTGGTCCAAAATTTGAAAAAAAACGTGGACCAAAATGTGAAAAAAAAAATTGGTCCAAAATTTGGAAAAAAAAAATTTGGTCCAAAATTTGAAAAAAAAATATGGTACAAAATTTGAAAAAAAAGAATATGGTACAAAATTTGAAAAAAAAAATTTGGTCCAAATTTTGAAAAAAAAAATTTGGTCCAAATTTTGAAAAAAAAAATTTGGTCCAAAATTTCACAAAAAAAGTCATACTATATTATGTCGTCCAAGATTTTTTTTTTTGACGAATTGACTATAGCATGTTACAGCAACCTAAGGAAGTGATTTCAATGAAAACAAAGTGAGGACCGGCCAAAATGTCCTCACTCCGTAAAAATGACCTCACTTTGTTGGTTAAAAACCCTCACTGGTCCTCAGTATGCCGCAAGTACAAGAACACACACACACACACACACACACACACACACACACACACACGGGTGTTGTGTTGATGTTGTGTTGTTGTGTTTTGTTTCCCTCAGGCTCTGCAGGTGAACGAATTCACCGGTCTGAACCTCTGTCACGGCTTAAACATCAGCGCCGTTCCACCTGGACTGGCGTAAGACACACACACACACACACACACACACACACACACACACTGATTTTGTTTTATAAGAACCACTGAGACCAGTGTTGACGTGTTAATGTCTCCACCTGCTGGACACTTTGACACGTTGACAGTGAGCGTGACCTGCTCTGATGAATCATTAACTTTGCGGATCAGTAAAGTAAAGTTTGTCCAGGTTCTTTGTTGAGATGTATTTGAAAATTGGTTTGTAAAACTGTAACTTTACAGTTTCTAACGTTGTGTAACTATGTAAAATTACTTTATTAAACTTTAACTTTACATAAAATTAGTTTACAAAACTGTAACTTTACAGTTTCTAATGTTGTGTAACTATGTAAAATGTGTTTACAAAACTTTAACTTTACATAAAATGTGTTTACAAAACTGTAACTTTACATACAATAAGTTTACAACACTAACTTTACAGTTTCTAACGTTGTGTAACTATGTAAAATTACTTGATAAAACTTTAACTTTACATAAAATAAGTTTACAAGACTGTAACTTTACATAAAATGTGTTTGTAAAACTGTAACTGTACATATGTGTTTACAAAACTGTAACTTTACATACAATAAGTTTACAACACTGTAACGTTACAGTTTCTAACGTTGTTTAACTATGTAAAATTACTTTATAAAACTTTAACTTTACATAAAATGTGTTTATAAAACTGTAACTTTACATAAAATTAGTTAACAAAACTGTAGCTTTACAGTTTCTAACGTTGTGTAACTATGTAAAATTACATAAATAAAACTGTAACTTTACATAAAAGGAGTTTACAAAACTGTAACTTTACATAAAATTAGTTTACAAAACTCTAACATTGTGTAACTTTACGTAAACATTACTTTATAAAACTGTAACTACGCACAATTAATTTATAAATTGTAACCTTACATAAAATTAGTTTTCAAAACTGTAACTTTACATAAAATTAGTTTGTAAAACTGTAACTTTACATAAAATTAGTTTGTAAAACTGTACATTTACATAAAATTAGTTTGTAAAACTGTAACTTTACATAAAATTAGTTTGTAAAACTGTAACTTTACATAAAATTAGTTTGTAAAACTGTAACTTTACATAAAATTAGTTTACAAAACTCTAACTAGTTTCTAACGCTGTGTAACTTTACGTTAAAATTAGTTTATAAAACTGTAACTTTACATAAAATGTGTTCGTAAAACTGTAACTTTACAGTTTCTAACATTGTGTAACTTTATGTAAAATTACTTTATAAAACTGTAATTATGTACAATTAATTTACAAAACTGTAACTACATACAATTGTTCGTAAAACTGTAACTTTACCGTTTCTAACATTGGGTAACTTTACGTAAAATGACTTTATAAAACTGTAACTTTACGTAAAATGACTTTATAAAACTGTAACTTTACGTAAAATGACTTTATAGAACTGTAACTTTACCGTTTCTAACATTGTGTAACTTTACGTAAAATGACTATATAAAACTGTAACTTTACGTAAAATGACTTTATAAAACTGTAACTTTACGTAAAATGACTTTATAGAACTGTATATATATAGAACTTTACAGTCGGTAACACTGTAACTGAAGGAACCTTTGTGCTTGCGTCGACAGTTGCACGGGGGAGGAGTTTCTGACGGAACAGGGCGTGGACTTCTCTCCGTGGGGGTTCTGGCAGAACCACTTGGCTCTGGGCATCATGACCATCTGCTTCCTGTGCATCACGTACATCAAACTGCGATTCATCAGGAAGTTCTCGTAGACCTTCGTCGTCGTCGTCGTCGTCACCGTGGCAACACAATGCTCAACTCTGATTCACAACACAGTGATCGTTTATTTGTAAAATAATTATTCTTGCTTGTAGATAACACATTCATACATAAGTTATTCACCACCACGTTATGCTAATCTTTGCACTTTAGAGATCATTTTTTACAATAAAACTTTGAACTTGGTTTAATCTCAGTGTTTTATTTGACTTTTGTTTTTTACATCTTATACAAAATATATGAGATTATTCTCCTGTAACAAACTCCACAGAGAAAATCAGTGTTTTTAGGTCCACTGCTGCCCCGTGTGGTCACTTTGTGCCACTGAGGTAAATCTGACCGACGTATTTCAACTACTAAAGACGCAAAATTTGAACCGAGTGGTGGACGCAGCAGTGGATCGACAACTTCTGGTTTTCCCGATGGAATTTGGTGTGGGAGAGCGGACGACGCGTCTTTGCGTCGCTCTAATTACGCAACGGTTTGTGCTAGCGGAAAAATTACGAAACGCTGAGGAGTTTCCCGTCAAAGCAAATGTGTGGTTATTACGGTAATTTCACTCCCGCTGTTGCAGGAAGACGATGAATCAGTGAATCAGTGAATCAGTGAATCAGTGTCACCTTTGTCAAAATGCCTGTAAGTAGTTTTTTTAGCCTGTTTTTGGACATTAAGAAGTTATTGTAAACATTGTGTAACTTTATGTACAATTACTTTATAAAACTGTAACTATGTACAATTAATTTATAAAATTGTAACTTTACATAAAATTAGTTTACAAAACTGTAACTTTACAGTTTCTCACATTGTGTAACTTGACGTAAAATTACTTTATAAAACTGTAACTTTTTAGCCTGTTTTTGGACATTAAGGAGTTATTGTAAACATAGTGTAACTTTATGTAAAATTACTTTATAAACTGTAACTATGTACAATTAATTCATAAAATTGTAACTTTACATAAAATTAGTTTACAAAACTGTAACTTTACAGTTTCTCACATTGTGTAACTTTACGTAAAATTACCTTATAAAACTGTAACTTTTTAGCCTGTTTTTGGACATTAAGAAGTTATTGTAAACATTGTGTAACTTTATGTAAAATTACTTTGTAAAACTGTTACTATGTTCAATTAATTTATAAAATTGTAACTTTACATAAAATGAGTTTACAAAACTGTAACTTTACAGTTTCTCACATTGTGTAACTTTACGTAAAATTACTTTATAAAACTGTAACTTTTTAGCCTGTTTTTGGACATTAAGAAGTTATTGTAAACATTGTGTAACTTTGTGTGCAATTACTTTATAAACTGTAACTATGAACAATTAATTTATAAAATTGTAACTTTACATAAAACTAGTTTACAAAACTGTAACTTTACAGTTTCTCACATTGTGTAACTTTACGTAAAATTACTTTATAAATCTGTCACTTTTTAGCCTGTTTTTGGACATTAAGAAGTTATTGTAAACATTGTGTAACTTTATGTAAAATTACTTTGTAAAACTGTAACTATGTTCAATTAATTTATAAAATTTTAACTTTACATAAAATTAGTTTACAAAACTGTAACTTTACAGTTTCTCACATTGTGTAACTTTATGTTAAATTACTTTATAAAACTGTAACGATGTACAATTAATTTATAAAATTAGTTTACACAACTGTAACTTTACAGTTTCTAACATTGTGTAACTTTACGTAAAATTACTTTATAAAACTGTAAATTTGTTTTATACTTTTCAAATTTTCAAATTGAGCACAATCTGGTAATCTGTTAAAACAGGTTTTAAAGGGTTAATTTTTCCAGAAATATCATATCGCGGTCTACTGGTTATTCCTAAAATAAATAAAATATAAAATAATAATAAAACAAAATAAATAAAAAAGTAGAACACCAAAATGTGGACTTTTGTCACTTGTCACAAATCATGAGGGAGCATGCCATTGGCTGAGGGTTAACCCTAACCCTAACCCTAAGGACAGAGAATGTTACCAACCCTGTGACGTACCGTGAGAAAAACTATGTTTTAGCGTCGTTAACGTGTCAACGGCGTTCAGCTGTGTCAATGTTAGCGCGTCAACGGCGTTTAGCGTTGTCAACATAAACGCGCCAACGTCGTTTAGCTGCGTCAACATCGTTTAGTCAACATTAACGCATCAACAGCGTTTATCGACGTCAACATTAGCGCATCAACGGCGTTTAGCGGCAGCAACGTTAGCGCATCAAAGGCGTTTAGCGGCGTCAATGTTAGCGCCTCAACAGCGCTTAGCTGCGTCAACGATAACGTGTCAACGGCGTTTAGCGGCATCAACGGCGTTTAGCGGCGCCAACGTTAACGCGTCAACGGCGTTTAGCGGCGCCAACGTTAACGCATCAACGGCATTTAGCTGTGTCAATGTTAGCGCGTCAACAGCGTTTAGCGCATCAACGGCGTTTAGCGGCGTCAAAGGCGTTTAGCGGTGTCAACGTTAACACGTCAATGGCGTTTAGCGGCGTCAACGTTAATGTGTCAACAGCGTTTAGCGGCGTCAACGTTAACGCGTCAACGGTGTTGACCGGCGTCAACGTTAACGCGTCGACGCCGTTGACCGGCGTCAACACCGTTGACCGGCGTCAACACCGTTGACATCGTTTATGGCCATCAACGGCGCCACAGGCGTTTAGTGGCGTCAACGTTAACGCATCAACGGCATTTAGCTGTGTCAATGTTAGCGCGTCAACAGCGTTTAGCGCATCAACGGCTTTTAGCGGCGTCAACGGCGTTTAGCGGCCTCAACGTTAACGCATCAACGGCATTTAGCTGTGTCAATGTTAGCGCGTCAACAGCGTTTAGCGCATCAACGGCTTTTAGCGGCGTCAACGGCGTTTAGCGGCCTCAACGTTAACACGTCAACGGCGTTTAGCGGCGTCAACGTTAACGCGTCAATGGTGTTGACCGGCGTCAACGCCGTTGACCGGCGTCAACGCCATTGACATCGTTTATGGGCGTCACAGGCGTTTAGTGGCATCAACGTTAACGCGTCAACGGCGTTTGACACCATCAACGTTAACGCACGATGCGTTTCCTTGACGACTGACCGGAAAAATATTTTTTTTACGTGACTCCCGATTGTTAAAACGAGTCTCTAAAGTAAAACGCTAAACTTTAAAAACAGAGGCGCACGTACGCAGTGCACAGCTACGCTAACGTTATTTGTTAGCGCTGCTCTTTTTCCTTTAATAAACATGGCCGTTCCAGTTCCACTGTAGGCTAACGCTAACGGCAGCTAAACCTTTCCCACATCACTAATAAAATCTCTTCGGTTTGTGCGTCTTGCCCTAAAGCGAAATATACAAATCAATGAGTGATCCACGGAAAATAAAGAGTTTAAACATGTAAAAGAGTAGAGGCAGTAAAGAAGGTGTGTGTGTGTGTTTGTGTGTGTGTGTGTGTGTGTGTGTGTGTGTGTGTGTGTGTGTGTGTGTGTGTGCGTGACAAAGTAAAGTAAAGTTTAAATAATGGCGGAGGATTATCAGCTTTTTCTCTGATGAAACTCTGACTGATCTGCTCCGACTTAAAGTCTCAGTCTAGACGAGGATCCATCTCCTCTTCCTCCTCCTCTTCCTCCTCCTCTTCCTCCTCCTCTTCCTCCTCCCTTCACTCTCTCTGTGTCTCCTTCATTTGTCCGTCTCCGTCCTCTGAAGACATGTCCTCGCCTCTGTTCGTCCTCCTGCTGCTGCTCGTCTTCATGGCGCTGACTCGCGGTGAGTAATTCAGATTTTTGACTGTATTTATAAAACAGTTTCTACTTTTCAAGTAGCTGCCAAATCGGGAGCAAAGTGGGCTTAAAGGGTCTTTGCCGGGAAATCAAACCCACAACCTTTCAGTTGACGGACAACTCTCCGTACCACTGAGCCACCGCGTCGCCGCCGACGACTCGCCACAGTCCTCGAAACTACTCAGCTTAGCTTCTTGTGTTTAAATCAGTCAATTTCTTTTTAATTGATTCATTAGAAATGCCCATGTCGCGGCTAAGCCCCGCCCCCAAACACGAACGGACCAATCACAGCGACAATCAGCTTCACTCCGAGCCGTGAAAAGTTCTGGTGAAACCACTTGTTTGTTGTTGTTGTTGTTGTTGTTTGACGCACAAGGTGAACTTAAATCAAAACAATCATAACGTTTACTATGCTAACGTTTAGCTAAACGCCCCCGCTAACGTCATGGCTATGTAGAGCGGTTGACAATCGTAAGTCGTAACGTTAGCTCGGCAGCCGTGTTGCTCGTCGTGTCGTTTAAAAAAAAAACAAAAAAACTGTACATTAAAATTCCGGCAAACAACGCTAACTTTTGTTAGCATAAAAAGAAGCTACACAAAAAAACCCGTAAACATTAAAAAATAACATCAGCTCCAACGCTAAGAAGCTAAATCAGTCAATCGTAAAAAAAACACCAATACTGTGAATGACGACAACATTAGCCTTATGCTAACAACACAAGCTAAGGCCAACAATTTAATCGAGCTAAGGCCGTAGTCCGACTAATTGTATACATGTAGTAATCAGGAGTAATCAAACCATCGGACTAACATTATCCAGGTATGTTAGTCCGACTATGACTAGCTCGATTTAGGACTAATTAAGAAAACCGAATTATCGTCTTAGTCTGACTAAAGTCACACTTTTAAAAGTGAATAAAAATACAGATTTGAGTTTTCTTCCTGCGACCAAACGTCACCGAATCAGCAACCAAAGCAACGTTTTTATCACTATTACGTTTTTACTCCGTAGCGTAAGCTAGGGGGGGCGTGGCTTAGCTATTGATTTGTTTTGAACGTGAAATGCTTTGAATTCAAATGCTAATAAAGTTGTCTAAGTTAAGTAACGCAAGAAAGGACGACAAAGGCGAAATCAGTCCGAAAAATTCCGAACTCTATTTTGACATAGACGGACGTTAGCTAAAACGTTTGTTTGTTTGTTTGTTTGTTTGTTTGTCGTCCCTCAGCTCGCTCCGTCTCCACTGGACCAGAGTTTGACATTCCAGAGATTGACGGTTACGCGGTGGGCGACGCCTGCGGGATTATCTACGGCCCCGCCCCTGACCCCGCCCCTGTCCCCGCCCCCGCCGCCATCACCACCACAACAATGAAAGCAGCCACGCCCCCACCAGTCACCAGAAAGGTAATCACACCTAGCATCAGTGAACACCAGGTGTTTCCTAACAGTGATTTTTAAACGTTCAATTTCTCGTCCAGACGCCACCGAAGAAACCGCCGCCGATCAGGCCTCAGCCAGCGGCGGCCCGGCCAATCACAAACAGCCATTCCAACAGTGCGGCCCGCCTCCTGCACTACCTGCTGGCCAACAGCAGAGGGCATGTCGGCGCCAGGTTCAGGCCAATCAGGGTGCAGCGTCACGGCGGACGCAGCGTGGGTTCGTCTTCGTCGGAGGACTCCAGTGACGAGTCTTGACGACGTCATCTTATTACGTTTTTTTTTGTACTTTTTGAAATAAAAATATTCAAGAAAACTTTCTCGTGAAAACCTGCGTCTTTATTATTTACGTATAAACAGCAACGCTACCGTTTTGAAAGGATAGTTCCGATTTTTGGGGAAAACAAGGAAAAACAGAATTTAGCGGCTTAACGTAATGCTCGACCGATAAATCGTAGTTCGCCGTAGCAACACAGAACTTTACTTGATTCATTAGACATGTCCATGTCGTGGCTAAGCCCCGCCCCCAAACACAAACGGACCAATCACAGCGATAATCAGCTTCACTCTGAGCTCTGCAAAGTTCTGCTGAAACCACTTTGTTGTTGTTGTTGTTGTTGTTGTTGTTGTTGTTGTTGTTGTTTGACGCACAGGGTGAATTTAAATCAAAACAATCATAAGGTTTACTATGCTAAACCGGCTAACTGTTAGCTAAACGCCCCCGCTAATGTCATGGCTATGAAGAGCGTTGACAATCGTAATTCCCAACGTTAGCTCGGTAGCCGTGTTGCTCGTCATATCCTTTAAAATTTTGTTAGCATAAAAAGAAGCTACGCAACAAAAAAATCATAACATCAGCTCCAACACTAAGAAGCTAAATCAGTCAATCGTAAAAAAAAAAACACCAGTACCGTGAATGACGACAACATTAGCCTGCAAGAAAACTTTCTCGTAAAACCTGCGTCTTTAATATTTACATATAAACAACAATGCTACCGTTTTAAAAGAATAGTTCCGATGGGAAAACAAGGAAAAACGTCACGAACGAAATGCTTGACTGATAAATCGTAATTAGCCAATGCTAACAAACAAAAACAACTCATGGAAGAAGTGCGTTTGTGTGTCCGTGTTAGTGTGTATTAGGGTGAGTAATTGTCTGTTTATCTTTCCTGGAATCCCTGTCGTTGCCGTCTTTGCGTTTACCTGGAAAAACGTTGGGATCGAAGGCGTCGCCGTAGCAACACAGAACTCCTAGCGTCAGCGATCCCGCGTTTGCGCCGTTGTTCCTCGCCTCCCTTCCTCTGAACTGTGGCGGCACAGATCCGCTCAGATCGGGAAAGTGGACGTCAGATTTCGTCCTGTCGCGGCGATCGGACTGGAAGACGCGTCGCCCGCCGTTGAGAGTTTTATCGGTCGCCTGCGAACACGGGACGTTTATCGGTAAACATTCCGGCTGCGACGGGAAAACAAGGAAAAACCACACGTACCTTTGACTGAGATGGTTTCGTCACCCGTTTACAAATCCCGCTGTGATGCCTCTTCTTGTCTTTACATCTGTTGGGACACAAGGAAACATCCTCGACATTTAATACGACATCATTCTGGCAATTTAGGGATCTGAAATTTGATTCGGAAGCCGAGAGAACCCGAGTTTACCCACGCCGGACAGAGTGCGGTTGTAATGCCGGGATCAGACTACGGATTCTCGCCATGTCTTGTTTTGGGAAACTCGCAAAAACCCTACGAGGACGACCACGACCAATCATAGGTCATCAAGGGTTGGCGGGCCTTGTCAGGAGTTGTCAATCATTACTAACCGGAACCTGGAGCTCGCAAACTTTGTTACGGTAGCCCCTTGAGGAGAGGTCAAAGACAATGCTAGGCCATGCCAGCCCCTGCTATTTTGTGTCGTCTGATCCCGGCACAAGAACCTCTACGTAGTCAGTACTCTACCTTAGACCGCGGTTTCTCGGAGGAACGCGTACGTCCGAGGTAAGGCGATCGTCGGCGGTTGGGACGTCGGAGCTAGCGACGGAGAACGAGGCAGGAGGAAGGGGGACTGGAGTGGAGCACGGGGTAGGAGGCGGATTCTTGCCATGTCTTGTTTTGGGGAACTGGCAAACCCTACGAGGACGACCACGACCAATCATAGGTCATCGGGGGTTTGGCGGGCCTTGGAGTTGTCAATCATTACTAACCGGAACCTAGAGCTCGCAAACTTTGTTACAGTAGTCCCTTGAGGAGAGGTCAAAGACAAACTAGAAAAAGCATTCTAACATGCTAGGCCATGCTAGCCCCTGCTCAATCGGCCAGATTTTGTGTCGTCCGATCCCGGCACAAGAACCTCTACGTAGTCAGAACTCTACCTTAGACCGTGGTTTCTCGGAGGAACGCGTACGTCCGAGGTAAGGCGATCGTCGACGGTTGGGACGTCGGTGCTAGCGACGGAGAGCGAGGCAGGAGGGAGCGGGACTGGAGTGGAGCAGGGGGTAGGAGGCGGATCGGACTCGAAATTGGGTACGATGATGGAGTCGAAGCTGCTAACATCTGCAGAGTCCACGTTCTGGCAGATGAAGGTTCTTTTGGATGACTCGTGGTCCGGAGTTGAACCTGCGGCAGTCGACGATTTCTTCTGTATTGTTGTTGCCGAGCTTGCGCCGCAGGGACCGAGAGATCCACGTTTTGCTTGAAACCGAAGAGGTTTCACGTCAGATTTAACTTCGTTGTTCTTCTCACTTAACGAGGCCGTTGAATCCTCTCGGTTCCCTTTCTCGACTGGAGAACTTGTCTCGGGGATTCCGTTCCGCGTGGGACCTGAGGGGGATCCGGATTCAGGGTCGATCCTGGATTTACAAGCATTCTCTTGACGGACGCCGAAGGCCTCAGAAGATTCAAGGTCCTCCTCGTGATCTCTTCCAGAAGTACCTCGCGCAGATATGTTGTTATTTACAATCTTCGTGGTCTCTGGGCTCGGTTTGGCTTCGGGTGACCCAGGTTCTGGGTGTTCCGCGACGGCATCGGAGGGTTTATTGGCTGGTGCGCTGGTCGCGTCAGTGTTTGGATTTGAAATTCCTTTGGGTCGAGTCATGATGGTGTTTGCAGGACTGGTCCGTACAAAAAGAACCGAGGTCTTTGAAGTCTTTGATGGACCAACAGTTGAGGTCGTCACGGAGAGTTTGGGGTTCAACGGTATGACTTTTAAATATTGGTTGAGCTGTTCTGAAAAAGCAGGAACCTCGGCGGCGGAGGGGTTGGTACTCGAGGTAGAGACGTCAGCGCGGTCGTTGCTAGTTTGAAGTGCTAAACAGTCAGCGTCTTTTTGACGGACAGCTGATTCCAGGTGATCCGTGTTTGCGTTTTTAGACGATTTCCGGTTGCCCATCACACTTTTCACAGTCGGAGCGTCCCTGTATTTAGACGTCAGTGCGTTCTTGTCTTTCAGAGCAGTTACGGTCTTGATGCCTCGGTGCGGGGATTCAGTTTTAACAGATTTAGACGTTTTCACTTCCTTGCTTGACCCCACACTATCTGCGACTTTACCACCCGATGTTTTGGACTGTTTGGTGGACACCAAGTTTTCTGGGTTGTTCTGAACCTTTTCAAGGAGTTTAGGCTTAGGCTGCTTTGCTTTTCTTTTCTCCACTCTCTCTTCTTCCTTTTCCTTGTCCAGTTCCTCCTCCGTAATCCCGTTATCCCTTCCGTGTTTCGGAGTTTTGGTTATTCTGGGAAGGGTCGAGTTCTCTCTGTGGTCCTTTTGAATCTTCGCATTCAGCTCATCCAAGAACCTGTTTGGACACAGAGATGCACCAAAGAGTGGATTTAATTTACTCATAACAAACATATCTTACGCTTTTCTTGCCGCTAACACACAGAGATTTATACCTGATGTTGAACGAGTCCTCTGTGAACAGACGATGTTCCAACAAATCGGAACAACGAGCTCGTCTTTCTGGATCCACCTGAAGACAACTCTGCGGGTGAGAAAGCAACATTATTTAAGCCTTTGAAAGCAACTAGAGCGGCGTCTGACGTGGCCAGGGATTAAACACTAGGAAATACACCAAACCAGGGATTAAACACCAGGGAAATACACCAAACCAGGGATTAAACACCAGGGAATACACCAAACCAGGGATTTAACACCTGACGTGGCCAACACTGTCGTAATAGTAGCTTTAGCTGCTAAAGCAACGGCCGTACCTTAGTTGTTATTCCGAAAAAGTTAGAATCGGGGTGGTACCTGTGCCAGGTCCATGGCGACGGCTGAGATGGAAGGAAATCGCTGATGTAGTTGGACTTGGCCACAACATTCTGGCAGTTTGACTCCAGTAAAGACCGGGTTCCTGTAGAACAACGCTTGGTGATGAGCCGTCAGGTTTCCTACGACAGAAAGACGGTTGTGTGAGGTTCTGGCGTCGTCTTTGCCGTCAGACGGTCAGGAAAACGGACGTGTTTTTACTCACCGAAGCACCTGACGATGTGGTGAATTTGGTCCAGGTCGGAATCTCCGGGAAACAGCGGTTGACCTGTTAGCATCTCCAACACCAGGCAGCCAACAGCCCACACGTCTACTGGTCTACACACAAACAACATCATTAGCACACACACAGCCTTTAGCTAACGACAGCTAACCACGCTTCCAACACTCACTTTCCATATTTGACGTCTCCCACCAGCAGCTCGGGGGCTCGGTACCAGCGAGTTGCTACGTAGTCGGTGTAGACGTCGCCCTCGGCGGCGGGGGACGCCACGGTGCGGGCGAAGCCGAAATCGCACAGCTTGACCACGCCCCCGCGAGAGATGAGGACGTTCTCCGGTTTAATGTCTCGGTGGATTATCTGTGACGGAAAAACAGTTTTGGTAACTATCGCGATACGTGCTATAGCATCAGCTTGGCTCATTTTGCTGGTGCGCTCACAGCTGCGCCGTAATAATTAGCTTAGCGTTAAGCCCAGCCGAGTCAGGGGGGCTAGCGTTAGCTTCGTGCCTTGCTGTGAACGCACCACCAGACGTCGGCGTCGTGCGACCTCGTCTCCTCACGTTCTGCTGGTGGCAGAAGGCTGCGGCGCTCAGGATCTGGTACAGGAGGCGCCGCGCGGCGCCGAGGTCCAGTCCGCTCGGACTCCGCTCCAGGTCGTCCAGCAGCGTCCGCTCCACGAACTCAAACACCAGGTACCAGCGGCGGCGGCGCTTCCACACTTCCAGGAGGTTGACCAGGTTGCCGTGACGCAGTTGCTTTAGCGCCGCGGAAGATAAAAATCGTACACAAAAATTAGCATTTGAGCGCATTAGCATTTTCTTTTGTTCTGCAAATGACCGACGAGTACCCTGAGCAGCTTGATCTCCCGCAGCGCGATCTTCTTCACGGCCTCGTCGTCGTCCGAGTCCACGAACTTCTTGATGGCGACGAGTCGGCCCGAGTCTCGATGGCGACACTTGAGCACGGAGCCGTAGCTTCCCTCGCCGGCCAAACCCAGGGACTCGTAGCGCTCCATTGCCGGCAACTGTTCTTTTACATGAGCGCCTTAGCTTAGATATTAGCTTAGGTATTAGCGTAGCTAGCGTTTTGAGGTCTAATCATAGACTGTAGATGTTATTGTTGTGTATTTAAAGCTATCTTAGCTAGGTTAGCGTGGGTATTAGCATTAGCTGGAAGGTCAAGGTTTCATCGTCGACTGGAAAACTTTTTTTTTCATGATTACTATTTTAATATTTAAAATCTGACTAAACAAAAAGTGTGTTGAAGGTGTGAACACACACACACACACACACACACACACACACACACACACACACACACACACACACACACACACACACACACACACACACACACACACACACACACACACTAACCTCAGGGGAAATTCCTCTTTAATCGTCGCAGTGAACTCCCATTATCTACGTAAACACTGGAGTAATGTGTGTGTGTGTGTGTGTGTTTCCTGGTGTCACAAAAACGTTGCCATAGCAACACCACACACACACACACACTGCTCTCCACATGGCAGATCATTACATTATCCTGTTAACTGTTTCCGTTTAGTCACATGACCCTTTCATCCACACACACACACACACACACACATATACACACACTGTATAAAGTGTTTTCTATAGCTTTGTATGAATATACGAATATATGAATATATGAATAAATTAAATGTGAATTATGTTTGAATAACGACGACCGTTCACTGTACATTTATAAATGTAAAGTGTTTTTTCCACCACAGTCTCTTCACTAATTATTTACCACTGAATCAATAAAACATAATGAAGCGCTGAGAGAAGGTCTCTGCCGCCACCTGCTGGTCATGTTGGGCGTAATTGCACGCTGAGACAAAGCCTGAGAGTTGATTTAATAAATAAATCTGTTTTGTTACAAATGTTTTTGTCCTTTTTAATCATAACTTGTACATTTTATAAACTTAGCTTATTTATTTACTTATTTGATTTTTATTATATTTAAATATGTTCATTTACTTACTTATAACGTAGTTATTTATATTGGAAACTTATCGTGTAGTAATTTAAATCGTAATTTATTGTAAAGAAATTTATATCGTAACTTATTGTATGGTAATTTATAACGTAATTTATTGTATAGTGATTTTTTATCGTAGCTTATTGTTTGGTAATTTATATCGTACATTATTTTATAGTATTTGTATCGTAACTTATTGTATAGTGATTTATATCGTAATTTTTGTATAGGAATTTATATCGTAACTTATTGTATAGGAATTTATATCGTAACTTATTGTATAGTAATTTATATCGTAACTTATTGTTTGGTAATTTATATCGTAACTTATTGTATAGGAATTTATATCGTAACTTATTGTTTGGTAATTTATATCGTACATTATTTTATAGTATTTGTATCGTAACTTATTGTATAGTGATTTATATCGTAATTTTTGTATAGGAATTTATATCGTAACTTATTGTATAGGAATTTATATCGTAACTTATTGTATAGGAATTTATATCGTAAATTATTGTTTGGTAATTTATAACGTAACTTATTGTTCGGTAATTTATAACGTAACTTATTTTTCGGTAATTTATATCGCAACTTATTGTTCGGTAATTTATAACTTAACTTATTGTTTGGTAATTTATATCGTAACTTATTGTTTGGTAATTTATAACGTGATTTATTGTATAGTAATTTATATCGTAACTTATTGTATAGTAATTTATATCGTAACTTATTGTTTGGTAATTTATAACGTAATTTATTGTTTGGTAATTTATATCGTAACTTATTGTTTAGTAATTTATATCGCAACTTATTGTTTGGTAATTTATATCGTAACTTATTGTTTAGTAATTTATATCGCAACTTATTGTTTGGTAATTTATATCGTAAGTTATTATTTGGTAATTTATATCGTAATTTATTGTATACTAATTTATATCGTAACTTATTGTTCGGTAATTTATAACGTGATTTATTGTATAGTCATTTATATAGTAACTTATTTTTTGGTAATTTATATCGTAACTTATTGTTTGGTAATTTATATCGTAACTTATTGTTCGGTAATTTATAACGTAACTTATTGTTTGATCATTTATATCGTAACTTATTGGATAGTCATTTACATCGTAACTTATTGTTTGGTCATTTATATCGTGACTTATTGTTCGGTAATTTATAAAGTAACTTATTGTTCGGTAATTTATATCGTAACTTATTTTTCGGTAATTTATATCGTCATTTATTGAATAGTCATTTGTATCGTAACTTATTGTTCGGTAATTTATAACGTAAATTATTGTATAGTAACTTGTCACGTTGTGTCTCGTACCTTCTCACATTATCTGGAGTCGTCACATCGTAACATTTCTTATCTTATCGTAAATGACATCATCGTAACTTTGTGTAATTGTGTCTCGTCTTATCTTGTTGTCTTTCATACACACACATCTGCAGTTTCCATGGTCACAGTGTGAAGCGCCGCGAACTTCTCACGACGTCACGTTGTTTATTGTTTATGTTTGGATCGTAAATATAGGAAAAGAAACCACGGAAATTCAAACACCGGAAACACTGGATCGGCTCTGGATTAATAGGGTTAGGGGTAACCCTAGTTACCCTAACTAGGGTTACCCCTAATCCAGAGGGTAACCTAACCCTCTGGATTAATCCTGATTCTCTGCTCGTTGTCTGATTTCCTCCAGGAGCTCGGAGAACGACGGCCGACACTGAGGTTTCTGTAGAACCACAGAAGAAGAAGAAGAAGAAGAAGAGGAAGTGAAGGTCTTGAATCATGAATCACTTTCTGAGTAACATTGTTACGATGGTTCAAACGTACCTCGTGCCAGCATCGATACATGACGGCGTACAGCGACTGTGAGGCTCGGTGCGGCCGGTGAAGCCTGATCCCTCTGGTGATGTCGTTGACGACCTCCAGGTTTGAGAGGTTCTCGAACGGCGTGCGACCTTCAGAGTAGATCTCCCACATGACCACGCCTGTAGACACGCCCACTTTAGAACGTCAACATTATAAAAAAAACTAATAAAATGACTATACAATAAGTTACGATATAAATTACCAAACAAAAAGTTGCGATAAAAATTGCCAAACAATAAGTTGCAATAAAAATTACCAAACAATAAGTTACGATACAAATGACTATACAATAAATTACGTGATAAATTACCGAACAATAAGTTACGATATAAATTACCAAGCAATAAGTTACAATATAAATTACCAAGCAATAAGTTACGATATAAATTACCAAACAAAAAGTTGCGATATAAATGACTATACAATAAATTACGATATAAATTACCGAACAATAAATTACGATATAAATGACTATACAATAAATTACGTGATAAATTACCGAACAATAAGTTACGATATAAATGACTATACAATAAATTACGATATAAATGACTATACAATCAATTACGTGATAAATTACCGAACAATAAGTTACGATATAAATTACCAAGTAATAAGATACGATATAAATTACCAAACAATAAGTTACAATATAAATTACCAAACAAAAAGTTGCGATATAAATGACTTTACAATAAATTACGATATAAATGACTATACAATAAGTTACGATATAAATTACTATACAATAAGTTACGATATAAATTACCAAACAAAAAGTTGCGATATAGATGACTATACAATAAATTCCGATATAAATTCCTATACAATAAGTTACGATATAAATTACCAAACAATAAGTCACGATATAAATTACCAAACAATAAGTTACGATATAAATTACAAAACAAAAAGTTGCGATATAAATGACTATACAATAAGTTACGATATAAATTACTATACAATAAGTTACGATATAAATTACCAAACAAAAAGTTGCGATATAGATGACTTTACAATAAATTACGATATAAATTACTATACAATAAGTTACGATATAAATTACCAAACAAAAAGTTGCGATATAGATGACTATACAATAATTTACGATATAAATAACTATACAATAAATTACGTGATAAATTACCGAACAATAAGTTACGATATAAATTACCAAGCAATAAGTTACGATATTAATTGCCAAACAATAAGTTACGATATAAATTACCAAACAATAAGTTACGATATAAATTACCAAACAATAAGTTACGATATAAATTACCAAACAAAAAGTTGCGATATAGATGACTATACAATAAGTTACGATATAAATTAACAAACAAAAAGTTGCGATATAGATGACTATACAATAAATTACGATATAAATGACTATACAAGTTACGATATAAATTACCAAACAATAAGTTACGATATAAATGACTATACAATAAGTTACGATATAAATTACCAAACAAAAAGTTGCGATATAGATGACTATACAATAAATTACGATATAAATGACTATACAATGAATTACGTGATAAATTACCGAACAATAAGTTACGATATAAATTACCAAGTAATAAGATACGATATAAATTACCAAACAATAAGTTACAATATAAATTACCAAACAAAAAGTTGCGATATAAATGACTATACAATAAATTACGATATAAATGACTATACAATGAATTACGATATAAATTACTATACAATAAGTTACGATATAAATTACCAAACAAAAAGTTGCGATATAGATGACTATACAATAAGTTACGATATAAATGACTATACAATAAATTACGATATAAAATGACTATACAAAAAGTTACGATATAAATTACTATAAAATAATTAACGATATAAACCTGGTCCAGGTCCAGGTCTCTGGATCCACTCACCGTAGGACCAGACGTCAGAGCTGCTGCTGTACTTGTTGTAGTGCAGAACCTCGGGAGGAGACCACTTCACAGGGAACTTGGCTCCGCTGGAACTTGTGTACTGGTCGTCGAGGACGTACCTGAGAAAACAGGACTGTTGGCAATCGGTCGCAGTACTGACAGTCACCTCTAGGGGGGCGACTAAATCCTACGATTCTCGTCAGCGGGTCTCGTACCTGGTCATTCCAAAGTCGCTGACCTTCACCACGTTGTGCTCGTTGACGAGGCAGTTCCTGGCTGCCTGGACACACACACACACACACACACACACACACACACACACACACACACACACACACACACAGTTAAGATATGGCGTCACATCGCTCATGTGACCTGAAACTGTGTTTTCAAACAGAAGGAAAACATATTCACGGATCAGCGCCACGGGTGGAAAATTGCCGTGGGAATAATACACAACTCCTTATATGGACATCCTGGGGGTCTGGGTTTATAGGTCGCATCTTCAGGCTTCAAAACAAAGCTGCGTTTTCTCTTCTTCTTATGTGTTGTTGAGTCAAACTTACGCTAGGGAACATGTTTCATATTCTCAGATATAAAGCGCAATGTCGTCTGCGTATGAAGACAATTTACGTTCATATTCTCAGATATAAATCGCAATATTGTCTGCGTATTAATGAAGACACTTTACGTTCATATTCTCAGATATAAATCGCAATATCGTCTGCGTATGAAGACGTTTTACGTACAACTTCTTAGATATAAATCACGATATCGTCTGCGTATGAAGACACTTTATGTACATATTCGCAGAAATAAAGCGCAATATCGTCTTCGTATGAAGACACTTTACGTTCATATTCTCAGATATAAAGTACAATATCGTCTGCGTATTAATGAAGACACTTTACGTTCATATACTCAGATATAAATCGCAATATCGTCTGCGTATGAAGACGTTTTACGTTCATATTCTCAGATATAAAGCGCAATATCGTCTTCGTATGAAGACACTTTACGTTCATATTCTCAGATATAAAGTACAATATCGTCTGCGTATTAATGAAGACACTTTATGTACATATTCTCAGATATAAATCTCAATATCGTCTGCGTATGAAGACGTTTTACGTTCATATTCTCAGATATAAATCGCAACATCGTCTGCGTATGAAGACACTTTACGTACATATTCGCAGAAATAAAGCGCAATATCGTCTGCGTATGAATACACTTTACGTACATATTCGCAGAAATAAAGCGCAATATCGTCTTCGTATGAAGACACTTTACGTTCATATTCTCAGATATAAAGTACAATATCGTCTGCGTATTAATGAAGACACTTTACGTTCATATACTCAGATATAAATCGCAATATCGTCTGCGTATGAAGAAGCTTTACGTTCATATTCTCAGATATTAATCGCAATATCGTCTGCGTATGAAGACACTTTACGTTCATATTCTCAGATATTAATCGCAATATCGTCTGCGTATGAACACACTTTACGTTCATATTCTCAGATATGAATCGCAATATCGTCTGCGTATGAAGACACTTTACATACAAAATTAATGGTGTTCATTGAACCATTTTTCCACAATAACGTCCGATATCTGGCAGTTGTTTACCACCCACTGCATGTTAAAATAGCGTACGAACAATTTAGAACGAAGAAAAACAAAAAGGTTTATTTAGAAAAACACTTTCAGTGTCTCTCAATGTGCAAAAAAACAAGCGCGGAGTGAAATTACCGTAATAACCACACGTTGCACACTTACATGCTAACGTGTTGTCAGCGATACGCTCGGTGTTAAAGGGTTCATTTTAGCCACATTTTTTTAGCGATTTTTTGTACAAAAGTGACAAAATAGACTATTTTTGTTGTTAAAAAGAGCAAAGCGAACGTTGAACTGCGACAAATTTCGCAAATTCAATCAGATTTTCAGTTCTTTTTGGTTAGTGAAAGTGAAAAAATAGAGGATATAAATCTCATAAAACCCTTAATCAATGACACGGATTATTGATGACTCGGCCGTTTTCCCGCCCCTCACCAGGTCTCTGTGGATGAAGCTCTGAGCCTCCAGGTATTCCATGCCCTCGCACACGTCCTGGCACATGGACAGAAGCCACGCCCCCTTCAGGGCCCCGACCCGCTGCCGCAGGAAGTTCAGCAGGCAGCCGCTCTCCATGAACTCGGCCACGATCAGCAGGGGGCGCTGCTGCAGGCAAACGCCGTAGAGCTGCACCACTTTGTGGTGACACAGTTTCCTGGAGAGAGAGAGAGCGTCGTTGTTTATTTATGTACCGAGCAAAGAAATAATAAATAAATAAAAAACCTCCAAACCACGTCCTCGTCTCTGTCCTCACATCATGACCTTGGCCTCCTCGATGAAGTCCTCCTCGCACATGGCTCCTTCTCTGATGGCCTTGATCGCCACCTTGTGTTGAGCGCGCCACTTTCCCAGCCGCACCACGCCGAACTGACCGCTGCCCAACTCCTTCATGAAGGTCAGCTCGCTCGGGTTGATCTCCCACTTCTCTGTTGGATAAAGCGCAATATCGTCTGCGTACGAAGACACTTTACGTTCATATTCTCAGATATAAAGCGCAATATCGTCTGCGTATGAAGACACTTTACGTTCATATTCTCAGATATAAAGCGCAATATCGTCTGCGTACGAAGACACTTTACGTTCATATTCTCAGATATAAAGCGCAATATCGTCTGCGTACGAAGACACTTTACGTTCATATTCTCAGATATAAAGCGCAATATCGTCTGCATATGAAGACACTTTACGTTCATATTCTTAGATATAAAGCGCAATATCGTCTGCGTATGAAGACACTTTACGTTCATATTCTCAGATATAACATATGAAGACACTTTACTTTCATATTCTCGGATTTAAAGCGCAATATCGTCTGCGTACGAAGACACTTTACGTTCATATTATCGGATATAAATCGCAATATCGTCTGCGTACGAAGACACTTTACGTTCATATTATCGGATATAAAGCGAAATATCGTCTGCGTACGAAGACACTTTACGTTCATATTCTCGGATATAAAGCGCAATATTGTCTGCGTATGAAGACACTTTACATTTATATTCTCATATATAACGTATGAAGACACTTTACGTTCTTATTCTCAGATATAAAGCGCTACATCGTCTGCGTAGGAAGACACTTTACGTTCATATTCTCAGATATAACGTACGAAGACACTTTACGTTCATATTCTCAGATATAACGTATGAAGACACTTTACGTTCATATTCTCGGATATAAATCGGAATATCGTCTGCGTTTGAAGACACTTTACGTTCATATTCTCAGATATAACGTATGAAGACACTTTACGTTCATATTCTCGGATATAAAGCGCAATTTCGTCTGCGTATGAAGACACTTTACGTTAATATTCTCGGATATAAATCGCAATATCGTCTGCGTATGAAGACACTTTACGTTAATATTCTCGGATATAAATCGCAATATCGTCTGCGTACGAAGACACTTTACACTCATATTCTTGGATATAACGTATGAAGACACTTTACGTTCATATTCTCAGATATAACGTATGAAGACACTTTATGTTCATATTCTCGGATATAAAGCGCAATATCGTCTGCGTACGAAGACACTTTACGTTAATATTCTCGGATATAAATCGCAATATCGTCTGCGTACGAAGACACTTTATGTTCATATTCTCGGATATAAAGCGCAACATCGTCTGCGTATGAGAACTTTACGTTAATATTCTCGGATATAAATCGCAATATCGTCTGCGTACGAAGACACTTTACGTTCATATTCTCAGATATAAAGTGCAATATCGTCTGCGTATGAAGACACTTTACGCTCATATTCTCGGATATAACGTATGAAGACACTTTACGTTCATATTCTCAGATATAAATCGCAACATCGTCTGCGTATGAAGACATTTTACGTACAACATTTATTAATGGCGTTCATAAAGATTGATTGATCACCTGAGCTGAATCCTGATGTCGCAGGTAAACACCTCCCCATCGGTCCCACTGCGTAACGTAACCTGGTGACCAGACCTGCAAGTACGACGACTGTTAATGAACGTTTTGAATAAAGCTTAAGTGTGTGTGTGTGTGTGTGTGTGTGTGTGTGTGTGTGTGTGTGTGTGTGTGTGTGTGTTCTTGTACTTGCGGAATACTGAGGACCAGTGAGAGTTTTTAACCTACAAAGTGAGGTCGTTTTTTACGGAGTGAGGACATTTTGGACGGTCCTCACTTGGTATTCATTGAAATCACTTCCTTAGGTTGCTATATGCTATACTCAATTTGTCAAAAAAAGTTAAAATTTTGGACCAAAAATTTTGGGTCAAATTTTTTTTAAATCTTGGATGACATAGTATAATATGACGTTTTTGTAAAATTTTGGAGCAAAATTTTTTTTTCAAAGATTTTTTCAAATTTGGAATGACATGGTATAATATGAAGTTTTTGTCAAATTTTGGACCAAAAATTTTGGGTCAAATTTTTTTTTTCCACATTTTGGATGACGAAGTATAATATGACGTTTTTGTAAAATTTTGGACCAAATTTTTTTTTTAATTTTGGTCGACAAAGTATAGTAAGAAGTTTTTGTCAAATTTTGGACCCAAAAAAAAAAAAGTAGTTGTAGATGTCGTTCATGAAGTATATAATTTGTAATTGTGTTGATTTATAAAGTGGAAATGCTGGTCCTCAGTATGCAGCAAGTACAAGAATGTGTGTGTGTGTGTGTGTCTGTGTGTGTACCTGCTGCGTTGTGTTGGTGGTAGCGGATGACGTCCGGGATGGAGCTGAACGTGTGTTTTTCCGCCAGGAAGAATCTTCCCGAGTCGCTGATTTTGATCTGGTAATGTCTGACGTCACTGCCTGCGCTGCACACACACACACACACACGTGTGTTACATTACGGTAACGTGATATTTCGTTGTGTTGTTGTTTTTGTGTTGTTGTTGTCACCTCAGCGTCCTGGTGTAAACAGACACGGTGTAAACTCCCCGCTGACTCGACTCTCGCACCACGAAACCTCCTTCTTTGTCCTGGAGAGGACGCGCAAAAAAAACTCAGTGGACGCACAAAAACAACACAAAACAACGACTAGCATGCGGACACACACACACACACACGGAGACGGACACCTCTTGTCGCAGCAGCTGCTCAGCTTCTGTCCGCGTGATGTTCTTGCAGTACCACCTGTGGCCACCACACGACGGTTTGGTTTATTTGTTGTGTTTTGATCATCGTTTTGTCATTTGAATAAAATACGCGGCGTAAACGTCGCTCACTCACGAGTTAGCCTCGATTCGGTTTCTCTCCGTCACGTAGTTACTGGGGATGAAGCCTCTGTTCCTGATGTAAACAAATGTAGTTGTTAGTCGTGTTTTGCTCTCTGTCGCCTACGGCGGCCCTGAGGTGCAAAACACAAACGCAAATCACAAAAAACAACACAAATCAAAAACACAAACGCAAATCACAAAACACAAACGCAAATCACAAAACACAAACGCAAATCACAAAACACAAACGCAAATCACAAACACAAACGCAAATCAAAAAACACAAACGCAAATCACAAAAAACAAACGCAAATTCAAAAACACAAACGCAAATCAAAAACACAAAAACATTAATTCACAACGCAAACACAAATGCAGAAAACACAAAAACATTAACTGACAACGCAAACACAAATCACACAACACAAACACAAAAGCAGAAAACATGAAAACATTAACTCACAATACAAACACAAATGCAGAAAACACAAAAACATTAACTCACAACGCAAACACAAAAGCAGAAAACGAAAACATTAACTCACAACACAAACACAAAAGCAGAAAACACGAAAACATTAACTCACAACACAAACACAAAAGCAGAAAATTTGTGTTTGCGTTGTGAGTTAATGTTTTTGTGTTTTTGATTTGCGTTTGTGTTTTTTGATTTGCATTTGTGTTTTTGATTTGTGTTGTGTTTTGTGATTTGCGTTTGTGTTTGTGTTTTGCACCTCAGGGCCACCGTAGTCCCCCACCCCCCCCCCTCGGTTTAACCTCAAATAAAGTTATCATCTGCAAAGATGCTAGTTTACCCGTGTTTGTCCTGCGCTTTCCACCACAGCTGGTCCTGTTTGTGCAGGATGACGTACTCGTCCCCCTGTGGACACAACGAGACATGACACCGCCGTCGTCACCACTGAACCGCGTATTCTCGCGAGATTTGCGCGATGAGTTCCCGTACCTGTTTGAGCGTGAGATCCGTGTCTTCCTGGGCTTTGAAGTCGTACATGGCGACGACCGTGAGCAAGTCCTCGCTGTCGCCGTCGTCCTCTGGAGGAGGAGGAGGAGGCGGGAGCTTCCTCCTGGACCGGTCCACCTGACGGACGGACGGACGGACACGTTCGTGAACATACGTAAAAATGCTCTTATTTTGAAAACGGCGATAGCTACTTACGCGGCAGGCGCGTCCTGGGTGTCGTCGGCTCTGGAAACACAGGGAGTTTCTCTCCACCTCCATGCAGGTGCTGATCTCCCTGAAATGAATGAATGAATGAATGAATGAACAAATAAATAAATAAACAGATGCAACATGAACTTTCTCTGTCAGATCAGATCGGGGCTCGTCGATCGTCTTACCTGGTCTGGACGCTGCAGCAGCAGCAGAACACTGAGTGGACGGATTGATCTGAAGGAAGAGCAGCAGTTAAGTCTACGACGTCTTTATCGCACAAACTTTTAAAAGCACTCACTCTCCCCACACCAAACCCCATCTATTTATAAAGCGAGTTGCATGTGTGTGTGTGTCTGTCTGTGACGAAAGAAGGATTTTTGAAATTCAGGAAATGATCCTTTCCAAAAAAAAGTATCTCGGAATGACTTGAAATTTACCATCATAATAGTCGGCATCACCCTGAACAAGCATCCGTTGAAAATATTTGCATATCTCTTAAGGAATAATTTTTATGAATTTTTGAAATTCAGGAAATGATCCATTTGCCCTGATACACTTTGACAGTGAGCTGATTTTCTTCAAAAAAACAAAAAGTATCTCGGAATTACTTGAAATTTACCATCATAATAGTCGGCATCGCCCTGAACAAGGATCTGTTGAAAATATTTGAGTATCTCTTAAGAAATAATTTTTATGAATTTTTGAAAATCATGAAATTATCCTTTTGGCCTGATTCACTTTGACAGTGAGCTGACTTTCTTCAAAAAAACAAAAAGTATCTCGGAATGACTTGAAATTTACCATCATAATAGTCGACATCGCCCTGAACAAGGATCCGTTGAAAATATTTGCAAACCTCTTAAGGAATAATTTTTATGAATTTTTGAAATCATGAAATGATCCATTCGGCCTGATGCACTTTGACAGTGAGCTGACTTTCTTCTCGAAAACAAAAAGTATCTCGGAATGACTTGAAATTTACCATCATAATAGTCGGCGTCGCCCTGAACAAGGATTCGTTGAAAATATTTGCAAATCTCTTAAGGAATAATTTTTAAGAATTTCTGAAATTCAGAAAATGATCCATTTGCCCTGATGCACTTTGACAGTGAGCTGACTTTCTTCAAAAAAACAAAAAGTATCTCGGAATGACTTGAAATTTACCATCATAATAGTCAGCATCGCCCTGAACAAGGATCAGTTGAAAATATTTGCAAACCTCTTAAGGAATAATTTTTATGAATTTTTGAAAATCAGGAAATGATCGATTTGCCCTGATGCACTTTGACAGTGAGCTGACTTTCTTCTCAAAAACAAAAAGTATCTCGGAATGACTTGAAATTTACCATCATAATAGTCGGCATCAGTCTGAACAAGGATCTGTTGAAAATATTTGAGTATCTCTTAAGAAATAATTTTTATGAATTTTTGAAAATCATGAAATTATCCTTTTGGCCTGATTCACTTTGACAGTGAGCTGACTTTCTTCTCGAAAACAAAAAGTATCTCGGAATTGCTTGAAATTTACCATCATAATAGTCGGCATCGCCCTGAACATGGATCAGTTGAAAATATTTGCAAATCTCTTAAGGAATCATTTTTATGAATTTTTGAAATCAGGAAATGATCCATTCGGCCTGATGCTTGACAGTGAACTGAATTTCTTCTTGAAAATAAAAAGTATCTCGGAATGACTTAGTATTTACCATCATAATAGTCGGCATCGCCCTGAACAAGGATCAATTGAAAATATTTGCAAATCTCTTAAGGAATCATTTTTATGAATTTTTGAAATCAGGAAATGATCCATTCGGCCTGATGCACTTTGACAGTGAGCTGACTTTCTTCAAAAAAAAAACATTAGGCACATTTGTGTTGTGCCTCATGAGGTTGCACAGTGTTTTTTATCCTTTAAGTTCACT
>NC_139803.1:43087621-43200121 GCF_963457635.1 Microchirus variegatus
TATATATATATAAAGACAGTGAATTACTGTATATGCAGACGATCAACAACTATATATATATATATATATATATATATATATATAAAGACAGTGAATTACTGTATATGCAGATGATCAACAACTATATATAAAGGCAGTGAATTATATTATATTATAAATGATTGCAAATCTGGTCACAGCTAGGCTCCTCCCCCTCACGTCGTGACAAAGACCACCAATGGGCTGAAGGCGCAGCCATGAGCGAGGGGCTGCTACTGGAGGAGACCCTCATCAAGCGTTCTCAGCAGAAGAGGAGGACGTCGCCTCTCAACTACAAGGAGCGGCTGTTTGTGCTAACGACGAGCCGGTTAGCGTACTACGACGGAAAACCCGAGGTGATCTTTTTACGTTACTTGCATTTATCGTGGTAATATAATAATAATAATAATAATGTTTCATTGGAGATGCAGTTCGTACATTTGTTTACATGATAACACACGACAACACCGAGGAGAGAAGCGCAAACCGTGTTAGCTTAGCATAGAAACTGCTTGATACAGGTCCTAGCAAGACTAGCAGAGCTAGCAAGGTGTCCGCTATTGTTGGGTGGTTTGATTGGGCTCATAGGAACATCTGAACTTTGGACAGACCAAGAATAGCCATTTCCTGTTTAGGGGTGTAGCATCGTAAAGTAAGCTAACTAGCTAATTTATCAAAAGCTCAGTGCTGGGGCCCTTTTATTTGCAATATACGTCAAAATCAACTTTTTGTATCACCGCTATGCAGATGACACCCAGCTATTTCAACCAGCGAAGCTAACGTCGGAGCAGGTCCTAGCAAGATTAGCAGAGCCAGCAAGGGGTCGGCTATTGTTGGGTGGTTTGATTGGGCTCATAGGAACGGAAAATCTGAACTTTGGACAGACCAAGAATAGCCATTTCCTGTTTAGGGGTATAGCATCGTAAAAGTAAGCTAGCTAGCTAATTTATCAAAAGCTCAGTGCTGGGGCCCTTTTTATTTGCAATATACGCCAAAATCAACTTTTTGCATCACCGCTATGCAGATGACACCCAGCTATTTCAACCAGCGAAGCTAACGTCGGAGCAGGTCCTAGCAAGATTAGCGGAGCTAGCAAGGGGTCTGCTATTGTTGGGTGGTTTGATTGGGCGCATAGGAACATCTGAACTTTGGACAGACCAAGAATAGCCATTTCCTGTTCTTGTCTTTCGGGGTATAGCATCGTAAAGTAAGCTAGCTAGCTAATTTATCAAAAACGGCAGGTGAAGTGTGTCGCACACCGTCATCTTCTGTAGGAGAACATGCAAGCTCCACGCAGAAAGAACCCTCGTTCCGACCGTGGTCTCTGCGACGAGAGCGCTAACCGCTACGCCGACCGCGTAGCCCGCTAAACGTTTGTGCGCCATCTCCTTCCCGCAGAAGAAGTTCCGACGAGGGTCGATTGAGCTGAGCAGCGTCAGATGTGTGGAGATCGTCAAGAGCGGCGGAGAAATCATCCCCTGCCATAACAAATACCCTTTTCAGGTGAGCGTGAGCGCGGCAAACGAATTCAAGATTTCACGCATCTAGCGTCCGGTCGATTGAAGCGTAAAAGTGTTGCATCGTAGTATTTTACTTTCGGTTTCCCCTGAACTAGTGGTATTTAACGTTTAGCATCTGTCTGTGTCTTCGTCCAGGTGGTGTACAACGCTAGCACACTTTATGTTTTCGCTCCAAGTCACGACAGCAGGAGTTTGTGGGTCCAGAGTCTGAAAGAAGGTCAGTTTTTAAAGCGAGCGTACGATCGTCCACAGGACTGTGTTAGGGTTACAGCTGCAGAGATGTTTTCACACCGACCATTTCAACCACACACACCAAACACCACTTTTCTCTCACAGCCCCCCCCCGCCACTGTTTCCACTCGTCTTTCTGGAAACCTCTGGTGTCAGATCTTTTCTCACAGAGGCCACGAGAACGTCATCGTCATGTTTGGACAGAGTTTTTCTGCTCGAGATCAAATTCGCGGACGTCATTTCGATGGTTTTTCTTGCGCCGTCGCTTGTAAAAGCGAGGATTTCGCAACTTTAAAGACACGAACGCAAAGCTAGGAGAGCAACACCTTCACCGAAACCACCACTGTTGTACGTTTCAGTCAATAAATTTGCTTAAAGGTGCATTATGTAATAAATCTAAAGCAACTAAAGGCCATAAAATCCTCCTAATATGTCACAGAGACTCAGGAATAATGTTCATATAACAAACTGAACTCACCAACAACAACAGTACAGACAAAATATTTGCATAAAATTTTTTTTTTTTGCAGACTGCAAATCGTGTTTTGGCGTCATGTGGCGCCTCCTACCGCCGTCTACCAATCATTGCAGTCAGTAGAGTCTCAGCTGCCGAGCAACCACAGGTTGCCAGTTACGTCAGTGAACGAAACCTAAAAGACCTCGGTGTTTTTGAATTTGACTGTAGTAACCGTTTTTGTCCACATTCTTACATATGGCGCCTTTAAGTAGGTTTTTTTGTGTATTTTATGACTTTTTACAGTCATTTTAAAAATGTGTAATTTCACTTTTACAATTAAAGGTGCATTATGTAATAAATGATGAAATCCTCCTAATATGTCACAGAGACTCAGGAATAATGTTCATATAACAAACTGAACTCACCAACAACAACAGTACAGACAAAATATTTGCATAAAAAAAAACATTTTGCAGACTGCAAATCATGTTTATGTTATGAAATCATGTTTTGGCGTCATGTGGCGCCACCTACCGCCGTCTACCAATCATTGCAGTCAGTAGAGTCTCAGCTGCAGAGCAACCACGGGTTGCCAGTTACGTCAGTGAACGAAACCTAAAAAGACCTCGGTGTTTTGAATTTGAATGTAGTAACCGTTTTTGGCCACATTCTTACATGTGGCGCCTTTAATTTAATCAACTCTAAATTAAAAACTGTGAAATGTTCTGGCCCCCAAAGCTCAGTGCTGGGGCCCTTTTTCTTTGCAATATACACCAAAATCAACTTTTCTGTATCACCGCTACGCAGATGACACCCAGCTATTTCAACCAGCGAAGCTAATGTCATGCTAATAGCATGTGAAGTCTGACTAACTTGCTAACATTATGCCCCACCCTCTCTAAGTTTACCCATTCTTACTCAACCATGCCATGCGCTCGCCACCTCCGATACATTATCCGGACCTTTCGAGATTTTGCGTATATTTGCGCAAAAGTAGCGCGAGCAGACGACGCGTGCGCTCCATAAAGTCAAATGTTTTTGGACTGTACGCCAACGTCTGCGTCGGGGTCCGCACATGCTAACGCGGACATAAGTGGATGATGATGTTTAAACAGGCTAGCTCTGAGCTAACGGGTGGACATTGTGTGTGTGTGTGTGTGTGTGTGCAGAGATCAAAGACAACCAGACGGTCTTGACAAAGTTTCACCCCCAGTTCTGGCAGGACGGGGCGTGGCTTTGCTGCGGGCAGGCCGATAAACAAGCTCCGGGTTGTGAGGAGTACAACCCGTTTGGAGACAGTAAGACTAAAAACTATACGTTGTTTTTGTTTTGTTTTTCTTTACGATGTTATGTTTTGAACGCGTGTCGTGCAGACAGTTGGTTCACCGAGTGTAAGGAAGAAGGAAAAAAAAACAGGAAATGACACAAACTGCTGAGCTGTTTCTTTCAAACAGCTGCAGCTGCGGCAATAATATCATGTCAAAGAAACGACCCTAAAAACGGGTTAGCAACAGGAGGTCAAAGGTCAAATCTCTTTTCCATCCTCTTTTCTAGTTTCCAGGAAACCTTTACCCCCGATTCCTCGAGGGGAACGCAAGGACAAGCGGGTAACTGCAACACACACACACACACACACACACACACACACTACAAGGTATCTGGGCCTTGAGCGCCCCCTACAGCGACAACTAGCTTGAAACAAATCCGGTTTATGATATCTTAGAAAAATGTTCTCCTGCCTCCATCACTCAAGTTCAAATGTGGTATTTCGTGACTTAAATAAGTGAAATATATGATTCAGACTCAGTGTCACAAAGTTACCACACGGGGGCAGCAGTGGACCAGCAGCTCATGGGTCACCACAATCTGAAAACGTAGATTTTCTTTCAGTGCGGGAGAACGTGACCTCCTGTTTTTTTTCCTTCCTTCCTTCCTGCAGCAACGTCCTAATATTCCCCTCCCAGCGCCCCCCGATGGCGACGACGATGAAGAGCAGGTGGTGGTAGCTTTGTACGACTTCCCCGGCACCGAGACGCACGACCTGAGTTTGGTCAAAGGCGCGGAATACGTCATCCTGGAAAAGTGCGACGTCAACTGGTACAAGGCGCGGAACAAGTTTGGGTGAGCGTAACAGGAAGTTACTGAATCTACTTTCTACGTTATTAGCATGACGCAATTTTAAGCTGATTTTGTGGACGGGAGGTTAGCATGTTGAAATTATTTAGTCCTCACAGAATTGGGCATTCGTCTACGAAAAAGGTTTCCCAACTGACGATCTTTTCCTTTAAGCCCATTCCTTTTGTCACACAAACGTTAGCCTAGCACTAGCATGCTAGCTTGCGCGTCCAAGTCGTTAAAAAAAATGAGACACATTTAACGGCGGGATTATCTTTCAGTCCCTCACTTTGAAACACTGCAATTGTGTGTGTGTGTGTGTGTGTGTCACAGCGAGACAGGCTACATCCCCAGTAACTACGTGACGGAGAAGAAATCAGGGAACCTGGTGCAGTTTGTGTGAGTTTAGCCAATTTTTTTTACCTTTGCTCTTGTTCCGGCTATGAATGCTTACATTTTTACCGAATTATTTATTTCTTTGTTGCAGCTGGTACAGTAAACACGTCAACAGGAACAAGGCAGAGGAGCTGCTGAAGAAAGAGGTGAGCGTGCAAGTCAGGACGCTAACTCTGAATGCATGGTTCGCTTTTGATATGCTACACATTGTTGCTCCTTGTCGCCCCTCTCAGGACAAAGAAGGCGCCTTCATTGTCAGAGACTCCAGCACTCCGGGGACCTACACGGTCTCGCTTTACGCCAAGTCCGCCGTCGGGTGAGTAAACCTTCGTCGCGTCCAGCTCCAAACATGTTAGCGTCAAGAATGTCTTAACTACGGTGGCCCTGAGGTGCAAAACACAAGCGCAAATTACAAAACACAAACACAAATCAAAAAACACAAACGCAAATCAAAAAACACAAACGCAAATCCAAAACACAAAAACATTAACTGAAAACGGAAACGCTAAAGCAGAAAACTCGAAAACAGTGACTCACACGAAAAAAACACAGAAGCAGAAAACACGAAAACAGTGACTCACAACGCAAACACAAAAGCAGAAAACACAAAAATGTTAACTCACAACGCAAACACAAAAGCAGAAAACACGAAAACATTAACTGACAACGCAAACACAAATCACAACGCAAACACAAAAGCAGAAAACACAAAAACATTAACTCACAACGCAAACACAAAAGCAGAAAACACGAACACATTAACTCACAACGCAAACACAAGTCACACATCGCAAACGCAAAAGCAGAAAACACGAAAACATTAACTCACAACGCAAACACAAATCACACAACGCAAATGCAAAAGCAGAAACCACGAAAACATTAACTCACAACGCAAACCGAATCACACAACGCAAACACAAAAGCAGAAAACACAAAAGAGCTTCCGTTCAATGTAGAAGTGCACATACAGACACACACAGAACCCCCCCCCCCCCCCAAGCAGAAAACACAAAAACAAAAGCATTTAACACAACAACATTATCTCACAACGGAAACGCAAATCATAAAACGCAAACAAAAAAGCAGACAACACAACGGAATTGCACATCAAAAACGGAAACGCAACTAAAAAAAAAACGACGTTTCCCGCGATCGACCAGTGTCGTCGCTCATTGCACAGTCCGTGTTTTTAACCTATGGATGTTTTGATTTGCGTTTTGCACCTCAGGGGCCACCGTACTTAACTCTCGCGGTGCGTGTGTGTTCACAGAGATGGAGGCACGGCGATAAAACATTACCACATAAAGAAGACGCACGGTTCGCCGCCTCTGTTTTACCTGGCTGAGAAACACCTGTTTGACTCCATCCCCGAGCTGATCGACTACCACAAGCACAACGCAGCAGGTGAACCCGCACACGACCGCATTTCATTTAGTCGTAGACGCGACCAGGTCTTCAGGACGATGAAGATGGAGCTGCCGGGCAGAAGGAACAGCAGGTTCATGGATGTTTGTGAAGGAGCTTCATCCTTTGTCTTTGTGCCCTTGTGCAAGGTCTCGTCGCGAGGCTCCGGTATCCTGTGGGAAAACAGAACAAATCCGCTCCGTCCACCGCCGGCTTCAGTTACGGTAAGTCCTCGCTCGGGAAGCCGCGTTGAGAACTGCCCCGGTTAGCTTCACCCCGTTCTTCTTCTTCTACCCTCCGCAGAGAAGTGGGAGATCGACCCCGGCGAGCTGACCTTCATGAAGGAGTTGGGCTGCGGTCAGTTTGGCGTGGTGAGGCTCGGGAAGTGGCGCGCTCAGCACAAGGTGGCGATCAAGAGCATCCGAGAGGGAGCCATGTACGAGGAGGACTTCATCGAGGAGGCCAAGGTCATGATGTGAGGAGGGTCTAAACTCGAGGAACTGCTCATCCTCCTCAAACTCCCGGGGTCTTCTGCGGGACCTGTGCAGGTCCTGGCGTCTAACTCGCGACCTTCTCTCTCCAGGAAACTGTCCCACCCGAAGCTGGTGCAGCTGTACGGCGTTTGCAGCCAGCGGCGGCCGATCTACATCATCACGGAGTTCATGGAGCAGGGTTGCCTGCTCAACTTCCTGCGGCAGCGGCAGGGCGGCTTCAGCCCGGGGTCCCTGCTGAGCATCTGTCTGGACGTCAGCGAGGGGATGGAGCACCTGGAGGCCAACGGGTTCATCCACAGAGACCTGGTAACACCTGCGTGTCCAAGGGTTTGGGGCCAATTCCAATTCCTATCTTAGGGTGAATTCCAATTCCTTGCTTAACCCTCAATCTCAAAAATGCGCGCTCCCTCTAGTGCAAGTGCTGTCCCGATTCTCAGAAAAAATAAGTTGAGGGTCAATTTTAAGGGCTGTATCGCCCTCAATATTGAGATTTTCCGAGACCACCCTTGGGAGCAAGGGCTACCCAGAATGCATTGCATGTTTTGACATAGCAAAGATGGCGCCGAAAGCAGCGAAACGAGTGCGCTACAAATGAAGTATTTTCTTTGTTAATAAAGATATAAAAATGATGAAAACCATTGTATTATCTTAGTTTAGGCCCATATTATGGATTACTGACGTCATTGTTGACAGACTGGACGCAGCTTTGGCGTTATTCTGCCCCCTACAGTCTGAAGACGTATCTGCATTTAAGGGGTGTCCCATTTCTAAGTGACAAAATAACCCTCAACACTTGGTTTTGAGGGCCAGTTAAGATTGAGGATTAAGGGCCAATTCCAATTCCTATCTTAACCCTCAATCTCAACCCTTAATCTTAACTGGCCTCAAAACCAAGTGGGATGGGACACCCACATGGGACACCCCTTAAATGCAGATACGTCTTCAGACTGTAGGGGGCAGAATAACGCGAAAGACGCTGCGTCCAGTCCGTCAACTCCAAAAAAGAAGAAGAAGAAGAAGAAGACATTTACGTCATCTGTAATAACCTATCAGTTAGTTATAAGTTAAACGCTAGCAAACCATTGCTTGTCCGCACCGGCCGGCTATTGACAAAAGATCGTAAAAAAAATTAAAAATAAATGTTACGCAACAATGACGTCAGTAATCCATAACATGGGCCTAAACTAAGATAATACAATGGTTTTCATCGTTTTTATGTCTCTATTAACAAAGAAAATACTTCATTTGTAGCGTACTCGCTTCGCTGCTTTCGGCGTCCATCTTTGTTATGGCAAAACATGCAATGCATTCTGGGTAGCCCTTGCTCCCAAGGGTGGTACGGCCCTTAAACTTGAGATTGAGGGTTAAGCAAAGAATTGGAATTCACCCTTAATCCTTGAGGCCTTTCCCATCATTACGTTGACGAAAATAACGTTATTTTTAACGATTTTTTCCTCACGATTCCTTCCCTCTATCTTTTTTTCCGAAGGCTGCCAGAAACTGTTTGGTGAACGACACTCTGGTCGTGAAGGTGTCCGACTTCGGCATGGCCAGGTAGGTAGGGCTTCCCGACACTGCGTTTTTCACGTACAAAAAGATGTCTCTTTTTTTACGTTGGGGCGTTAAGCAATGCATCCACTAGAGGGCAGCTCGGAGTCAAGAACAACAAACATGGCAAAGGTGGAGGAAGTTATAATGTGGTGTGTCACGGTTGCCTCGCTTCAAGTATTGGCGACACTGCCCCCTTGTGACAGCCAACATTCTAAAAGCTTACGTTAAATAGGCTCCGCCCACTACCAGGCATTTGCGTCAACTTCAATTTGCCCGAAATGTCCACGTTTTTCCCGCAGGTACGTGTTAGACAACCAGAACACCGGCTCGTCCGACGCCAAGTTCCCCCGTGAAGTGGTCGCCGCCCATAATCTTTAACTTCTGCAAGTAGAGCAGCATGTCTTAGCCTTTTATGCTACATTCGCTTGTTCAAGCTCCGCTAGCAATGACGCTAGGAAGAAGTCGGGGTTCGGTTGCACAAGGACAAGAGGATGCGGGGGGGAGAGGATGTTCGTACGATCACATTCCCATGGACAACATTACTAGGTATCATTAGCTAACATGCTAACATGTTAACCAATGAGTGTTGGTTTAGTGCCACCTGGTGGGGAAGTTTCAGATTGCAGCTAATAGGCAAACGGACAGAAGACGCATGGTCAAGTGGACGGGAATTGGGATTGTAGCCAGAGGGTTGCCCCCTTGTGACATCCAACATTCTAAAAGCTTACGTTAAATAGGCTCCGCCCACAACCAGGCTTTTGCGGCAAACTTCAATTTGCCCGAAATGCGCCACGTTTTCCCCGCAGGTACGTGTTGGACAACCAGTACACCAGCTCGTCCGGCGCCAAGTTCCCCTGTGAAGTGGTCGCCGCCCGAGGTCTTTGACTTCTGCAAGTACAGCAGCATGTCTTAGCCTTTTATGCTACATTCGCTCGTTCACGCTATGCTAGCAAAGACGCTAGGAAGAAGTCGGCGTTCGGTTGCACAAGGACAAGAGGATGCGGGGGGGAGAGGATGTTTGTACGATCACATTCCCATGGACAACATTCCTAGATATTAGCTAACATGCTAACATGTTAACCAATGAATGTTGGTTTAGTGCCACCTGGTGGGGAAGTTTCAGATTGCAGCAAACGGACAGAAGACGCATGGTCAAGTGGACGGGAATTGGGATTGTAGCCAGAGGGTTGCCCCCTTGTGACATCCAACATTCTAAAAGCTTACGTTAAATAGGCTCCGCCCACAACCGGGCTTTATGCGCCAACTTCATTTTGCCCGAAATGCGCCGCGTTTTCCCCGCAGGTACGTGTTGGACAACCAGAACACCGGCTCGTCCGGCGCCAAGTTCCCCTGTGAAGTGGTCGCCGCCCGAAATCTTTAACTTCTGCAAGTACAGCAGCATGTCTTAGCCTTTTATGCTACATTCGCTTGTTCAAGCTCCGCTAGCAATGACGCTAGGAAGAAGTCGGGGTTCGGTTGCACAAGGACAAGAGGATGCGGGGGGGAGAGGATGTTTGTACGATCACATTCCCATGGACAACATTACTAAATATCATTAGCTAACATGTTAACCAATGAGTGTTGGTTTAGTGCCACCTCGTGGGGAAGTTTCAGATTGCAGCTAATGGGCAAACGGACAGAAGACGCATGGTCGAGTGGAAGGGAATTGGGATTGTAGCCAGAGGGTTGCCCCCTTGTGACATCCAACATTCTAAAAGCTTACGTTAAATAGGAAATAGGCTCCGCCCACAACCAGGCTTTTGCGCCAACTTCAATTTGCCCGAAATGCGTCGCCTTTTCCCCGCAGGTACGTGTTGGACAACCAGTACACCAGCTCGTCCGGCGCCAAGTTCCCCGTGAAGTGGTCGCCGCCCGAGGTCTTCAACTTCTGCAAGTACAGCAGCATGTCGGACGTCTGGTCCTACGGTGAGAAAACTACGCAAACGTAAACGCGGGCGCGTCATCAAAGTTGTGGGGGGGGGGGGGGAATACGACGCAGAATCGGACGTGTAATTTTTTTGTTTGCAGGTGTGTTGATGTGGGAGGTTTTCACCGAGGGTCGCATGCCGTTCGACCAGCACCAGAATCACGAGGTGGTGGCCTTGGTGTCTCAGGGACGCCGTCTGTACCGCCCCAAACAGGCCACGCCCTCTATTTATGACATCATGCAGCGGTGCTGGCACGAGGTGAGAATCGACGGAAAATGTTGTTGAAAAAAAAAAAGACGAAAAGACCCGATTTTCTTTAGAATGATCTGTTTTTTAACGTTTTGTCGCAAACACAGAGACCGGAGGAGCGCCCGTCGTTCGCTCAGCTCTGCGCCACGATCGCCGACGCTCTGGAGGGCGACGCCCCGCCCCCAAACTGACGGCTGCCGAGGACGGGATTTGCCATCTGATTCGGACAACCGATCACATGACTTTAACGTCCTGTACATTCACAATAAAATAATACTGTCTTTTTACGGCCACTCTAAGCCTTTTGTGCTACATTCGCTTGTTCGCGCTCCGCTAGCAAAGACGCTAGGAAGATGTCGGGGACAAGAGGATGCGGGGATCGAACCTCCAGAGGATGTTTGTTTTTAAAACGTACGATCACGTTCCCATGACCAACATTACCAGATATCATTAGCTCATGCTAACATGTCAACGTGGAGTGTTGGTTTAGTGCCACCTGGTGGGGAAGTTTCAGATTGCAGCAAATGGGCGAACAGACAGATGACGGAAAGACTAGAGCTGAGCGCGTTTTTAAACTTCACGACTATGTTTCCAGGGTTGAGCACGGCCAAGTGGAAGGGAATTGGGATTGTAGCCAGAGGGTTGCAGGTTCAAATCCCCGGGACAGGATAGCTTAAATACGGAGGTCAAATTCACTGTCACTCATTGGTGTGTGTGCAAAAATAACTCATTCTATGAGTATATAATGAGTTATTTCTAATTAGCATTGCTAAGCTACACAGACTAACCTAGCTTTAGTAGAACTGAGCCAGTATAGCAATATAGCTAACTTTACTTAGCATCAAAACAGAGCCATATTTGGACTGAGCCATCAAGCAATATTAGCTAACTTTACTTAGCACCAAAACAGCCTAGCCTCGCAATAGTTCAACTGAGTCAGTGAAGCAATATTAGCTAACTTTGCTTAGCATCAAAACAGACTATCTGACCCAGATCTGGACTGAGTCAGTCTAGCAATATAGCTAACTTTACTTAGCATCAAAACAGAGCCATATTTGGACTGAGATATCTAGCAATTTAGCTAACTTTGCTTAGCATCAAAACAGCCTAGCTTCACATTACATGAACTGAGCCAGTGAAGCAATATTAGCTAACTTTGCTGAACTTAACGACTATGTTTCCAGGGTGGCCAAGTGGAAGGGAATTGGGATTGTAGCCAGAGGGTTGCCGGTTCAAATCCCCGGGACAGGATAGCTTAAATACGGAGGTCAAATTCACTGTCACTCATTGGTGTGTGTGCAAAAATAACTCATTCTATGAGTATATAATGAGTTATTTCTAATTAGCATTGCTAAGCTACACAGACTAACCTAGCTTTAGTAGAACTGAGCCAGTATAGCAATATAGCTAACTTTACTTAGCATCAAAACAGAGCCATATTTGGACTGAGCCATCAAGCAATTTAGCTAACTTTGCTTAGCATCAAAACAGCCTAGCCTCGCATTACTTGAACTGAGCCAGTGAGGCAATATTAGCTAACTTTGCTGAACTTAACGACTATGTTTCCAGGGTGACCAACTGGAAGGGAATTGGGATTGTGGCCAGAGGGTTGCAGGTTCAAATCCCCGGGACAGGATAGCTTAAATACGGCAGGTCAAATTCACTGTCACTCATTGGTGTGTGTGTGCAAATGTAACTCTTTCTAATGGTGTAGCTTAGCATTGACAGTGACTTTTTGATCTCTTACACGGTGTTGTGGGCGTGGCCGTCAAATTTAAAAATTTAAATTTAAATACATGGCGACACAAAGAGTCGATGCTTTAATGATGTCATATCTGCTGTGTGTGTGTGTGTGTGTGTGTGTGTGTGTGTGTGTGTGTGTGTGTGTGTGTGTGTGTGTGTGTGTCAGCAGTATCAGATGCAGAGGGTTGTTTGTGCGCGTGCAGTCGCGCATAAACGGCGTCGCTAATTTGGAAGCAAGAAAGTAGATGCCATAGATCAGGAAGGAGTGCGCACACACACACACACACACACACACACACACACACACACACACACACACACACACAAACAGTTGTAGGTGCAGAGCTGACGGTGAACTCAGCGACTCCTGTAAACCTGAATCTGAGGTAAGACTGGAACCTTCTCTGTCTTTTATTTTGAAAAGCTCCATTGACAGATTAACAAAAAAGAAAAAAGTAGAAGGATTATTAACAAATTATAGAGAAACGATGAGATTAAACAGACGTCAGACAGCAAAAAAAAGTGGTTTTTTTTGCTGTTTAATCCTAATGTTGTTTATCCATGTTTTCAGTATAAATCCTTAAATTAAAGATGTTTTTTGATACTGAATTTAAAAATCTGTTTCCGGTTTAATCTGAAGTTAATAATCTTAATCTGAAAACAAACAATCAAACCAAACAAACATCTTCTCAGGTTTAATCCTTAAAATTGAATTTCAAATTTTGGGTTTAATCCCTAAATTTAAAATCCACGTTGTCGGGTTTAATCTCGATCAGATAGAAAAAATATCAAATGTTATAATTTTAATCCTGAAGTTAATCATTTCTCAGGTTTAATCCTTAAATTAAAGATGTTTATTGAAGTAAAAAAATCTATGTTTTCGGTTTAATCTGAAGTTGAATATGCTTTTTGTTGAGTTTAATCCTTGATGTTTTCTTTTTAATCCTGAAGTTTAAATCAAGTCGTGTTTTCAGTTTAATCCTGAATTAACAAAAACCTTTTTTCATGTTTAATCCTTAAATTAAAGATATTTAATTTAAAAAAAGAAAAAAATCTATATTTTTTCAGATTAATCTGAAATTGAATGTCCTTTTTTGTTGGGTTTAATCCTTAAATTTAAAAAAATCCAAGTCAGGTTTAATCCTGAAGTTAAAAATCAATGTTTTGGGGTTGAACCCTACAATTAAATAATCCTGGAGTTAAACCCAGGATTAAACCTTTCTCCCCTGATCTCAGTAAAGGTCAAAGTTCAATTTGTAACAACAGGAAGTGAGTGTGAAACTCCTGAATATTTAAAAGACAACAAAGACTCGTCTGAACGACGGATTGATCGGATTACCTGCTGCGCGGGAGATTAAGACGCTGCGTTATTAAAGAAAACGATCAATTATTGATAGGATTATGAAAAGCCAATCATGACGGGATTATGAATTATTGACGATGGTCTGAATTTCCAGACGACCGTGACGGGATAATCCGGCTCTTTTTGTTTTTCGAGCGCAGATGTCGTGGCGTTCGTCTTTCCGATGCTCAAAGTTTCGCCAGGTTTTCGGGAAAGCGGCGACCAAAGAGCACAGCTACGACGGCGTCCCGATCACGCGCAGCGTCCGCGACAACCACCACTGCTCGGCCAATCCCTGCTTCATCGCCGTGGTTACGGAGTGCGCTGTGGGCGGGGCCTTTCTCGTCCTGCCCATACATCACGTACGTTGTTTTCAGATTTTTCTTTTCTTTAAAAGTAAAAAAATGATGTATGTATATGTGTGAATTTCTTTGTGATTAATGACAACAGTTGGTTAGCTTACTGCTAAAAGATAGCAAGGCTAACAGCTAGCTTGGTTTATCCAAAAACAAACTAAAAATGTGTTGTTTTTAATATTTTTTTTAATTATTTTTAACATAGATAGCTAACAGACTGACCTAGCTATATTTGGACTTAGCCAGTGACGCAATATTAGCTAACTTTGCTTAGCATCAGAACAGACTAACCTAGCTTTAGTAGCTCTGAGCCAGTTTAGCAATATAGCTAACTTTACTTCGCATCAAAACAGAGCCATATTTGGACTGAGCCATCTAGCAATTTAGCTAACTTTACTTAGCATCAAAACAGCCTCGCCTCGCAATAGTTGAACTGAGCCAGTGAAGCTATATTAGCTAACTTTACTTAGCATCAACACAGACTATCTGAGCCATATCTGGACTGAGCCAGTGAAGCAATATAGCTAACTTTACTTAGCATCAAATCAGAGCCATATTTGGACTGAGACATCTAGCAATTTAGCTAAATTTGCTTAGCATCAAAAGAGCCTCGCCTCGCAATAGTTGAACTAGGCCAGGGATTGAGCCAGTGAAGCAATATTAGCTAACTTTGCTTAGCATTAAAGTAGAATAACCTAGCTACTTTTGGACTGAGATATATAGCACTTTTAGCTAACTCTGCTTAGCATCAAAGCAGCCTATCCTAGCTATAGTTGAACTGAGCCAGTGAAGCAATATTAGCTAACTTTGCTTAGCATCAAAACAGACTAACCTAGCGGTATTTGGACTCAGACATCAAGCAATTTTAGCTAACTCTGCTTAGCATCAAAGCAGCCTAGCCTAGCTATAGTTGAACTGAGCCAGTGAAGCAATATTAGCTAACTTTGTTTAGCATCAAAGTAGAATAACCTAGCTATATATGGACTGACATATAGCACTTTTAGCTAACTTTACTTAGCATCAAAATGGACTAACGTAGCTATATTTGGACTGATGTCCCAGGGTTGATTTTCACGTCGAATTTTACGATCGCAGATGTGTTGGTTTCAAATAATCACAAACGTATTTAAGTTTAAAAATATTAATATACATAATTGTTACGCCTCAGACTGGGAGGGTGGATCCTCAGCATCCCAGGGTGTGCGGTCACAGTGGGCGTGTCCTGGACATCAAGTGGAACCCGTTTGACGACCACTGCGTCGCCTCGTGCTCGGAGGACTGTACCGTACGCACTGTCCTTTGACGGTTTGTCTCGTCTTTAAAGGGACAGTACGGAGTTTTGAAGTGTGGTGTCGTGACCTCATGCATCCAGACTTTTAAAAAAACCCGTCACTGTCACTTCAAAGACTGGTCTCAGGTTCATATTGTCATATCGGTAAATGTCATACAAATCGAGGTCCTCGCAAAGTTCGGCTCAATTAAAACTATCGTACTTTTGCAAATGCAGGTTAAAATCTGGGACATCCCGAACTGTGGCGTCCAACAGAACTTAACCCGGGCCAGGAAGACTCTGATTGGTCATTCCAGGAGGGTGGGGCTTATTGAGTGGCATCCAACGGCTGAAAACCTGCTGCTAAGCTCCGCCTACGACTACAAGGTACAGAGCGTCTATAACCCCCTTCTGGGGTTGAGTACATTTATGGAACTCACCCTCAAAAACAGTCCTGCCTTTGCGTTTCCCCGTCCCAGGTCTTCCTGTGGGACTTGTCTCAGGGCGGTGCCGTGGTCAGGCGCCCGGTGCGGGTGGTCCTGATGCCAATCTACCACCGATACCCTCCTGAGACGCTGCTGCTGTCCGTCAGCTTCAACGGCGACGGCAGCCGGTTGGCGGTCTCGTCCAAAGACAGGCGGGTCCGGGTCCTGGACCCGCGGACTGGGAAGATTTTACAGGTGCGTGTTCAGTTTTGTGTGGTTTTGGTTCTCAATCCTTGTGGAAACAGAAGGACTACATACCGTTATTTAACGCCCCCGCCCTCCCCTCCCGCAGGTGTCCAGCAACAAGACCCACAGGGCCAGCAAGGTCTTGTACATCGGAGGGTTGCTTCTGTCCACCGGCAGCTCGCCGTGGAACCACAGGCAGATCGTCATCTGGGATCCTGTAAGACACAACACACGTTAGATAGAATGGTTGACAGGTTCCTGCAGCTCGGCATTTATAGGATTTTGTTGAAACTGATACTTATCCATACCCTTGTTGACTCTATTCGCTAATTTGGAGTTGGAGAGGGTTACCCATCCCACCCCATAACCTCATTGGTTCCCATCCCTACCTGATGGGTAACCTGATTGGTTCCGATCCCTACCTTATGGGTTCCCATCCCGACCTGATGGGTAACCTGATGGGTTCTCATCCCTACCTGATGGGTTCCCATCCCTTACCTGATGGGTAACCTGATGGGTTCCCATCCCGACCTGATGGGTAACCTGATGGGTTCCCATCCCTTACCTGATGGGTAACCTGATGGGTTCCCATCCCGACCTGATGGGTAACCTGATGGGTTCTCATCCCTACCTGATGGGTTCCCATCCCCTACCTGATGGGTAACCTGATGGGTTCCCATCTCGACCTGATGGGTAACCTGATTGATTCCGATCCTTACCTGATGGGTTCCTATCCCCTACCTGATGGGTTCCGATCCTTACCTGATGGGTAACCTGATGGGTTCCTATCCCCTACCCATCAGGTTCCCATCCCTACCTGATGGGTAACCTGATGGGTTCCCATCCCCTACCTGATGGGTTCCCATCCCTATCTGATGGGTAACCTATTTAAAATTGTGTTATCTTCTCAGTGAACTAACTTGCTCGTTCCCTGTGGTCAAATTCAATGCGTTGTAATCAAGATTTCTGTTGCAGTGCGACTTATCGGAGCCTCTGTACGAAGAGGATCTAGACGGTTCGGCCGGAGTGCTCTTCCCATTCTACGACCCAGACACACACATGCTCTACGTGGCTGGAAAGGTTTGTTTCAGTTTTTTTCGGTTGCCGACTCAAGGCCTGTACATACGAGAACAGAGAAACAAGAACAGAGTTAGCTCATAGTGAATGACGGACACCAAAAGAGGGAGGCAAGAAAATAATGACGCCTTTTATTTTCTCACAGTCCTGGCGGAGTATGTAGAGGCCTTAAAAGGACATCTTACTAACCACAATTGTGTCAAAAATAACCAATTTCAAACTCCCTGTTTGTGGTGCTTTGTGTGCTGCAGGGCGACGGCAACATCCGCTACTACGAGCTGAGCGCCGAAAAACCGTACATTAGCTTCTTGGCCGAGTACAGATCCGTTCTGCCACAGAAAGGACTCGGTAAGATGATCCACAACCAGGTCTCAGGTTTTTATATATTTACCACAAACTATTTATCTAACAGAATCCAAGAAGTGCTTGGCTTCCAAATTGTAAAATGTTGGGGTCAACGCCAGCTAGCATGCAGGCTAATATAGTGCAAGGGAAAAAAACGGTTAGTTAGGAAACTTTTCCTCAGACAAACAAATGAAAACATTTCGGGAGATCACATGGACTGATCTTGTAAAAAAAATAACAGCTAATGTTAGCATACTACCATTTATTTTGACGAAAACATCAAGCTAGCTGTTTGAGAAAAAATACCAATTTGAGGCTCTAGTGTGTTAATACTTCAAAAAAGGTGCTATAGATGACAGTAACATGTATATATAAGGAAAAACAAAGGCTAGAACAACTGTGCGACTCATAGCCAACTAATGCGCCTAGCTAGGTCGCCGTACCCTCAACTCCAGTCTCAAACTTGATAGCTAAAAGACAAACTAATGCTAGTTAAATCAATATTATCACTCGTGTTAGCCGGTAAATCGAACTGGATTGATAGAGTTGTTTAACGCTAACTGTGATAGCCAGTCAATACAGCTAGCTGTTTTGAACTGTCGAGAATAAAGAGTTTGTTCGTGGCTACAAATGTCCTTTGTCGTCCGACTTCCACTCAGGAGTGATGCCAAAGCGCGGCCTGGACGTCGGCGCCTGCGAGGTTTTCCGATTTTACCGTCTGATCGCCGTCAAAGACCTGGTGGAGCCGCTGTCGATGATCGTACCGAGGAAAGAGGTTTGGGCTGAAATTCATTGCACCTCGTTCATAACGACGCGTTATTTATTCATGAGACCGACGGTAAACAATGAAGGACAAAAGAACAAGTTGTTCTTCTTGTCTCTTCTCGCAGTCTGGGATTTTCCAGGAGGATCTTTATCCGATGACAGCTGGAAACCAGGCGGCCATGACGGCTCAGGAGTGGCTGTCGGGGATTAACAGGGGTCAGTTAGCTCATTAGCGCCTACGAACCAAAAAAACGGTTGATGGGTCGGTGACCCGTTACTTCAGGCAACGGATCACAAAACCCTTTGTCTTTTTTTCAGGCCCGGCGCTGATGTCCTTGAAACCAGGGAGTCAAGTCGCTAATCCTTACCCAGAAACCCCTGCTGAGAAGGGGCTAGCGAGGCAGCTGAGCAACCTCAGGTTCCAGAGGGGCCCAGGACTGAGTGTGGACTTTATAGAAGAGGTAGAACCGATTATCTGGTCTTCAACCCCAACTAGAACAGGAACGTACCATAAACCGGACGATCTGTTTCTCTTCAGGCGTTCCTTGAGGAGCAGCTATCGTACCAGGACGCTAAATACCCGCGAGACGCGAGCGACCTTCCGGGGTGGCAGCCAGACGAGACCCAGATCCCGCTGTGGATGTACTGCTGCACGCCACACTGCTGCGAACCCGCCGAGAGACCGCCGCCGACGCCTGAAAGCGAGGTAAGGCGTCGCATAAGAACTAAACCGAAGCCAGAGTCCCGTTTGTAATTTGAAATTTCTGCGTGTTTTCAGCTCCTTCAGGCGTTTTACAAGCAACAAGACGAGATCAAAGGCCTGAGGGAAGAACTGGACCAGAAAGAAGTCAGTATCAATCAACACGACACATAAGCTCCACCCCCTTAGGCTGGCTAATCAAATCACATATAAGCATACGGCGTCTAAACGGAGCTCAAGGGCGCCTGAATTCCGAAAAATCGAATTAGGGCACAGGCATTCGCACAAAGTTCGGATGAAACGCAAATCAGAACTGGCTAACAAATCTGTAAAATTAGGAAAATACATCAAAGTGGTGCAAAATGGCTAAGTAGCACCCACAAAGGTTAAACCCGGTAGGACAAAGTTGCACCGAATTCCACATAACTCGGTGGGAACATGTCCAACAGCCCAAGACGGACAAAAAAGTCTATCGCAACCATGGCCTCAACTCAACAGGAAGTCGGCCATTTTGAATTTGGCATCCATCGAACTTGGTGACGGTAATTTAACGAACTTGTTAAACGTCGAGCACGTTAATCGTAGCAACATAAAAATCGTAGACACAAAGATGAAAAGGTCTCGCAGATTTGCAACATGTCCAACAGTCCAAGACGGACAAAAAAAGTCTATCGCGACCACGGCCTTAACTCGACAGGAAGTCGGCCATTTTGAATTTGGCGTCCAACGAACTTGGTGACAGTAAATTAACAAACTAGTAGGTTAATCGTTGCAACATAAAAAATTTAGACAGAGTGAAGTTCAAAAAGGTCTTGCAGATTTGCCACGGCTAACATCGGAATTTTGGGCAAATTTACGCCACGAAACAGGAAGTGCCCTGTAATTCTGCCGCACATCGACCGATTGGCTCGAAACTCGATACAAGAGCCGGACCCTGAACGAACATGACAATAACCCGAAAGGAAAGTCCCTAGAGATAAGAGGGCATAGCACCATCTGCTGGCAGGGTGGAGACATTGCGACATTTCTTATATAATGGCAAAATTAAGAACTTCTGCTCCACAGGTGAGAATCAGTCAACTGGAGGTGGAGATGAAAAACACCAGAAACAACCTGAGAGCAACTTTCTGACGTCACCACAACCAGAACCAATTAAAGACGGACCTTTCTACACACGTTTTTTGTCATTCTTTGGGATATAAATAACGTATTTTTTCTGCTTTATTTGCTCCATTAAAATGAAAAACGTTGACATTTCCGAACACACGTTAGCCGTTTACGACATTTCCCAACATTCACACAAAAAATAAGTATGATCCCCGTTTTTTTTCCCGTAACTCAGATACAAAAGGCAAGAGAAGAGAGGCCAGGAGCAAAATGTTAAGATTTTATTTACAAAGTCCTTTTTTGTTTGTTTGTTTTTTTTTTGTTTAACTTACAGATCGTAAAAAAAAGAAAAAAAAAAAGAACACAAATTCAACTAGTCAGTGAGTGAAATAACTGGAGAGAGAAAGAGAGAGAGAATCCCCAGACAACGATAGAAAATTAAACAAAAATGTCCTTTGAAAAAATATCTTTTAAAAAGCTCTGAGAGAGAGAGAGAGAGAGAGACATAGCCCTGAGCACGCTCGGCCGCGGGGGAAAGGGGGAGGAGTCAGGCTCCTGCAGTGAACCTCGAGGGAGGGGGGGAGGGGGGGGGCGGAGTTTGCACTTTTTCTTTCCGACGTCGTAAACGAAACGAAAACAAAAACGTTGAAAGGCTGTAAATCTGTGAACAAAAGTAAAACTTGCGACAAACGTGTTGCTAGCGCGTCAACACAACGCGGGGGGGCCGAAATTCTAATTTTCCCATCATGCATTTTCTCTGGCGTTTTCGCAAACTCCGCTTCACCCCCCCCCCCTCGTGACGTCACGTCTATCGGAAGCTCGACGTAATAAACGACCGCAGCGTATAAAATATCGCACATTCGTGTCGCGGATTCCGATTGATTTTGACAATTCCGATAAATTGACTGCTGCTCTTTTTTTTTTTTTTTTAAATCACAGATTATTTTCAGATTTACGGGGCTAAATACGTCGCGTTTGATCGCGTTAACGGAGGCCGCGTCGATTTGTGACAAAAGTGCAGTGGGAGGAGCCAGAAAAACGAGACGTAGCGTGGGGAGTCGGCCGAGTGGAGGAGGGAGGGAAGCAGGTGGGTCATCGGGGCGAGAGGGGGATTACAGGGGGCGCTGTGGGTCACTCATCGTCATCATCGTCGTCGTCGTCATCCTCCTCAGGATCCCTCTTCCTCTTCTCTCCTTTGGCCGGAGACGAGTCTGCGTCTGTCGAGGGAAAAGATCGGACATCAGTCGTTTTCAAGCACGTCAGTTAAGAACTTTAAGACCAAATTCAAACCCAATTTAACTCTTTTCAATCCAATATGATCAAACTTAAGACTTTTAGACTCTTTACAAGTCCAATTTGATAAAATGTAACTGTTTTCAAGTCCAATTTTTTTTTCCAATTCCAATTTCAAGTCAAATTTAAGACCTTAAACCTCTTTTCAAGTCAAATTTGATCAAATTTGAGACTTTAAACCTCTTTTCAAGTCAAATTTGATGAAATTTAAGACTTTAAGCATCTTTTCAAGTCCAATTTTTATCAAATTAAAGATTGTAAGCATATTTTCTAGTCCAATTTGATCAAATTTAAAACTTTAAACCTCCTTTCTACTCAAATTTGATCAATTTTTAGACTTTGAGCGTCTTTTCAAAATCCAATTTGATCAAATTTAAGACTTTGAGCATCTTTTCAAGTCCAATTTGATAAAATGTAAGACTTTAAACATCTTTACAAGTCCAATTTGATCAAATTTAACCGTTTGAGTCCAATTTGATCAAATTTAAGACTTTAAACCTCTTTTCAACTCAAATTTGATCAAATTTAAGACTTTGAGCATCTTTTCAAGACCAATTTGATCAAATTTAAGACTTTTAGCCCCTTTTCAAGTCCAATTTGATCAAATGTAAGACTTTGAGTGTCTTTTCAAGTCCAATTTGATCAAATTTAAGACGTAAGACCTCTTTTCAACTCAAATTTAAGACTTTGAGCGTCTTTTCAAGAACGATTTGATCAAATTCAAGACTCCTTTCAACCCCAAATTAAATCAAATTTAAGATGTTAAGGACTACATTGAAATGATAAATATTTTGTATAGACATAATAAAAACGACTACATTACATCATAACAGATAAATCCGCTCTTTATGACAAAGTCATTTTCAAGATTATACAGCAAATGTAGTTTATTGCATTTATTGTGTCGTTTTTAAGGATTAATGGTCATTAAGACGCCGGCTAACAAATTAAAATCGTTAAAAAATTCAAAAACAAACGTCTGCCACTGACCATCATCATCCTCGTCTTCCTCCTCACTGTCCACGTCCTCCTCACTGTCCACGTCTCCGTTCACCTCGCCGTCCTGACGGAGACAAGTTTACGTCAAAAAACCATCGAGACGGGACGGACGGAGCGAACGGGTGATAAACAAACAAACAAACAAACAAACAAACAAACACTCACTTCGTCGTCGGCGCTGTCGGCGCTGTCGTCGTCCTCCTCTGCCACGACGTCCTCCTCGTCTTCATCTTCCTCCTCCTCGAAATCCTCTGATTCGCCCTCTGGGAAGATAAATAAACATAAATACACTTTGCTCAGGGGAAGCTGCAGTTGCTCCCTGTGCCCACTGGGGGGAGCCAGAGAAACAGCAACCAATCATACACCATTATTTGAGTCGATTAAGTGGGAGACTGTGGATTTCACGGAGATGGGTTTGAAAGTTCTGGACATCACTGGAAACTAGCCGTTATTCTACACTGCGTCCACTGGGTGGCGCCACAGACGAGCCACAAAACTGCATTTACAAAAAAAAAAGAAAAAAAAAAAAGTAGATAATAGATGTTTGGCGCTCACCTTCCTCGTCCTCCACGCCTTCACCCTCTCCGTCCGAGTCGGACGCCTCGCAGTCGTCGATGTCGTAGCCGTCCAGGTAGGTGAGCTGGGGGAGGAGCTTAAAGATGGACTCCCGGTAGTCGGTCAGGTTGGTCACTTCGCAGTTGAACAGGTCGAGACTCTTCAGCACCGGCAACTTTTTCTGTCGACGACAAACAAAACAAAAACTCGATATTTATGTTACACGACGTCCATTTTTGTCGTCGTTGTTGTTGTTGTTATTATCGACGTGAAAGGTTATGTCGGCTTCACCCACCAGGGGCTCCAGGGTGCTGATGTCTTTGAACTTGTTCCCGCTGAGGTTGAGATGCGTCAGGCTCACGAGCCGCTCGGCCAGAACCTCCAGGCCTCCCGATATCCTGTTGTCGCTGAGCTCCAACTGCAGACACGGAACGTTCATCAGCATCCAAAAACCACAACAAAAACAAACAAACATTGACGTCGTCCACTGAAGCGTCACGGCTCACCTTCTTCAGCTTGTCCAGTTTGGGCAGGTCGGCGGCGCTGGTCAGGCCAACGTTGATGAGACTCAGCAGCTCCAGGTTGGAGAACTCCTCTGTGATGCCCTCAATCTTTCCTTCACTGGAGCGACAGTTGTCCAGGACCAGCTCCTGGACCTGAGGAGAGGACTTGGGTTAATGATCCACTCACTTGTGCCCAGCAGAGGAGCGCCCATCTCGTGGGGGCACAGGAGAAGACGGCGCCCTGGGGCTCCACGTTAAATTAGCATCAAACTTAAAAAGGTATGTCTTTTCCTATCTATTGTATGTGCTACATTAAAATAAACAGTCCTCACTTATGTTAGCATATGCTAGGCACCAAAAACACACAACGCTTTTATTTATAGAATTAGAAAAATGTTAATGTAGGGGTTAATTAGCATTTTATCAATCATGCTAACTCAAAAAGCATCCTTTCAGTCATGCTAGTCAGTGAATATTGGAATGAAAATGTAACTTTGTTTTTCCTAGCAACTTTTACTCCAACTCTCTTTGTTACTCTTTACTACCAAATAAAATTAGAACAATTGGTATTATGGTCTGTATTTATGTTTTTACGTGACTCCCGATTGTTAAAACGAGTCTCTAAAGTAACGCTAAACGTGTAAAAACAGAGGCACACGCACGAAGTACACGGGTACGCTAGTTATTTGTAGTGTTGCTATTTTCCTTTAATAAACAGACCGCTAACTGGCGCTAAAGGAGCTAACACAGCTAACTGGTGCCTGGACTCCGGTGTCACGGCACGTAAACGTGACGCAACACGCGTCTTTTTCCGCCGTCATGGAAACGGCGTCATGCGCTAACCTAGTGCCCACTTCTAGTATTTATATAGGTTAAGTGTCTTGCTCAAGGACACACTGTCTAGCAGAGGCAGGAATTGAACCCTCAACCTTCCAGTTGAAAGACAATTAGCATCTACCACTGAACTAATGTAATACTTTTACTTCTATAATTTTAAGTACATTTATACATCACATACAAGTACACTAAATGTCATGTACGTCAAGACTTTTATTTAATATCATATATATGTATATGTATATATATATATATATATATATATATATATATATATATATATAAATAACAAGTGACTTTAATTTCTACTAAAGTCATTTTCTGCTAACATACTTGTACTTTTTTTTTTAAACTCAAGTATCACCTTTAACGTGTAATTTATACAAAATTGATGAAAACATGAATATTCACATGTTCACAACCAAAACACGAGGACACCACAGAGGAGGCGAGCAACTGTAAAGGACTCCTGACCGGTTTCCTGTTGGAACGGGTCCCAGTCCAGGACTGTTTGTAAACTAACGACACACGTGACGCTGCAGCTAGGTTAGCCCACATGCTAGCTCCCTGGGTACATCACCCACCCACCCCCCACACACACACACACACACACAGTTACGGTGTTAATAAATGACCCCGCACAACACGATACCCTCCCCGAAGACTGAACCAGTTCCCCCGCGGTTGCGTGGACGGTACCCGGGGACCGTTTAACGAACCGCGGCAACTTTATTGTGCTCATTAGCGCGCTAGCGCCAAGCTAGCTAGCTAGTGGCTACGCGCCTTCAGCACACGGGCTCCGACTAATCCCCGGAGAGGCGCTGATATCTACTATGCTAGCGATTATACTATCCGTGTATTAGTCTGTGTTTGTGTGTATAACCCAAAACTAAAAATGTGACTGTTTGTTGATAGAATCCCGGAAGAGTAAATAATAATAATAATACTATTTTCACTCGTAATACGTGTTTATATCGACGTCATGACGAGTCATTTATGCTCTACTGTTGTTAGTTATCGTACACAAACACACCTTTAACAACTGTTGATAATTTAACGTGTAACTATTAAAGTACACGTTTGTTTATTGCTATAAAACCTACACAAAAACAAACATTAAAGTCGCCTGTGTAACTTCGACACAACGACAGTCCAGAGATTAGTCTGGGCCCGGGGACACAAGGGTGCTAGTCACACACATGTTTCACGTCGGGTTTTCATGTATAAATTCATATTTAAAAAAAAAAGAAATTACGTTTAATAAACGCGAGTACACGTTGAATAAAAATGATTAAGACAATAATAATAAAAAAAAAACAGTGAACTGTTGAAGGAGTGAAGACACGCAGCGGTTTAACGGACACGCAGATTCTCACAGCGCGGAACCTCGTTGCGGGAATTACGATTTTTAACCAAACTTGTGCAAAGTAAATCACACAATCCATTCAGTTATTGCCGTTTGCCTGCGGTGCGCAAACACACACATTTCGGCTCTTATCGGCAGCGGCAGACTCCCTGCCATGTGCTCGCTAACACCCCTCCTCCTCCTCCTCTTGCTCCTGCTGCTGCTCCTCCTGCGGCCGGTCAAGTTTACACCACCGATAAACAAGCATATAAACCCGGGTGCTCACCTCCGCCGGTGACCGGTGCCTCAGCTCCAGCGAGACCCTCTTCTTCATGTCCATCTTCCTGTGATTTGTGCCACGGTTCGGCTCGAGTTAAGCTGCGGAGAAAAAAAAACCTTGTTTCTGCGCGACCCCGTCTTCACTATCAACACGCGGAACCAGTGTGAAGGGAGCGAGGATGGCAACGCGACACTTCCGGCGCCGGCTTTTCGAAATAAAAGTCGCAGAGGAAGCGTCAACGTGCGGAGCCACTGAACGATTCAGCCATTATGTGAAAGTAAAACAAAAAAAGGGGGGAATAAGTGGCAATAATTTATGAAGTAATATGCGAAATAAGGATATAAAATGTCGCAAAATGTGATATTTAAAGTGATTTTTCTGGAGGGGAAAAGTCAAAATTGTGACGGATTCGGTCTCAGTCAACGACCGTTGTCACATAAAAGACGATGTTAGAGAGTCGTCGAGATAAAAGCCCGAACTCTGACACGGTTTGGTTTTATTTCGAAGGTGTCGTCACATTACTTCCGGGAAGTGTGCGTCGTGTTTTGTCAAACTTCATGCGCGAGGGACTGCCGAGACGTTCTCGTGTCGTATAATAATGAGAAGTGGGTCATCTCCGTTTGTTGCGTTCAAATGTCGTCGGAAATATCACAATCGTGATAATCCACGTACACAACGAACCGTAAACATTATGCAAATGTCGTGCTTTCATGATACACATGAAAGTGTTGCTACTATTGTTGGAAATGATACCGTTCACAATTGGGTAGTTTTTATTTTTTCAAGACGAACATGTATTATTTCATTCCATTTTTATTTGCTAAAAAGCTACCTTTGTGGAACGCAATTTCAAAAAACAACAACATATTGCTCACAAATAAATACAATAAAAATATAACCATGTGTGTGTAAGTTAGTCATTATTCAGATACTTTATTTTTGTTGTGTTTGATTTGCAAAAGCGAAAAAAGTCCGATTTTTTCAGAGGCACGTGAAAGCATCGCGTGTTTTTGTGTAAAAGGAGGGAAATGGAAGCAGGAAGGAAACGAGGCTCTTCAGCGCCACTGGCGGCGCTTAAGGTGCGTTACACGGAAACAACAACAACCTTTAATCAATACTTTTATCGAAACTGCTTCGATATTTTTGGCGATTTAGATTTCAGAGAAGCAGGAGGGAGTTTGAATTCTTTCAGTTGCCATGGTTATTATTGGTTGGCAGTAGCTTCGGGTTAGCGGGACAAGCTAACGTGTCGTCACGCTACAATGGCTACAACCACTTTTCTTTCGAAGGTTGAGCTCATGATCATGATCGATCAATATCAGATTTATAATTGAGATCGTATTTATGTTAGGTAAAGTTTGCTAATGCGACGTCATTCACTCACAGCTAATTTAGCAAAGTTAGCCAAAAATATTAGATCTCTACCACGATGGCTGAAGACTAAACAACGCTGAACAGCGCCAAATATAATTTGCTAACGCCTACTAGGGGATAGCCGGGAATCAGAAAATGCTAGCTAACAGGCTAGATAACGCGGCTAGCATTTTCTGTTTCCTTCTTTTTCTAAAGCAAAGTAAGAATACATACTACAAAATAAATATAAATATAGCCGCACGGCAACTGTTGTCCTAAGATGCTAATGAAAGCTCTCCCGTACGACGGGGGAACAACAACGGTGCTAATTCTTTATTTGTCGTTACATCGTAGGTCATCGTCACAACAAGCAGTAATACATACAGTGGTCTGAGGGTTACATCATCATCATCATCATCATCGTCATCATCTTCATCCAAATACGAGGTGAGCAACAGATAGTTAATATCACAGCTAAGTTTTTGCCATTGACCACACATAGCCCCCCACATATCATATACCAATTACACCACAGGTGCCTAAACCACGAGTCAGACACATAAATAAATAAAAACATATAAATAAATACAGTATATAAATAAATAAATGTATTTTATGTGTCACAAACACACATGTAGCTCATCAGAAGTGGTCCACAAGCTAGCTATTACAAACAAACACGTCGCTAGCCGCCGATAGCCGCGACGGGGCACGCTAACCCCCGACGCGGACGTCAAAATGTGCGACATCGCGGACGCGCATGTTTCAAATTCTTGCGGCGGCTAGCATAATTACGTCGGAACGGAACAGAGCGCGGGAATTCTCTGTAAGCTAACGTTTATGAAACACGTGACGTAGACGCGCACAAATGCGGCGTCGGGCTTTTACGAATACTGCGGGGAAGTGGACTTCTATGTTTTCACAGAATGACATACAAGCCGATAAGTGTCGCCCCCCCTCTGGTGGACATTCAAGAGAATACAGCTTTTTTAGACACAGCCACGTTTGCCTCACTCACCTATAAACGTCTGACGGTGACGTGAAAACACTGGAAAAATCCCTCACTGAGGTTAGAATACTGTGTCGCCATGGAGATCAGAGCAAACATAAGAAGACATGAGCAACTAAATAATAACAATAAATAAATAATAATAATAATAATAATAATAAAAAATTCCGTAAAGTCTTAAAGCACTTTGTCATTTGAAGGAGAGAAATACGTTATTAAGCTAATAAAAACACGCGGTAAAGCCACTGGAGGAGAATCAAGACGACAAAAAGGACAAAAGCATGCACACGCACACACACACACACACACACACACACACACACACACACACACACACACTCCACCTTGTGTCCATTTTACCTTTCAACAGGTAAATTATTACGATGGTCAATTCAAAGGTGAAAAAAGGGGGTGTGTCCACACCGGAGAGGGTGTAAACAGGAAGTAGTTGCTTAGTAACGGAAAAAACCAAGAGTGTGGGGGGGTTATGTTGTCGTCGGAGCGGACATCGAGGAGGTGAAATATAATCGTCAGTTCTGTCCGTTTTGGTTCTTGTCCGTCCACACTAAAACGCAACACGCTAGTTTTCAAAATAAAAGTCAGTTGCTGTCCGTTTCCGAGTTGAAGTTTTCAAAATAAAAGTCCACTGTGGTTTCAACAGTGTTGTCTGTAGACGGCAGTGTCGTAATGGCAGTGATCGATACTTTAATTGATAAAAAAGCTTTTAACGTCAGCCTCGGATCGCGCGTCAACACTGATGCTAATGGACGCAAAAGCTACTTTAGCCGTAGCCGAGGGCGCTAACCGTTTGACGGCGGTTTAGCGTCAGTTCAGTTCGCAATATTTCAAACCAGGTGTTACAAAGCTTTAAAAGGTAGTTCGGGAACTTTGCTACAAACGTGTCAACAATGGCTCCGTGTCTCAAACGTGGCTCCGCCTCCGTCGGAGGACGCGACGTCGTCACTCGTACGATTGAAAACCCGTAATTTTTTTACGTTGCGGCTCGTTCTTCGGACGTTTCGCGATCATTATCTTGTTTCAAAATATTTAGCCTTTTTGGCTGGATCTTTTGTCGCTTGTGGACGATAGGGGGCGGAGCCTTTCAGAAAGTCCGTTTCGCAGCCTCGAAAGGAGGCGGAGCCTAAAGTGAGACACTGCTGATGTTGTTGATTCCGTGCTAGCTCTACAGTAACACTGAAATTGACGTTCTTTTTTCAAGAACATTCGGCGGAGTTACGCTGAATCCATCGGTGAGGTGTTTTTCGTAAAAATGCTTGATGCTAATATCATTATTATTATTATTATTATGCAGCCTTGCATGCAAAAGCCACAAACAAGACGAATCGACGAAGCTAAAAACACCGCTGGTTGTGTTATTGCAGGCACGACTTTATTACGAGGATCCCGAGAAAAAAAAACGGAACCTGTGCGATCGGACTCGGATTGTTGAAAATGGCCGATTCATGCAAACGGCCGCCGAGGAGAGAACGGTAAGTTTGTTTTGTAGTAAGTGCGAGAAAGAGAACGCGATTTAAAGCCTTTGTACATCGACGATGACAGGAAATTGCTAACCAAATAAAATGTCCGTCATATTAAGTCTACGATAACTTAACGATACGGTTAGCACGTTATCCCGCGTTCTTATTTTGTGTTTCCCGTGTTTGAACCTCAGTTTAAATTTAACCTCAGTGGCACAAACTGACCACACGAGGCAGCAGTCGACCAAACGCAAACTTCTGTTATCGCAGACTTCAGCGACAGGGATGTCAAAGGAATACTTCACCGATTAGCATTTAGCTTTGTATCACTAGAATAGGGTTAGTATTTTTGAAAAATGATGCTTCCCAACCTCCTATTCTCAGAAAAGAAAACATTGTCGGCCATCTTTGCTAACAGTTACGCTAACAGGACCAAGTGTCACTGGTGGTGAGTTGAGAACTAGCTTAATTGTTTTCTTTCTTACGTGCCCACCAGTGGCACTTGTTCCTGTTAGCGTAACGGTTAGCAAAGATGATCCGACACTGTCTTCAGTCTGGGAATGAGGTCCCGTCCACTTACGAGTGGGTCGAAAAGTGGACGGGACCTCATTCCCAGAATGTAAACCGCGTCCGCCATCTTTGCTAACAGTTACGCTAACAGGACCAAGTGTCGCTGGTGGTCAGTTGAGAACTAGCTTATTTGTTTTCTTTGTTATGTGGCCACCAGTGACACTTGGTCCTGTTAGCGTAAAGGTTAGCAAAGATGGCGGACACTGTTTGCAGGTCTAAAACGTGTGGTATTTGCGTTGCAGTTTCGACTTCAAAAATACTACCCCTATCCTAGTTGTACAAAGCTAAATGCTAATCGGCGAAGCACTCCTTTAAGAGTTTAAAAACACCACTAATGTGCACGTAAAATGCGTATATAGCGAACAAAGCGACGGCTCTGACGACCGACTGTAGCTCAGCGGTCAGTCTGGAGCCACGCTAACAAGGCTAGCCAAGGCTAGCCGAGTAAGGAGGGAAGAAGAAGGCGAAACAGAAAAGACAACAAAAGTGAGAAGAGCTAGGCATTAGCATGAAGCACACGTACACACACATACATGCACGTACACAAACACCGAGGGTCTCCAGAGCCTCATTGGTTCCCGCGGCCGCGCGGCTAATGCGGCGTAAACAACCGTCGCCTCGTCTTCCTCCCCTGTCTCTGTTGACTCCTCCCACCCACACTGGCCCCGCCTCCTCTCTCATTTTTTTAGTCCACTCCGTGAAAGCAGCGTGGCACTTGAAGCACAGAAGAAGAAGAAGTAGAAGGAGGGGGCGTGGTTTGTCGTTTATGCAAATACAGGCTGTTTTCCGGGATTCGTCTGGGATTTAGTCGGAAGGGGGTGGGGCCTAATTCCAGCCTAATGTGGGAGGGGCACCAGGATATCCACGTAGTTGATGGGGAAGAAGCCCGACTGGCCGTTGATCATGCCCTCGTACCAGTTGTCGTCGATCTGATTGGTCAACGTGATGACGTCGCCCTCTTTGAAGCCGAGCTCGCCCTCGTTCTCCGGCTCAAAGTCGTACAGGGCTCTGCAGCACGGCTGGTCCATGGGAGCTGGGAGGGGACAAAAAGTGTTTTTGAGTGTTTTAGGTCGCAAAGAAAAAACTACGACCTCTAGTGGACATATTTAGTCAGTCTACTTGAGATTAAAAAAAAATTTGGGGTGTAATCCTAAAGTTTAAAAAAAAAAACACTTCCTGGGTTTAATCCCAAAATTATAAAAATCCACTTCCTGGGTTTAATCTCAAAATGATAGTAACAATCCACTTCCTGGGTTTAATCCTAGAGTTAAAAAAAAAAAAAAAAAACATCCAATCCCTGGGTTTAATCCCAAAATGATAAAAATCCAATTCCTGGGTTTAATCCTAAAAGAATTAAAAAATCCACTTCCTTCTCTTAATCCTAAAGTTTAAAAAAAATCCACTTCCTGGGTTTAATCCCAAAATTATAAAAATCCCCTTCCTGGGTTTAATCTCAAAATGATAGTAACAATCCACTTCCTGGGTTTAATCCCAAAGTTAAAAAAAATCCACTTCCTGGGTTTAATCCCAAAGTTATAAAAATCCACTTCCTGGGTTTAATCCCAAAGTTAAATAATCAAATTCCTGGGTTTTAGCCTAAAGTTAAAAAAAAATCCACTTCCTGGGTTTAATCCCAAAATTATAAAAATCTACCTCCTGGGTTTAATCCCAAAATTATAAAAATCTACTTCCTGGATTTAATCCTAACGTTAAAAAAAATCCACGTCCTGGGTTTAATCCCAAAATTATAAAAATCCACTTCCTGGGTTTAATCCCAAAATTATAAAAATCCACTTCCTGGGTTTAATCCCAACATCAAAATAAAAATCCACTTCCCGGGTTTAATCCCAAAATTATAAAAATCTACTTCCTGGATTTAATCCTAACGTTAAAAAAAATCCACTTCCTGGGTTTAATCCCAAAATTCTAATAAAAATCCACGTCCTGGGTTTAATCCCAAAATTATAAAAATCCACTTCCTGGGTTTAATCCCAACATTAAAATAAAAATCCACTTCCTGGGTTTAATCAAAAAATTATAAAAATCCACTTCCTGGGTTTAATCCCAACATCAAAAAAAAAATCCACTTCCCGGGTTTAATCCTCAAATTAAAATAATCCACGTTACTTGGTTTAATTCTGAAGAAGAAAAAATCATCCTTAAAGCTAATATTCTCTGTACCTGGTGACCTTCCGGGCGACTTGGCCGAGTGAATCCCCCCGTTGTGGCTGTTGTCACTAGGGGGCAGCAGCTCCAGGGTCATTCTGGGTTTGGGAGTGTACTCCTTCCTCGGTTTACCGGACACTTCTTTTATCCTGATGAACGACAAAATAATTAAAATTAAATAAATACAAACATCGGTCTGATCACACGTATCGTCGTATATCGTCTGCATACAGGTCGACCATCACCTGTCCTCCATCTTGCTGGAGAGCTGCTGCAGGATTTCAGAGGCTCGTCTGTGGTATTCCAGCTGAGCCTGGACCAGCGCGGCTAACTGGCTAACCTGCTCTATCTGCAACACACACACACACACACACATAATGTAGCTATATTCTGGACCCATGCTAGCCAGGACAAGGTGGCGTCAACTGTGCGAAATACAGGGGGGTCGGGGGGGGTTAGACTGCCCTGATTAACACTCAAGACCCCCCTGAAAGCCTCAAAGGCAAAATTTGAGGGGGGTCTAAACTAGGGCTGGACGATTCATTTTATTTTATTCATGATTTTGATTTTGGCTTCTCACGATCATAAAAACATTGTAATCAAAGAAAAACGGTTAATGCCCCGCACGGCGCGGCGTGTATGTAAATTCCTATGCTCGAAAAACACCTTGAATGCATCCGTGTTACGTGCAGCTGCAGCAAGCGTGTGACGTGTGTGGGGAAAAAAATTATTTTCCATATATTTTGGAAACTCGAGATCTTGACTTTCCAAAAGTTTTTTTTTTTTTTTTTCATATTTTCCTTGTAAAGCCGAGATCTCGAGTTTCCAAAAATATTTGGAAAAAATGATTTTTTCCAAAAGTTTTTTTTTTTTTTGGAAACTCGAGATCTCGACTTTCCGAAAAAGTTTGGGGTTTTTTTGCAAATTTTTTTTTTTCATATCTCGACTTTCCAAAAAAACCATATTTTTTTTTTTCATATTTTTCTTGGAAAGCCGAGATCTCGAGTTTCCAAAAAAATATGTAAAAAATGATTTTTTCCAAAAGTATTTTTTTGGGAAACTCGAGATCTCGGCTTTCCGAAAAAGTTTTTTTTTTTTTTTTCAAAAAGTTTTTTTTTTTCATATATCGACTTTCCAAAAGTTTTTTTTTTTTTCAAAAAAATTTTTTTTTCATATTTTTCTTGGAAAGCCGAGATCTCGAGTTTCCAAAAATATTTGGAAAAAATGATTTTTTCCAAAAGTTTTTTTTTTTTTTGGAAACTCGAGATCTCGACTTTCCGAAAAAGTTTGGGGTTTTTTTGCAAATTTTTTTTTTTTTCATATCTCGACTTTCCAAAAAAAACATATTTTTTTTTTTCATATTTTTCTTGGAAAGCCGAGATCTCGGGTTTCCAAAAAAATATGGAAACAAAGATTTTTCCCAAACTATTTTTTTTTTTTGAAGCTTCAGATCTCGACTTTCCGAAAATATTTGAAAAATATATTCCATATTTTTCTTGGAAAGCCGAGATCTCGAGTTTCCAAGAAAAATATGAAAAAAAAAAAAATTTGAAAAAAATTTTTTTTTTGGAAAGTCGAGATATGAAAAAAATTTTTTTTTGAAAAAAAATGGATATTTCGCACACTGGTGGCGTGGCACTCACATCACTTTCCAGCAGGTTGAACATGCTCTGCTCGGCGATGTCTTTGCTCTCGTCGAACTTCTCCAGCGCCTGCTTGATCTCCTCGTCCTGGACTTTCCCGTGACGCTTCTTCTTGTAGTCGAAGTCCAGACGTCGGCCCTCCATCTTCTTCAGATGGTGCTGAGGAGAGGAACGTTCGGAGTGGAAGTGGAAGACCACGAGAATGTTTTTTCACGGATTTCACCTCTTTTTTTCCTTACCTGTATCTCCTTGAGGTCTTTGTCGTGGAGGTTCTGGAGCGGGTCGATGAAGTTCTGCTTGACCTCCATGTCCAGAGCGTCCTTCACCTCCCCGAGCTCCTTCATGGCCTCAGAAGCATCCGTCAGCGCCAGGCCTGGAAGGGAAAGGACAACGGGTAACGGGAGTTGTGTCAGGTAAAAACCCCATCCTGTTTTCAGGCTAAATGTCTTAGCTTTAGCGTTAGCGTTACCAAAGCTGGACTCCTCTCCCAACTCCCGTCCAAACTTCAACATGGCGTCTCCCAGGACGGACTCGGCCTGAGGGTAACCGGGTCCCTTCTCCTGCCCGCGGATCTTGGACATGGTGTTGATCATACTCAGCTTGGCTCTGGACGCTGTGAAGAAGAAGCACGAGTCAGAACAAACGTGATTATAACACGTTGTGATGTGTTTGTTGTTGTTGTGCTGTTTGTGTTCGACTCACCTGGATTGGGCTGTAGATATTCTGTGGTTTTGGTCATGATGTCCAACACCGCCCTGCTGGTGACGTCCACCTTCTGCAGAGAAGAACACATGAGTGAGACGAGTTAAAAACAGAGTGATGTTTTCCTAAGTGAGCTATAGAAATGAGGAGCTAACAAAGCTATGTCCAGTTAAAAAGCTATTTATTTAAAGTAAACTATGTGGACAAGTGTTTGAATTTCTTACTGAGGAGACATGCATTATTACCTTCTTTGCTTAACTAAGTCAGCTAAATAAGCTAAGCAAGCTAAGCTATATCAGCTATAAGCCAAGTAAGTTAACTATGCTATATCAACAAGATGGTACATAATTTAAGTACGCTAAGTAAGTTAACAACGCTATATTAGCTAAGTAAACAACAAGCTACATAATTCCGCTAAATGCTGAAATGTAAGTAAGCTAACTTATTAATTAAGCTATATTAGCTATGAGCTAAGTAAGTTAATTACACTATATTAACTGTGAGTTAAGTAAGTTAACTACACTATATTAACTATGAGCTAAGTAAGTTACGCTATATTAACTATGAGCTAAGTAAGATAACTACACTTTATTAGCTATAACCTAATTAAGTTAACTACACTATATTAGCTATGAGCTCAGTAAGTTAACTATGCTATATTAGCTATGAGCTAAGTAAGTTAACTTTACTTTATAAGCTATAAGCTAAGTAAGTTAATTACACTATATTAACTATGAGCTACCTAAGTTAACTACACTATATTAGCTATGAGCTAGGTAAGTTACACTATATTAGCTATGAGCTAAGTAAGTTACGCTATGTTAGCTATGAACTAAGTAAGATAACTACACTTTATTAGCTATAAGCTAAGTAAGTTAACTACACTATATTAGCTATGAGCTAAGTAAGTTAACTACACTATATTAGCTATGAGCTCAGTAAATTAACTACACTATATTAGCTATGACCTCAGTAAGTTACGCTATATTAGCTATGAGCTCAGTAAGTTAACTACACTATATTAGCTATAAACTAAGTAAGTTAACTAAACTATATTAGCAATGAGTTAAGTAAGTTGGTGGTTTAAGATGGTACATAATTTAAGTAAGCTAACAACGCTATAATAGCTATCAGCTAAGTGAGCTAATTCGTTTCAAGACTGACGCTAGTTTCATACGTCATTTTCTCAGTAAAACAAATTTAACAGTGAATATAATCAGTTATATTTCACTAAATCTCACGTTGTACTTCTTTGTTTTTACCTTTTCCATTTCTTTGAAGTCATCGTCTAACTTGGTTCCTTCCGCTCCTCCGACCTTCTCGCTGACTTTCTGTGACGAGAGACACAGGTCAAAGGTCAAAGGTCAAAGGTCAAAGGTCAAGGCTCTTCAACGTTTACATTTGCTTTCATTCATGTGATAAGAGTGTGGAGATGAAACTGTGTCTTAAACAACAACAACACAAACATGTGAGTAACTCGTCATCGGTCATGTGACTCGGTGGCTCCGCCCCCCCCTTCAGTGTGTTTGATCACAACAACAACAACAACAACAACACAACAACGACACAGCAGCAAAGAAAGAAGAGAAGGAGCGACAGACGAGGAGGAAGAGGCAGTTACCATGGAGACAGGGATCTGCCTGGGTCCTCTCATGTTTCCAAAAACAAACACACACACGCACACACACACACACACACACACACACACACACACACACACACACACACACACACACACAGTTACATAACCGTCTTAGCCGTGTTTGTTTCTCCTCGTTTTTTTTATTTTTCGGTCGTCATCAGTGACCTGATTTAAAACCTTTTTAATGGATTCTGTTGTGTTGTGATGACCTGCAGGGGGCGCACACACACACACACACACACACACACACACACACACACACACACAGCTACGCCTGCGTTGTTTCATTTTGCTGAGTCACCGTTTGCTAAAAATTAATTATATTAGCTTGATTGAATATTTGTGAGGGGTCAAAGGTCAAGGAGGAGGAGCACACACACACACACGCACGCACGCACACACACACACACACACACACACGCACGCACACACACACACACACGGAAAACCAAACAAACAAAAACACGTGTGTTTCCTGATTGGTCGCACGTCGATCACATGACTCACATGAAAGAAAAGCAGCAGCAGAGACGAGTCACATGACCAGTGAGGAGAGTCATGTGACTGGTGATGAAGAGGAGTCAGGAAAGGAAGAAGGGAAAGGAAGGAATGAAGGAAGGATGAAGAGCAGAGGTGTGAAAAAGAGAAGAGGAAGGAAGGAAGAAGAGGAAGGAAGAAGGAACGATGTGGGAGGGAAGGAAGACAGGAAGGAGGGAAGGAAGGAAGGATAAAGATGAGAAGAAGGAGGGATGAGAGCTAGGTAAGATGAAAGGACAGAAGGGAGTAAGGAAGGAAAGGAAGGACAAAATAAGTTTGTAATAACAGAGGAAGGAAGAATGTATGAAGATGGCAAGAAGGAGGGATGGATGTTGGAGGAGTGAAGTAAGGAAGGGGACAAGAAAGAAGGAAGGGTGAAAGATCAAAGTAGGAAGGAAGGAAGGAGTAAAAGGAAAGGAAGGATAATGGCAAGAAGGAAGGATGAAAGGAAAGATGGAAGTAAAGATTAAAGGAAGAAAGGAGGAAATGGGAAGGATGGAATAATGGATGGCAAGAAAGAGGGATGATGTTGGAGGAAAGAAGGAGGAGAGAAGAAGGGAAGAAGGAAGGATAAATGTGAGAAGAAAGGGATGATCTAGGGAAGATGAAAGGACAGAAGGGAGTAAGGGAGCAAGGAAGGGAAGAAATTAAGGACAAAATAAGTTTGGAATAACAGAGGAAGGAAGGATGGATGAAGATGACAAGAAGGAGGGAAGGAAGGAAGGGGACAAGAAAGAAGGAAGGATGAAAGATCAAAGTAGGAAGGAAGAACGGATGAAAAGGAAAGGAAGGATAATGGCAAGAAGGAAGGATGAAAGGAAAGAAGGAAATAAAGATCAAAGTAGGAAGGAAGGAAGGAAGGAGGAGAACAGGAAGGAAGGATGGATGAAGAGCAGAGGTGTAAAAAGAGAAGCGGGAGGAAGGAAGGATGAAAGTAGGAGGGAAGGAAGTAAGGAAAGATAAAGATGAGAAGAAGGAGGGATGATCTAGGTAAGATGAAAGGACAGAAGGGAGTAAGGAAGGGCGGAAGGAAAGGAAGGACAAAATAAGTTTGGAATAACAAAGGAAGTGAGGGGAGAAGAAAGAAGGAATGATGAAAGATCAAAGTAGAAGGAAGGAAGGAAGGAAGAAAGGAGTAAAAGGAAAGGAAAGGAAGAATGGATAAACATGGCAAGAAGGAAGGACGAAAGGAAAGAAGGAAGGATGAAAGGAAGGAAGGAATAATGGATGGCAAGAAAGAGGGATGGATGTTGGAGGAAAGAAGGAGGGATGAAGAAGGAAGGAAGGAAGTAGGAAAAGGTGGGGAGAGTGGACAAAGGGACCAAGGAAGGAAAGATGTTGAGGAATGAAGGAAGTGAGGAAGGGAAGAAGGAAGGAGGGATGATGATGATGATGGAGGGAATTCCCTGTTGCGTGCAACACACACACACACGCACACACACACGCACACACACACACACACACACACACACACACACACACACACACACACACACACACACACACACACACACACACACCGTGTTACATAACATTAGTGTGTGTGTGTGTGTGTGTGTTTTAATATCAACGTGTTTTTCTCGGTGGGTAAAAAAACCACGTAAGTAAAAATGACGTAAATGAGAATTTAACGTAAATTCGAGTGGTTGCGTCGACGGTGTTTACTTCACTGCCGCCCCGTTTTTTTTCATTATTGATCCGTTCATTATGTTTAATTCAACACACGCGCGCGGACACACACACACACACACACACACACACACACGCACGCGCACACACACTCACCTGCGTCGCTTTGTGAAACTGCTTCTTCAAACCCGCGACGGACATCACTTCACTTGAGAACACGGACACACAAACACCCCGTTTTGTTTGTGTTGTTGTTGTTGTTTTCTTGTATTATTATTATTATTATTATTATAATTATTATTATTGACAAAAAAAAAACGCAGAAACGCGTGGAAGTGTCGCGTGAGCTCGTTGGCGGGTAAAAATCCTGCGGGTCAGCACCGTGCGGTGCGTGCGTGGATGTTTTTTTTTTTTTTTTTCGAGACTGAACCAGACCAAACCCACGAGAGCGAGCGCGAGAGAGAGCGCGAGAGCGAGAGACACACAAAGATCGTCTATTCGCAGATGCGTCACACTCAGCAACAAAATAACACCAAGAATACAAAGATATTCTCAGTAAAAACATTATAATAATAATAATAATAATAAATGACGTCATTCTCGTAAATAATGACATATATGCGTTAAAATCCCACTCGTGAATAATTATATATATACACATATATATTTTCAGTGGCGGTTCCTGTCAACACATACGATCTTTGACCAGCATGTGACGTCAGTGCCGCCCACTCACGAGCCTCCCCGAGATGAGAGCACGAGACATTTGACTGCGATGCCTCGAGGACAGCGTCAACAATAATAACAAAACTAAAAATAATAAAAATTATATTGATAATAATAATAATAACAACAGTAATAACGAGGACAACAGTAATAATGAGGACACCGTTAGTGGACGATCTGCGTTTCAGGACCACGGACAGCTCATCACAGGGTCTCACGGTGCGTTCAAGCGCGGCTGGGAAATCTAAAAAAAATAAAAAACTACAAATATTTTCACAAAAAGCAAACTTCGTGGGCGTCTTTTCCGTTACCTTCGTAAAACTAGCATCGGTGACCGAACAGAAACACGTGGCAGTTTCCTCTTATCGTACACCGTTTACGATATTTTGTTTCCGTAGCAGCGAATGCGACTTCTATAAACACACGCCAACATCAGAATTTTATTTGTTCCGTTCATTTTTTTTGTTTTCTAATGCGCAAATAAAACACCTGTGGTGAAATAATCTGTCGTAGCATGCTACAGTGTGGCTACTTCCTGTTGCCGCTAGCTAAACTACGACAGGAAGTATCCCGTTCCAACAGGAAGTCGTCGCATCACAAACGCGTAGAGAACAGATCGGGTTTCGCGTGACGAGTCGGGAGCTCCGACGTCCACCGACACTTGAACGCATCACAGGATTGACATTAAAGACAAACTGATACCGATTCAAAACAAGCTTTATTTAACCATCGCACAGAAACATTCACGTAACAAACGTAAACGACGTCAGTTCCGTGACTTCATCGTCTCCGTCAACAGAAAATAAAAAGACAGTTTCCATAGCAACAAAAACAACTTTCCTTCATAGTAACTTATTTATTGATGTAAGAAAAAAAAAAAAAAAAAGTTTAAACTTCGTAAACAGCTACATCGACGTCTATATATGGAATTATCGTATATAAAAATATATATATAGCTTATACATTTTTTAACAGTGCTGAGGTTAGAGGATATAAAAAAAGTGCAATCGGTCGGGAAACAAACACAGGAAATACTTTTCAGGTTGTTTTTCTTTAAAAAGGAAAATAAATTTACGTTTTCATCTCTTCAGATTTTCAAACTAAGGGCTGTATTTTCAAAATAAGATTTTCCAAAAATACACAATTGGCAAATTCAGACTTTTTCGTTGATTTCCATTTGTAAATGTGAAATTATTCTGGTTTCAACTTCAGGAAGGACATTGAGGAAGTCACTTTTTTTTTTTTTAAACAAAAACATCAAAATCCAAATTGAACACTTTAATGCGAAAAATCGCAAGTCAAGAAATTAACGCAATTTTGCTTCTAAAAAAACCAACACACAAAAAAAGGGGAACTTGTGACCTACAGTGCAACCAGCCACCAGGGGGCGACATCAACGTTTCGATATGGAGGTGTGGTCGTATATAAAATAAATAGCTTGATAAACAGTCAAAGTGCTGAGGTTTGAGGATATAAAACGACGCGTTAACTTCAGAAAAATCACAAGAAACGAAAAACAACAAAACAAAAACACAGGAAATACTTTTTCAAGTTCACACTTTTCAGGTTTTTTCCTTTAAAAAAAGGAAAATAAAGTTACTTCATTTAAGTTTGCATCTCGGATTTTCAAACTAAGGAGTTGCATTTTCAAAATTAAATGTTTATTTTAATATGCAAATTCAGACTTTTTCATTGATTTCCAGTTGTAAACGTAAAAATTATTCTGGTTTCTTCAAATTCAAAAAGAAGAAAAAAAAAATTTTTTTAGCAGTAAAAAAAAAATCGCAAGTCTAGAAATTTTTGCCCCAATTTTTCTTCTGGTCTCCAAAAAAAAAATCTTTTTCAAATGTGAAATAATTTAGGATTCACATAATATCTGTTTTGAACGGGAGGAGCCTATGACCTACAGTGCAGCCAGCCAACAGGGGGCGACATCAGTAAAATAAATACAACAAATAAACACTAAATGTTACGTCAACAGTGACGATGACGTCTCTATAAGGGATTGCGTAGTGTTAGTGTTAGCATAAACTGAAACGGCTAACACTGAAACGGCTAACGTAACTTTTCCGCGTTAGCGTCGAGGAAACAAACTTCGTTGTTTAAAAATTGTCCGACAGTTTCTTACAGTCTTCTTTTTTCCTTCCTGTGGATCGGAGTTCTGCGTCTTCTTCGCTGTCGTCATGCGTGAGAACACGATTTAGGATCAGTTTCTTCGCGGTTAAGAGCATCCAGCGCAGGCAAGCCACGCCCCCTGGCTGCCGACGTTTCCTTGCCGGCGTCTTCTACGCCGCGGCTACGACGAGACCCGACGCGGCGTCGTCCGGCCGCTTCTTCCGTACGTCGTCGCGTCGACGACGCTTAAGTTTGACGATAAACACGGTGGCCGCCGCCGTCGCTAGTAGCGACGCGATGACGACCGCGGGCAGGATCCAGACACGCCTCCGACCGTCTGGCGACAAAAAACGACATAATTTTAAAAAAATAAGACACGACAAACATGAAACAGCAACAACGTATTTTATCGCTTTCTCACCGTTAGCATCCGTCGCAACTCCTGGTTCTGGAGTCTGGAGATCGGCGGTCGTTAGCGTCGCCGCCGTCGTCCACGTTTCTCTCGCGCCAACGACGAGCCGGACGAAGGCGTAGCTCTTAGCGCTGGGCACGAAACACCGGTACGTCCCTGCGTCCGCAAGCGTCACGCCGCTGATCCTCAGCGACACGTTCCCGCGCCGCAGCTCGTCGCCGAACAGCGCCGCCCTGTCGCCGTACGCCGGGATCTTCATGTCCGTGAGCTCCACGCCGCCGCGGCGAAAGTAAACGTAGCTGCCGCGAGGCGCGCCGTCCTGCGGCTCGGTCCTCCTCCACTCCAGCGTTAACCACCAGGCGTCGCCGCGGGGTTCCAGGTGACACGGCAGGATTACGTCATCGCCCGGGGCTGCTTTGATTGGGTGAGGGGAACCAATCACGCGAGACTGGCCTGGTTAAAGTCAGAAAATTGTGTTATTTTTATGTATTATCACAAATAAGTAAATAATAAACAAAAACTGACTCATTATTGGGTTCATTAAATCGTCTCCACTGACAAACCCTTGTTAATGTGCTGAACCTGCATGAGAATGTTCACATTTTTACATTTATCTTCACTAATGCTGACAATAACGGAGAGTTATCAGAACACTAAATATTAAAACATAAATATGGACTTCTAATAGTAAATTCGGCTGAGTATGTTGTCTAAAAACATAGAGTTTAAAACAAAAAAGTAAAACTAAGCTCAGTAAAGGACATTACTCTCTATGGCATGTCTATGACTACAGAATCTGGTAGAGAATCTTCACATTTTATACGTTTTCTTCGCCATTTAAGTCACATATTGACCATTTCCAGTAAATTAAAAAGGTTTGTAAAGAATATGGATCGCTAATGCTCAATTCGGCTTGTTTAAAATTTCGAAAATAACTTCGGTTAAAAAGAGAAATTCAACTCAAACGTACGAAGAGCACGACGTGCGTGATGTCCGTGTTTTTTTGCGTCACTATTTCAGCCAAATACGGATATTTACCGGTAAACTAAACGCGCTGAAACACATTTGAACTGCTCGTTAATAATTCGGCACACTTACGTTTACAAAAATATAAAAGTTAGAAAAAGAAATTAATCTCTATCTGACGGAACAACAAGTGTCAGAACCTGGAAGAGAATCTTCACATTTTTTACATGTTTCTTCGCCATATAAGTCAGATATTGACAATTCCAGTATATTAAAAAGGTTTTAAGCGAATATAGATTGGTGATATTTAATTCGGCTTACTTAAAATGTAGTTAAAAAAAACAAAATCAGACTCAAAAGCTCAGGGGCTAATAAACAAGACAACAAACTAGCAAGATACTACGGTGGCTACTACGTTAGCTTTAGCACATCCGAAAAGGTGAGCGAAAACGATCTCTCCTTCGCCGGCTTCGTGTCACTCACCTTCGGCCGGAAAAGTCCAGGAGATGCGAGAGACAAAATAGAGAAAGAAGACGGTCCAGTGTGAGGACTGAGGCCAACGTGGACACGTTTGTGTGAACCTCATGTGGTCGAGACTGCGATTGCCGGCGTTTGTGATGCACGTCAGACGCACACGCACGCTTTTATTCCTCTCACTGACGTCATCACGCATCATGGAAACGTTCCACAACATTCTCTAACATTCCAACGTCATGGGATTTATGACTTAGCAACTATTTTATCTCATTCCTAAAAATAGAATAAGTAATAAATATTAAGTTTATTTATATATATATATATACTTCATTTATTGTTGAAATTATATTTTTAATGCTCAAATATAATTGAATATAAATAGAAGTGACTCACGAGTATCACTGGGCTTCATTGGGGTTTCCCAAACACAGTTTCAGGGAGTTTTTGTGGCCCCTGAAAAAGTTTAAAACAGTTTTTACAGACATTTCTCTTTGTTTGTGATTTAAAACACAACATAAAAGTCATTAAATGTTCCTCATAAAGTAAAATTGTATATCTGTAATGCTAAAATATAATTATTATTATTATTATTGTGGTCATGGATTTTCAAATGTAAAAATAGTAAAGCTTATTATTGTTTCTTGATTAAGATGTGGAATCATAGACCTTAATTACTTGGCTTTCGGAACAGAAAAACGAGTTTTACTGGTTAACGCCGTCTCCTCACTCTGAAGCCAAGTGGGAAACAGCGCCCCCCCAAATCTTTGTGGTCAAACATATATTACATCCATAGAGAAAGTTAATGAAGTCACTCACCGAGTATCACTGGGGTTAATTGGGGTTTCCCAAACACAGTTTCAGGGAGTTTTTGTGGTCCCTGAAAAAGAGGACATTTCTCTTTGTTTGTGATTTAAAACACAACATAAAAGTAATAAAATGTTCGTCATAGAGTAAAACAGTATTGTGTATGTTACACAGGACGTGATTTACGATGATGTGAGAGACATCAGAACAGTGAAGAAATGTTTGAATAAAACTTTATGAACAATAGAGTCAGTGACGGTTTGAGACGTAAGAGATCGATGACATCACAGAACGTTAGCTGGTGTTCAAAGTTGAGTTTGTGACGACGTTTACACTGAAAACACCCAACATTCATTCATTCATCATCCATCTACTGACCCACGCACCCACTGATCTTCCATCCATCCATCATCCATTCATCCACACACCCATCATCCATTCATCCATCCATCATCCACACACCCGTCATCCATCCATCCATCATCCATTCATCCATCCTTCCATCCATCATCCATTCATCCAATCATCCAATCATCCATCCATCATCCATTCATCCATCAACTGACCCCCCATCATTCATCCAATCCTCCACACACCCATCATCCATTCATCCATCATCCAATCATCCATTCATCCATCAACTGACCCACCCATCATCCATTCATCCGTCCATCATCCATTCATTCATCCACACACCCATCATCCATTCATCCATCCATCATCCACTCATCCAATCATCCATTCATCCAATCATCCACCCACCCATCATCCATTCATCCATCCATCATCCATCCATCCAATCATCTATCCATCATCCATTCATCCATCAACTGACCCACCCATCATTCAGCCAATCATCCACACACCCATCATCCATCCATCATCCATTCATCCATCAACTGTCCAACCCATCATCCATTCATCCATCCATCCATCATCCATTCATCCATCAACTGTCCCACCCATCATCCATTCATCCATTCATCCATCCATCATCCATCCATCATCCATTCATCCATCAACTGTCCCACCCATCATCCATTCATCTGTCCATCATCTATTAATTCATCCACACACCCATCATCCATTCATCCAATCATCATGATTCATCATCCATTCATCCCCATCTTTGTCAGTTTTTTTTTTTATGAACAAACTTTTTTTTCTTCTACAGGAAGTGAAAGGAAGCCAGAGTCACACTCCTGTGACATCACTTCCTGTTCATCAGCAGAGTTTGAAACTGCAGCTCAGAGCATCAGCAGCCATGGACGCGACAACACTGTGCACCGTTGCTGGTGAGTAACGCACCATCATGACAACATTCATCAGCTCGTGTTCACTCGTTTATTTCACTCACATCAGACTTTACACAACCAAACTGAAGTTTGTAAAACCACTACCTCTCCTGCACCAAAGTCCATAGAGAAAATCAGTGATTTTAACATCACAGCACACAGGAGTTCACAGGAGTTGTTGATCCACTGCTGCCTCCATCACTAACTTACAATGTCTGATTTTGTCAGATTCCGACCATTCGTCACGAAACAGGAAGTGCCCTATGACTTCGGCAAATATTGAGTTCCACCGAATTTCCTGAAACTTGGTGTTAAGATTTTATCGACCAAGACGAACAAAAAAGCCGATCGTAACTATGGCATCAACTCAACAGGAAGTCGGCCAATTTGAATTTTGGCGTCCATTTTGGCGCTTTGAATCCTACATAAATGAGCGAACTTGTCCAAGCGCGTTTATCGTACCGACATAAAAATCTATCGAAAGATTTTGCAGATTCAAAACGGCGCGGCCACGGCAAACCTTCTGTGTTTTGGTATTTTCGAACATTCGTCACGCAACAGGAAGTGCCCTATGATTTCGGCAAACATCGAGTTCCACCGAATTTCCCGAAACTTGGCAGGAAGATGTTATCGACCAAGACGAACAAAAAAGTAAATAGTAACCATGGCCTCAACTCAACAGGAAGTCTGCCAATATGAATTTTGGCGTCCATTTTGGCGCTTTGAATCCTAAGTAAATGAGTGAACTCGTCCGAGCGCGTTTATCGTACCGACATAAAAATCTATCGAAAATGTTTTGCGGATTCAAAATGGCGTGGCTACCCTCTGCGTTTTGGTAATTCCGACCATTGGGCACGCAACAGGAAGTGCCCTATGACTTCGGCAAACATCGAGTTCCACCAAATTTCCTGAAACTTGGTGGAAAGATTTTATCAACCAAGACGAACAAAAAAGTCGATCGTAACTATGGCCTAAACTGAACAGGAAGTCAGCCAATTTGAATTTTGGCGTCCATTTTGGCGCTTTGAATCCTAAGTAAATGAGTGAACTTGTCCGAGCGATTATCGTACCAACATAAAAATATATCGAAAGGTTTTGCGGATTCAAAACGGCGTGGCAACCCTCTGCGTTTTGGTAATTTCGACCATTCGTCACAAAACAGGAAGTGCCGTATGACTTCGACAAACATCGAGTTCCACCGAATTTCCCAAAACTTGGTGGGAAGATGTTATCGACCAAGACGAACAAAAAAGTAAATAGTAACCATGGCCTAAGCTCAACAGGAAGTCTGCCAATTAGAATTTTGGCGTCCATTTTGGAGCTGTGAATCCTACGTAAATGAGCCAACTCGTCCGAGCGCGTTTATCGTACCGACATAAAAATCTATCGAAAGTTTTTTTGGATTGAAAACGGCGCGGCCACGGCAACCCGAACATTCTTCACGCAACAGGAAGTGCCCTATGACTTCGGCAAACATCGAGTTCCACCGAATTTCCCGAAACTAGGTAGGAAGATGTTAGTGACCAAGACGAACAAAAAAGTCGATAGTAACCATGGCCTCAACTCAACAGGAAGTTGGGGATTTTGACGATTTGCACCCTACGTAAATAAGCTAGACACACCTCGTTATCGACTGATTTCCTCTGTTTCCTGCAGTGGCGCTCACGGTCCTTCCAAACAAATCCCAGTTCTTCGAGAACGAGTCCTTGACGTTGACCTGTGGGCAGCTGGGAAACTCCTCCCACTGGCGAGTGATGAAGACCACGTCCGCAAACACGACTCAAGAGTGTCAAAGTTCCGGGGAGACAACCGACAAATCCAGCTGCTTCATTGACCACATCTTTCCGTTTGACGCCGGCGTTTACTGGTGTGAGTCTGAGGCGGGAGGACGCCACGGTGACGTCGTCAACATCTCTGTGGCAGGTGCGTGAACGCTGTTCCCGAACGTTAGCGCCGCGCGTCTTTTTCACGACACAGTTCTAAAACTCCATCGGCCCGCCTCAATCCTGTCCTTGGACGTTTTCTTGTCCCACAGATGGCGCCGTGATCCTCAGGGCTCCCGTCCACGCTGTGGCGGAGGGCGAAGACGTGACTCTGCGATGTGAACACGTGGATCCGTCGTCCAACGTCTCCGCGCGCTTCTATAAGGACGATCTTCTCGTGCTCAGCAGCGCGTCGGGAAACATGAGCGTCCGCGACGTCTCCAAGTCGGACGAAGGACGCTACAGGTGCGTCTTAGGAGGCGTGGCGTCACCCGACAGCTGGCTGACCGTCACAGGTGAGACATCGTAGAGACTTCGCAGAGACGTCGCAGAGACACCGTAGAGACGACGTAGGACATCGTAGAGACACAGTAGAGACGTCGTAGAGACGCAGTAGAGACTTCGTAGAGAGACTTCGTAGAGACATCGTAGAGACATCGTAGAGACATAGGAGAGACATAATAGAGACGTCGTAGAGACATCGTGGAGAGACATCGTAGAGAGACGTCGTAGAGACATCGTAGAGAGACGTCGTAGAGACATCGTAGAGACATTGTAGAGACGTCGTAGAGACATCGTAGAGAGACATCGTAGAGAGACGTCGTAGAGACATCGTAGAGAGACGTCGTAGAGACATCGTAGAGAGACGTCGTAGAGACATCGTAGAGACATTGTAGAGACGTCGTAGAGACATCGTAGAGAGACGTAGTAGAGAGTTCGTAGAGACGTTAGAGAGACGTTGTAGAGGCGCAGTAGAGACATCGTAGAGAGACGTAGTAGACACGTCATAGAGATGTCGTAGAGACTTCGTAGAGACTTCATAGAGACGTCGTAGAGACGCCGTCTAGTAGAGACATAGTAGAGATGTCGCAGAAACGTCGTAGATACTTCGTGGAGACTTCGTAGAGACATAGTAGAGACATCGTAGAGAGACGTTGTGGAGACATCGTAGAGAGACGTTGTGGAGACATCGTAGAGAGACGTCGTAGACACATCGTAGAGACGTCGTAGACACGTCGTAGAGACAACGTAGAGATGTTGTAGAGACATCGTAATGAGACGTAGTAGACACGTCGTAGAGACATCGTAGAGACGATGTAGAGACGTCGTAGAGACGTCGTAGAGACATCGTAGAGACATTGTAGAGACATTGTAGAGAGACGTAGTAGAGACATCGTAGAGACGTCGTAGAGACATCGTAGAGACATTGTAGAGACATTGTAGAGACATCGTAGAGACATCGTAGAGACGTCGTAGAGACGTCAGAGAGAGAAGTAGTAGAGACGTCGTAGAGAGACATTGTAGAGACATCGTAGAGACATTGTAGAGACATTGTAGAGACATCGTAGAGACATCGTAGAGACATTGTAGAGACATTGTAGAGACATCGTAGAGACGTCGTAGAGACGTCAGAGAGAGAAGTCGTAGAGACGTCGTAGAGAGACATTGTAGAGACATCGTAGAGACATTGTAGAGACATTGTAGAGACATCGTAGAGACATCGTAGAGACATTGTAGAGACATCGTAGAGACATCGTAGAGACATCGTAGAGACATTGTAGAGACATCGTAGAGACGTCGTAGAGACGTCGTAGAGACATCGTAGAGAGACGTAGAGACGTCGTAGAGATTTCGTAGAGACGCCATAGAGACGCCGTAGAGACTTCGTAGAGACTTCGTAGACACATCGTAGAGACATCATAGAGAGACGATGTAGACACGTCGTAAACACGTCATAGAGACAGCGTAGAGATGTCGTAGAGACAACGTAGAGAGACGTTGTAGACACATCGTAGAGATGTTGTAGACACATTGTAGAGACTACGTTGAGACGTCGTAGAGATGTCGTTGAGACGTCGTAGAGACGTAGTAGAGAGACGTCGTAGAGACGTCGTAGAGACATCGTAGAGACATCGTAGAGAAATCGTAGAGACATCGTAGAGAGACGTAGTAGAGAGTTCGTAGAGACGTTAGAGAGACGTTGTAGAGGCGCAGTAGAGACATCGTAGAGAGACGTAGTAGACACGTCATAGAGATGTCGTAGAGACTTCGTAGAGACTTCATAGAGACGTCGTAGAGACGCCGTCTAGTAGAGACATAGTAGAGATGTCGCAGAAACGTCGTAGATACTTCGTGGAGACTTCGTAGAGACATAGTAGAGACATCGTAGAGAGACGTTGTGGAGACATCGTAGAGAGACGTCGTAGACACATCGTAGAGACGTCGTAGACACGTCATAGAGACGTCGTAGACACATCGTAGAGACTTCGTAGAGACATTGTAGAGACGTCGTAGAGACGTCGTAGAGACGTCGTAGAGACATCGTAGAGAGACGTAGTAGAGACATCGTAGAGAGATGTCGTAGAGACGTCGTAGAGATTTCGTAGAGACGCCATAGAGACGCCGTAGAGACTTCGTAGAGACTTCGTAGACACATCGTAGAGACATCATAGAGAGACGATGTAGACACGTCGTAAACACGTCATAGAGACAGCGTAGAGATGTCGTAGAGACAACGTAGAGAGACGTTGTAGACACATCGTAGAGATGTTGTAGACACATTGTAGAGACTACGTTGAGACGTCGTAGAGATGTCGTTGAGACGTCGTAGAGACGTAGTAGAGAGACGTCGTAGAGACGTCGTAGAGACATCGTAGAGACATCGTAGAGAAATCGTAGAGACATCGTAGAGAGACGTAGTAGAGAGTTCGTAGAGACGTTAGAGAGACGTTGTAGAGGCGCAGTAGAGACATCGTAGAGAGACGTAGTAGACACGTCATAGAGATGTCGTAGAGACTTCGTAGAGACTTCATAGAGACGTCGTAGAGACGCCGTCTAGTAGAGACATAGTAGAGATGTCGCAGAAACGTCGTAGATACTTCGTGGAGACTTCGTAGAGACATAGTAGAGACATCGTAGAGAGACGTTGTGGAGACATCGTAGAGAGACGTCGTAGACACATCGTAGAGACGTCGTAGACACGTCATAGAGACGTCGTAGACACATCGTAGAGACTTCGTAGAGACATTGTAGAGACGTCGTAGAGACGTCGTAGAGACGTCGTAGAGACATCGTAGAGAGACGTAGTAGAGACATCGTAGAGAGATGTCGTAGAGACGTCGTAGAGATTTCGTAGAGACGCCATAGAGACGCCGTAGAGACTTCGTAGAGACTTCGTAGACACATCGTAGAGACATCATAGAGAGACGATGTAGACACGTCGTAAACACGTCATAGAGACAGCGTAGAGATGTCGTAGAGACAACGTAGAGAGACGTTGTAGACACATCGTAGAGATGTTGTAGACACATTGTAGAGACTACGTTGAGACGTCGTAGAGATGTCGTTGAGACGTCGTAGAGACGTAGTAGAGAGACGTCGTAGAGACGTCGTAGAGACATCGTAGAGACATCGTAGAGAAATCGTAGAGACATCGTAGAGACATTGTAGAGAGATGTCGTAGACACATCGTAGAGATGTCGTAGAGACATCGTAGAGATGTCGTAGACACGTCGTAGAGACGTCGTAGCGACATCGTAGGGACAACGTAGAGACTTGAACAGTTCTTGTTTGGAAACGTCCGTCTAACAGTGAGATAAAGACTTGTAGCTACAAACCCTCTGTGTTTGCTTTGAGGTCATCTTGTCATTTCCTGTTTTGAAGCACAACACAGAGAGCGACCTTACTCCCACCTCGCCAGTATTCTACTTCCTGTGGCGGGTGCCTGTCTGTGGTTGATGCTGTCAGTGCTCTGCTTCTACAGATGCCTCAAAGGTCAGTCCGCTGTCGTCTGCATAACATTTCACTTCCTGTCGTCTCAGCATAAACAGCCTGTTATTAAAAGGGTGCATTCTGTATGTGTGTGTGTGTGTGCCCTGTTCACTACGTTTTGCTAACGCTACATAGCTAACGTTAGCCTCGCTGCCTGGTTGAGACGGTGGCGTTCACCGTTTCCCCCCCCCCGCCGCAGCTAACTTGCACGTCTTCCATGTTGTGTTGCAGGTAAACGTGACGCCGATCTTTCGTACACGGACGTCGTGATCACAGAGGGACGTAAACGGCCGCGGATCAAAGGTAAAAAAAAAATAAAAAATCCGCGACACGGCGGATGCTAATTTGACGTCTACTTGCACCGAACTTCCGTACGTGATTCCATTGCGCGAAATGAGAAATGAGAGTTTTCAACCCAGGCAGGTGAAGAAAAAAAATGACGTGAAATTCACGTTATCGCATTGCGTAGTTTCGCAGATTCTACTCACGCATTAACAATGTCACGTTAGCCTCATGAAACACGTTTTACGGGGCTCTTGAATATCGTGGCATAATCTTTTCTTTTCTTTATTTTTGAAGTCGATGAGCACAGATTTGGAAATGAAACGGAGGAAGCAAGCAACCACCAGGTGGCGCTTCTTGTTTGTTTGTTTTGTTTTTTTAAAGCATAGTTTTCCTTCTGTTAGTCTCCTGTCAGGTGTGAACACAGACGTTGTCACGTTACGTAATCCTCCGCTGGCTGTTTGTTGTCGCTGCCACTCCCAGTGACTGAAGCCCCGCCCTCTGACCCAGTTTTCTGTGCTCTCATTGGCCCAGTGTGACATCAGTAGACGTCAGTCGCCAAGTTTCAGTCATGTGTCTGTAGAACTCTAGTGTTTGTTTGTAGTTATTGTAGTTACTATGCTGTGTCATTTTACGTCTCTTTGTAGTCATTTTATGTCTCTTTGTAGTCATTTTAAGTCTCTTTAAGTCTCTTTGTAGTCATTTTAAGTCTCTTTGTAGTCATTTTATGTCTCTTTGTAGTCATTTTATGTCTCTTTGTAGTCATTTTAAGTCTCTTTGTAGTCATTTTAAGACTCTTTGTAGTCATTTTATGTCTCTTTGTAGTCATTTTATGTCTCTTTGTAGTCATTTTAAGTCTCTTTAAGTCTCTTTGTCGTCATTTTAAGTCTCTTTGTAGTCATTTTACGTCTCTTTGTAGTCATTTTATGTCTCTTTGTAGTCATTTTATGTCTCTTTGTAGTCATTTTAAGTCTCTTTGTAGTCATTTTAAGTCTCTTTGTAGTCATTTTATGTCTTTGTAGTCATTTTATGTCTCTTTGTAGTCATTTTAAGTCTCTTTGTAGTCATTTTAAGACTCTTTGTAGTCATTTTACGTCTCTTTGTAGTCATTTTAAGTCTCTTTGTAGTCATTTTAAGACTCTTTGTAGTCATTTTAAGTCTCTTTGTAGTCATTTTAAGTCTCTTTGTAGTCATTTTAAGTCTCTTTGTAGTCATTTTAAGTCTCTTTGTAGTCATTTTATGTCTATTTGTAGTCATTTTAAGACTCTTTGTAGTCATTTTAAGACTCTTTGTAGTCATTTTAAGACTCTTTGTAGTCATTTTAAGACTCTTTGTAGTCATTTTAAGACTCTTTGTAGTCATTTTAAGTCTCTTTGTAGTCATTTTATGTCTCTTTGTAGTCATTTTAAGACTCTTTGTAGTCATTTTAAGACTCTTTGTAGTCATTTTAAGACTCTTTGTAGTCATTTTAAGTCTCTTTGTAGTCATTTTATGTCTCTTTGTAGTCATTTTAAGTCTCTTTAAGTCTCTTTGTAGTCATTTTAAGACTCTTTGTAGTAATTTTAAGTCTCTTTGTAGTCATTTTAAGTCTCTTTGTAGTCATTTTACGTCTCTTTGTAGTCATTTTACGTCTCTTTGTAGTCATTTTACGTCTCTTTGTAGTCATTTAATGTCTCTTTGTAGTAATTTTAAGTCTCTTTGTAGTAATTTTATGCCTCTTTGTAGTCATTTTAAGTCTCTTTGTAGTCATTTTACGTCTCTTTGTAGTCATTTTAAGTCTCTTTGTAGTAATTTTAAGTCTCTTTGTAGTAATTTTATGCCTCTTTGTAGTCATTTTAAGTCTCTTTGTAGTCATTTTACGTCTCTTTGTAGTCATTTTAAGACTCTTTGTAATCTTTTTTAGTCTCTTTGTAGTCATTTTAAGTCTCTTTGTAGTCATTTTAAGTCTCTTTGTAGTAATTTTACGTCTCTTTGTAGTCATTTTAAGTCTCTTTGTAGTCAACAGTAGAGACATGTTTGTCTCTACTGTTGTTGTCTCTGTTGTTGTCAACACTTTGTCTTCTCCGCAGACGTGGACGCGACATCCACCGAGTACTCCAATATCAAATTGGAGCCGCCAAACAGGAAACAGCAGCAGCAGCAGCATCGTCAGCACCGCTGAGATGGTGTTCGTCGTCTCTTTGTTTCTCTTCATTCTGTGTCTTTGCAGGTTTGTTTTTGTTTGTGTCACTTGTTATTTTGTAAAACGATAATAAAAGTTCTGAGGAAACAGTGAATGAAACGTTTGTGTCTCATGTGTTTGAATTCTATCGTATATAATGTCTCTTTAAATAAATACACCTTTTTTTTCATATACCATTGAATCACACTTACAAGTTTCACTTGATATGTGTAAATGGTGACATCTAGTGGCCACACACTGGTATTGTGTTTCTATGCAAGCGTCCTGATCTACAGGAATAATGAATTTCAGGATTAAAATGGTCAGTTTTTATCAGGACATTAAAAGAAAAAAATGTATAATATAATTTTTCAAAAAGAATGAAACTTGCTGTTAAATTTTTATTTCTTTAGACTCTGTTGTTTATTTTAGATTTTACATTTGGGGAGTGGTGTCAAGATATTTTTGTTTTAGAGTATAGTCTAAAAGTGCAGTCTAAGAGTGTAGTTTAATGTATCGTGTAGTCTAAGCGTGTAGTCCGTGTGTGGTCTAAGAATGTAGTCTAAGCGTGTAGTCTAAGTCTGTAGTTTTAGCGTGTAGTCTAAGTCTGTAGTTTTGGTGTGTAGTCTAAGCGTGTAGTCTAAGCATGTAGTCTAAAAGTGTAGTCTAAGCATGTAGTCTAAGCATGTAGTCTAAGCATAGTCTAAAAGTGTAGTCTAAGCATGTAGTTTTGGTGTGTAGTCTAAGCGTGTAATCTAAGCATGTAGTCTAAAAGTGTAGTCTAAGCATGTAGTTTTGGTGTGTAGTCTAAGCGTGTAGTCTAAGCATAGTCTAAAAGTGTAGTCTAAGCATGTAGTTTTGGTGTGTAGTCTAAGCGTGTAGTCTAAGCATGCAGTCTAAAAGTGTAGTCTAAGCATGTAGTCTTGGTGTGTAGTCTAAGCGTGTAGTCTAAGCATAGTCTAAAAGTGTAGTCTAAGCATGTAGTTTTGGTGTGTAGTCTAAGCGTGTAATCTAAGCATGTAGTCTAAAAGTGTAGTCTAAGCATGTAGTCTTGGTGTGTAGTCTAAGCGTGTAATCTAAGCATGCAGTCTAAAAGTGTAGTCTAAGCATGTAGTTTTGGTGTGTAGTCTAAGCGTGTAGTCTAAGCATATAGTCTCAAAGTGTAGTCTAAGCATGTAGTTTTGGTGTGTAGTCTAAGCGTGTAGTCTAAGCATATAGTCTAAAAGTGTAGTCTAAGCATGTAGTCTTGTGTGTAGTCTAAGCGTGTAGTCTAAGCAGGTAGTCTAAAAGTGTAGTCTAAGCATGTAGTCTTGTGTGTAGTCTAAGCGTGTAGTCTAAGCAGGTAGTCTAAAAGTGTAGTCTAAGCATGTAGTCTAAAAGTATAGTCTAAGCATGTAGTCTTGGTGTGTAGTCTAAGCATATAGTCTAAAAGTGTAGTTTTAGCGTGTAGTCTAAGTGTGTAGTTTTAGCGTGTAGCTTTAGCGTGTAGTCTAAAAGTGTAGTCTAAGCGTGTAGTATAAGCGTGTAGTATAAGCGTGTAGTATAAGCGTGTAGTATAAGCGTGTAGTATAAGCGTGTAGCTTTAGCGTGTAGCTTTAGCGTGTGGTCTAAATGAGCGTTTCACAGAAGTTTAGCCTCACGTCTTGTAGGTTGACAGACCATTGACCGTCACATCTCTAAACTGGGTCATCGTGTTCCACTGAGCGACCTCTGCCTCGATGTGACCCAATTATAAAGCGTTGAAATCAAGTCACTCACGACAGACTCTTTTATTTATTCAAACACAACAAACTTTTAAACAAACCACAGCATTTTTCAAGCCAACACGAAGCATCACTTTCCTGTTGATTTTGTTTGGTTTTTCTCGCCTGTTTGTGGTTTTGTGTCTCAACATCCTCTCACTTTTGTGCCGCCGCAGTCTGAACATGTCCGACATCGTCACAGAACTCATCGCTGCGTCCGTCCAATTTCAGCAAATCGCAGATAGAAACAAAAACAAAACTTCTATAAAGCCACTATTTCCATGATGACGTCGTTGCTCTTTCTTCTGCCGGGAACTGTCCGAGCTGTTGTAGAAAAGAGAAACATTTGATTAAAAACATGGAAACATTCACTGACTTTTTGGCATTTGTGTGTGGTTTGAGTGTGTGTAATAACAAAAGCAGCCACCGCCTCAACCGCGTGGTCATTTTCTCACATTTTGACAAACAATGAGCTAAAAAAAATGCATAGGTGATAATTATTTAGCTAAATTTCTTTTCTATGTTAGCTTAAAATAAGGTGTTGCCTACATAGGCTACAATATTATGTTAGCTACATTTCTTTTCTAAGTTACCTAAAAACTATAAGATAAGATAATTATTTTTGCAAAAAAAAAAATCGAAGTTAGCTAAAAACAGTAAGGTGTCGTCTGCATAGGTGATAATTATTTAGCTACATTTCTTTTCTATGTTAGCTTAAAATAAGGTGTTGCCTACATAGGCTACAATATTATGTTAGCTACATTTCTTTTCTAAGTTACCTAAAAACTATAAGATAAGATAATTATTTTTGCAAAAAAAAAAAAAATCGAAGTTAGCTAAAAACAGTAAGGTGTCGTCTGCATAGGTGATAATTATTTAGCTAAATTTCTTTTCTATGGAAGCTAAAAATAAGGTGTCATCTGCATAAGCTACAATATTTTTTAGCTATATTTCTTTTCTAAGTTAGCTAAAAACAATGTGTCATATGCAAAGGCGATGATTTTTACCTAATTTTCTTTTCTAAGTTAGCTAAAAACAATAAAGTGTCGTCTGCATGAGTGATGAATTTTAAATATGTTTGTTTTCTAAGTTAAAAATAAAAAACAATAATGTGTCTACCATATTATTTTAGCTAAAAAAAAATTCCAAGTTAGCTAAAAACAATAATGTGTCGTCTTCATAGGGGATAAATATTTAGCTGAATTTCTTTTCTATGTTAGCTAAAAATAAGGTGTTGTCTGCATAGGCTACAATATGTTTTTAGCTAAATTTATTTTCTTAGTTAGCTAAAAACAATAGAGTCATCTGCATAAGCGACGATTTAAATACATTTGCTTTCTAAGTTAGCTAAAAACAATAAAGTGTCATCTGCATAGGTAATGATTTTTAGCTAATTTTCTTTTCTAAGCTAGCTAAAAACAATAAGATGTCATCTGCATAGGCGATGATTTAAATATATTTGTTTTCTTAGCTAGCTTAAAACAATAAGGTGTCATCTGCATAAGTGATAATTTTAAATACATTTGTTTTCCAAGTTAGCTTAAAATAATAACGTGTCATATGCAAAGGCGATGAGTTTTAGCTAACTTTGTCTAAGTTAGCTAAAAACAAAAAGATGTCATCTGCATAGGCGATGATTTAAAGACATTTGTTTTCTTCGGTAAGCTAAAACCAATAAGGTGTCGGCTGCATAGGCTACGATATTTTTTTAGCTAAATTTCTTTTCTTAGCTAGCTAAAAACAATAAGGTGTCATCTGCATTAGTGATGATTTTAAATACATTTGTTTCCCAAGTTAGCTTAAAATAATAAGGTGTCATCTGCATAGGCCATGATTTTTCGCTAATTTTCTTGTCTAACTTAGCTAAAAACAAAAAGATGTCGTCTGCATAAGTGATGATTTTAAATACATTTGTTTTCCAAGTTAGCTTAAAATAATAACGTGTTGTCTGCATAGGGAATGATTTTTAAATACATTTGTTTCCTAAGTTAGCTTAAAACAATAAGGTGTCATCTACATAGGCCATAATTTTTAGCTAATTTTCTTGTCTAAGTTAGCTAAAAACAATAAGATGTCATCTGCAAAGGCTACGATATTATTTTAGCTAAATTTCTTTTCGAAGTTAGCCAAAAACAATAATGTGTCATATGCAAAGCTGATGAGTGTTAGCTAATTTTCTTGTCTAAGTTAGCTTAAAACAATAAGGTGTCGTCTACATAGGCGATGATTTAAATACATTTGTTTTCTCAGGCAGTCGCTCTGATTATGACAGATTGTGTAGAAGGTGAAAACAAAGAACGAGAGGATTTAGCGATTTTATTTAGCCGTGCGAAGCCCCGATGCACCGCGCTGTCATTAGCATCGTCAAAGTGGAAAAAAAACGCGACACAACGTTACCTCTCTTCCTGTCTCTGCATATGAGCGCAAGCACGACGGTGGACAGCAGGTACGGAGTTCCCGCCAGCAGGTGGCACAAATGTCTGAAGACGGAAGCTGCGGGCGGATCCGAGGACGGAGGAGGAGGACGCGACGCTGCGAAGATACAACAAAAACACGGTAGATTAGATACGCAACGTTTCAAGACCTCGTCCAAAACCCAGAAGACGCAGCCGTTAAACTCTCGTAAAAACAACTCACCGCGGACGTCGAGTCGGCTGGACGGCGACTCGCCGCCTCCGGAGACGCCGCACTTGTACAGTCCTTCGTCGGACTCGGAGACGTTAGCGATGGTCGTCTCCGAGGCGCCGCTGTCCACCAGGCGGCCATCTTTGTAGAAGTGAAACACGGTGTCGGACGGCCGTCGCTGGGCCCTGCAGCGCAGGGTGACGCTCCCGCCCTCGGCCACCGGGAGCGCCGGACTCTCCAGGATCACGGTCCCATCTGCGGAGGACAGAAGAAGCGTCACGTCGAAAGGAAAAGCTAACGAAATAAAAGTCTTTTGACAGCAAGTCGACTTCTACCTATGACGTTGACGCTGGCGCCGCTGCTCTGCTCCCCGTCCGCAGACTCACACCAGTAGGTGCCGCTGTCCAGCGCGTAGACGTTCCCAACGGTGCACATGGAGCCCGAGGAGGAGGAGCCTGAGGGGGTGGAGCCTGAGTTGTTGGAGCCCGAGGAGGAGCCTGAGGAGGAGGCGGGGCCTGAGGAGGAGGCGGAGCCCCAGCTGGACGAGCACAGACTGACTCCGCCCATCGTGGTGTTCCTCTTCACCCTCCAGCCCGAGGCGTTAGCGCGATGGACGCAACTCAGCGACACCGTGGAATAAGGAAAGAACTGAGACGAGTCCGGAGTGATTCTGAGACACGCTGTGAGGGGGGAGGAAGGAAGGAAAGGAAGGGAGGGAAGGAAAGGAAGGAAGGGAGGGAGGAAGGAAGGAAAGGAAAGGAAAGGGAGGGAGGAAATGAAAGGAGAGGGAGGGAGGAAGCAAAGGAAAGGAAGGGAAGGGAAGGGAAGGGAAAGGAAAGGAAAGGAAAGGGAGGGAAGGAGGGAGGAAGGAAGGGAGGAAGGGAGAAAGGAAAGGAAAGGAAAGAAGGAAAGGAAGGGAGGAAGGAAAGGAAAGGGAGGGAAGGAGACAAGAAAGGAAAGGAAATAGAAGGAAAGGAAGAAGGAAAAAGTAGAAAGGAAGGAAAGGATGAATTTAATGATAAAAGTTGGAAGGAAGGAGACAAGAAAGAAGGAAGGATGGTAGGAAGGAAAGGAAGGGGAGAAGAGAGAAGGAAGTAGGAAGGAAAGAAAGGAAGGGGGACGAGAAAGAAGGAAGGATGGAAGGAGACAAGAAAGAAGGAAGCAGGAAGGAAGGGAGGAAGTGACGAAGGAAGGAAAGGATGAATTTAATGATCAAAGTTGGAAGGAAGGGGTCAAGAAAGAAGGAAGTAGGAAGGAAGGAAAGGAAGGGGACAAGAAAGAAGGATGGAAGGAAGGAAGGAGACAAGAAAGAAGGAAGGATGGAAGGAAGGAGACAAGAAAGAAGGAAGCAGGAAGGACGAAAAGGAAGGGGACAAGAAAGAAGGATGGAAGGAAGGAAGGAGACAAGAAAGAAGGAAGGATGGAAGGAAGGAGACAAGATTGAAGGAAGGATGGAAGGAAGGAGACAAGAAAGAAGGAAGCAGGAAGGACGAAAAGGAAGGGGACAAGAAAGAAGGATGGAAGGAAGGAAGGAGACAAGAAAGAAGGAAGGATGGAAGGAAGGAGACAAGATTGAAGGAAGGATGGAAGGAAGGAGACAAGAAAGAAGGAAGCAGGAATGACGAAAAGGAAGGGTTACAAGACAGAAGAAGGATGGAAGGAGACAAGAAATAAGGAAGCAGGAAGGAAAGGAGGAAGGGAGGAAAGGAAGACAAGAAAAAAGGAAGTAGGAAGGAAGGAAAGGAAGGAAGGACAAGAAAGAAGGACGGGAGGGAGGAAGCAAAGGATGAATTTAATGATCAAAGTTGGAAGGAAGGGGTCAAGAAAGAAGGTAGGGAGGAAAGGGAGGGAGGGAGGAAGGTAGGAAGGAAGACAAGAAAGAAGGAAGGAAAGCAAGGGGGAGAAGAAATAAAGAAGTAGGAAGGATGGAAACAAAGGAAAGGAAGGGGACAAGAGAGGAAGGAAGAATTTGAATGTAAGGGTTAAAGTAGGAAGAAAGAAAAAGTGAGAGAATAAATAAATAAATAAATAAGAGATAAAAGTGATAAAAAGTGAACTAACAGAATAAAAACTCACCGAGCGTCAGACAGAGTTCTGTCAACTTCATCCTGTTCTTAACTGATGGACAGACTTCAGATAAGCGCTCAACTTCCTGTCAGACGAAGCCACTCCCCCTCCCCCTCCCCCCTCCCCCCCACGCTGGTGACATCACGGGCACCAACCACTCATTCACCAACAAGGGGGGTGGGGGGGCAAATAACTGAGCTGAACTCAATGACAGTGTGTCACCAGCAGGTGGCAGCAATAAACAAGCAGAGACTCATATTCAGCTCATCATTTGTGTTTTTTTAAATAAATACAATTTATTTATGTCGTGAAAGTACAAACAACTGTAGAAAAACGACTTTTATGAGCTTATATGATATAAAAATGCTAAATGAATATATGTGTAAATACAGCATAAAAATATATAAAGTGCTTATCATGTTTAAAAAGGGACAGTTTGATTGTAGCAGTTAGCATAAGGCGCATGCTAGCAATTTTTTTTTTTTTTTTTTTTACCAATTTGAACAAGAAATCCTCCCAGACATTAAAAGTCCCGCCCACCAAGCATTTGTGCGACACAAAAGTGCTTAGCATAGCTTTTAGCTTTATACCTTGTTCACGAAGGTCATTTTAGACGTAGCGTAGCGTCAGAGGACGCAGCCGCGGTCGTCCTCTCACCCGTCAGACTCTTCGTTCAGTGGACTGAACCGGTTGCTGGTCAGGACTGACGCGTGAGCCCCAAAGGACTGCCTGCGCGGCGGCCTCGGGGCGTTCGGATCGCGACGGAAGGAGTCGCTCATGGAACGACGTGCTTTGGACGTCGCCGCCGCCGCCGCAGCGCTAACCGAGGGCAGATCCGGAGCGCTGGTGTTACGATGATGGGTTGTTTGGATCGGGCGGGAGGATCCGGGATTGCTGCTCTGCCTTTGGAGTGGCGGACGTTTGACGTTACTGGGTGTTGACGGACTGATGGTTGGTTGGTTTAGCTGGTTAGCAACCGGAGGTCCGTCTCTTCTCTCCAGCTGGCTGTTAGCCGTGCGAAGGTCTGACCTGAGCTTGGCGTTCTCCTCGGTCAGCTGATCAACGATGTGTTTTTTCTGCTCCAGCAACGACTGCGTTTCAGACGTACCATTGTCGATGCTAGCACTGGAGGACTGCCGGGTCACCGGATGTTTCAGTTCCCCCCCTGCGTGAACACAAGAACACAAGACTTTAGCAACGCTAACATCTGCTGAAGTACGACCCCAGTTTCTTGCCGTTAAGAGGCCACATGGTGGAGTAGCGTCTCGTACTGTTGCCTTATAGGGTAGGATAAGGGTTAGGTAAGGGGTTAGCTAGGGTAAGGTTTAGAGTTGGGGTTAGCTGGGGTAAGGTTTAGAGTTGGGGTTAGCTAGGGTAAGGTTTAGAGTTGGGATTAGCTAGGGTAAGGTTTAGGGTTGGGGTTAGCTAGGGTAAGGTTTAGAGTTGGGGTTAGGTAAGGGGTTAGCTGGGGTAAGGTTTAGAGTTGGGGTTAGGTAAGGGGTTAGCTAGGGTAAGGTTTAGAGTTGGGGTTAGGTAAGGGGTTAGCTAGGGTAAGGTTTAGAGTTGGGGTTAGGTAAGGGGTTAGCTAGGGTAAGGTTTAGAGTTGGGGTTAGGTAAGGGGTTAGCTGGGGTAAGGTTTAGAGTTGGGGTTAGGTAAGGGGTTAGCTAGGGTAAGGTTTAGAGTTGGGGTTAGGTAAGGGGTTAGCTAGGGTAAGGTTTAGAGTTGGGGTTAGGTAAGGGGTTAGCTGGGGTAAGGTTTAGAGTTGGGGTTAGGTAAGGGGTTAGCTAGGGTAAGGTTTAGAGTTGGGGTTAGCTGGGGTAAGGGTTGGGGTTAGGTAAGGGGTTAGCTGGGGTAAGGTTTAGAGTTGGGGTTAGCTAGGGTAAGGTTTAGAGTTGGGGTTAGGTAAGAGGTTAGCTAGGGTAAGGTTTAGAGTTGGGGTTAGCTGGGGTAAGGGTTGGGGTTAGGTAAGGGGTTAGCTGGGGTAAGGGTTAGGGTCGGGGTTAGGTAAGGGGTTAGCTGGGGTAAGGTTTAGAGTTGGGGTTAGGTAAGGGGTTAGCTGGGGTAAGGTTTAGAGTTGGGATAAGGTAAGGGGTTAGCTGGGGTTAGGTAATCTGCAAACTTTCTTACAAAGAGGTTCCAGATTTGATAACGTGAAGATCCCCTTTTCTGGTGAACGTATAAATCTGTGAATCCCGGGTTTCAAGGCGCAACGCACTACCAGGTTAGCAACTCAACGGTGTACAAAATCTGGGCCCACGGGCCGGACTTAGCAGTAGACAATGAACGGATGAATGAATGAATGAATGAATGAATGAATGAATGAATGAATGAATGAATATTATCTGTATGGAAAGAAAAAAACATCCATCATTTTGAAAACTTTGACCGATCCAGGGGCCACGAGGTCGGCGTAGTGGTTAGCGGGAATAAAAAGCAAATGCTGCGACGGAGGAAGGTCGATGTGGAACTATAAAAAGGTAACGAGCGCTAGCATTAGCCTCAGGAGAGAACACAGTTTGCTTATACTCGACAACTTTGTTTGTGTTGTGTCCTGTGAGTTTTACCCGATTTGCAGAACCGCTTCCAGTGCAGGATTGCTACTGCACACGCCAGTCCGACAAACAAAATCCATCCCACGATGGCGAAGATCCAGATTGCAAGGCAGGACGCCCGACAGTCAGCTGGATTATTGAGACGCAAATGTTACATTCGTTAAATGCTATTTACGTAAACACATTGGACGGATATCATCGGGTAGGCGAGTTCATACCTGGAATGCAGAGTTTAGCTTCCGTGGACTCGTTGAACACCGGATCCTGAACCCTGCAGGTGACGCTGTGACGGACACAGACGACAGGTCAAGCCTCAGTTTGCGCTTCACTTTTGCAAAAAATTACGATTTCTATTGATTGTTTTGCACCAGATTCATTATAAAGTCCGAAAAAAGGGAGGAGATCCACGCACGTGGCTAGCGTTAGCGAGCATTGGCTAGCATTAGCGTCAGACCAGAGCTCTAATCGTAAAAAACGAAACTGAAGTTTGTCTCTTTTTCGTGTTTGTTAGCTTGTAAACACAGCGTAACTAGCTATGCTAGGTTTCACTCTGTGCTAACCACGATGCTAACTTCCCTTTGAAGCTACATCAACTTTGATATGTTGACATTTTACAACGAAAAGCACGACATGGTCACATGACGGTTTAGATGTTGATGCGTTTGTCCACACAAAAACATAAACCTGAAATTTTCAAAATAAAAGACACCGCTTAGGTTGTCCACACTAAAACATAACCCTGCAGTTTTCAAAATAAAAGTCCACATTAATATTCTGCCCCAGAGATTTCAAAATAAGTTTTTGCCCCTGCAAATTTCCACATTTCTATTTGTCCACACTAAAAAAATGACCCCCACAATTTTCAGAATAAAATTCTATGCTTTTGTCATCCACACCATTAAACCAGTTCTTGGTCTCTCTTCAAAATAAAAGCCACATTGTATGCTCAACCACACTAAAAACACAACCGGACAATTTTCAAAATAAAAGTCACCGTTTGTGCTGTCCGCACCAAGACGTAACGCCACGTGGTCAAATACAACCAAAGACATTTCAAAATAAAAGCCTGAGTTTCTGCTCAACCGCATGAAAAAAAAAACACAACCCTGAAATTTACAAAATAAAAGTCACCATTTCTGCAATAATGTTGTTGTTAGCAAAGTCTCACTTCCTGTTTGAAAAGGGAGGAAGGAAGGAAGGAAAGGAAAGGAAAGGAAAGGAAAGGAAGGAAGGAAGGAAGGAAGGAAGAAATAGAAAAAGTAAAAGGGAAGGGAAGGAAAGAAGGAAAGGAAGGAAGGAGACAAAAAAGAAGGAAGGATGAAATTAAGGAAAATGTAGAAAGGAAGGAAAGAAGGAAGGGAGGAAGGGAGGAAGAAATAGAAAAAGTAGAAAGGAAGGGAAGGAAGGGAGGAAGGAAGAAATAGAAAAAGTAAAAGAGAAGGGAAGGAAAGGAAAGAAGGTAAGGAAGGAAGAGACACGAAAGAAGGAAGAATGAAATTAAGGAAAATGTAGAAAGGAAGGAAAGGAAAGAAGGAAAGGAATGGAGGGAGGAAGGAGAAAAGAAAGAAGGGAGGAAGGAAGAAATAGAAAAAGTAAAACGGAAGGGAAGGAAAGAAGGAAAGGAAGGAAGGAGACAAGAAAGAAGGAAGGATGAAATTAAGGAAAATGTAGAAAGGAAGGAAAGGAAAGAAGGAAAGGAAGGGAGGGGGGAAGGAGAAAAGAAAGAAGGGAGGAAGGAAGGAAGAAATAGAAAAAGTAAAAGGGAAGGGAAGGACAGAAGGAAAGGAAGGAAGGAGACAAGAAAGAAGGAAGAATGAAATCAAGGAAAATGTAGAAAGGAAGGAAAGGAAAGAAGGAAAGGAAGGGAGGGGGGAGGGTGGAAGGAGAAAAGAAAGAAGGGAGGAAGGAAGGAAGAAATAGAAAAAGTAAAACGGAAGGGAAGGAAAGAAGGAAAGGAAGGAAGGAGACAAGAAAGAAGGAAGAATGAAATTAAGGAAAATGTAGAAAGGAAGGAAAGAAGGAAGGGAGGAAGGAAGAAAGAGAAAGGAAGGAAAGGAAGGCGACAAGAAAGAAGGATGAATTTAAGGATTAAAGTAGGAAGAAAGAAAATAAAAGTCAAAAAGTCACCATGTCTGTTTTCCTTGTTGTTGTTACATTAAAGTCTCACTTCCTGTTTACACATCGTAACCATAGCGACAGCTAAAGACTGTGAATGTAACCCGAGATCACGTGTTTTCACGTTTACCTGCTGGTTACGTTTAAAACGGCGACTCTTCCCGTCGTCGTGTAACATCCGGCGACGGCCGATTCCCGTCTTTTCGCCTCCTTCTCGGCGGGGATTTGGTTTCCCCCGTCGTCCAGAAACAGGATGCTGGGCTGGTGCAGACAGTGATCCACCTCACACTGCACGGTCACAACAGAACCCGCCGCAGACGCCGCGGAGAGTCTGGGCTCAGACACCACCGCTGTGGGAGGAGCCAATGAAAAAGAAGGAGGAGTCACGACGTGTTTTCATTCGTTCATTCATGTGGGCGCTCGTAAAAAAGTGAATCGCCCTAAACTGTCGCTCAACCACACCCTAACTCGCCGAAACACTGACACGCTCTCACCCAGAGGGACACAGGAGCTGCTGGTCCTCTGCTGCCTCGTGTGGTCACTTTGTGTGACTGAGGTAAATTTGCCGAATTTGACAAAATAAGTCCTTTGAACTTAGTGATGGAGGCAGAAGTGGATCAACAACTCCTGTGAACTCCTGTGTGCTGTGATGTTAAAAATCACTGATTTTTAAAAGGAAAGGAAAGAAGGAAAGGAAGGAAGGAGGCAAGAAAGAAGGAAGGATGAAATTAAGGAAAATGTAGAAAGGAAGGAAAGAAGGAAGGAAGGAAGGGAGGAAGAAATAGAAAAAGTAGAAAGGAAGGGAAGGAAGGGAGGAAGGAAGAAATAGAAAAAGTGAAAGGGAAGGGAAGGAAAGAAGGAAAGGAAGGAAGGAGACAAGAAAGAAGGAAGAATGAAATTAAGGAAAATGGAGAAAGGAAAGAAAGGAAAGAAGGAGAGGAAGGGAGGGAGGAAGGAGAAAAGAAAGAAGGGAGGAAGGAAGAAATAGAAAAAGTAAAAGGGAAGGGAAGGGTAGGAAAGAAGGAAAGGAAGGAAGGAGACAAGAAAGAAGGAAGGATGATATGAAGGGGAAATGTAGAAAGGAAGGAAAGGAAAGAAGGAAAGGAAGGGAGGGAGGAGGGAGGAAGGAGAAAAGACAGAAGGGAGGGAGGAAGAAATAGAAAAAGTAAAAGGGAAGGGAAGGAAAGAAGGAAAGGAAGGAAGGAGACACGAAAGAAGGAAGGATGAAATTACGGAAAATGTAGAAAGGAAGGAAAGAAGGAAGGAAGGAAGAAATAGAAAAAGTAAAAGGGAAGGGAAGGAAAGAAGGAAAGGAAGGAAGGAGACAAGAAAGAAGGAAGGATGAAATTAAGGAAAATGTAGAAAGGAAGGAAAGAAGGAAAGGAAGGAAGGGAGGAAGAAATAGAAAAAGTAAAAGGGAAGGAAAGGAAAGAAGGAAAGGAAGGAAGGATACAAGAAAGAAAGAAGGAAGAAATTAAGGAAAATGTAGAAAGGAAGGAAAGAAGGAAAAGAAGGAAGGAGACAAGAAAGAAGGAAGGATGAAATTAAGGAAAATGTAGAAAGGAAGGAAAGAAGGAAGGAAACGAAAGGAAGGGAGGAAGGAAGGAAGAAATGGAAAAAGTAAAAGGGAAGGGAAGGAAAGAAGGAAAGGAAGGAAGGAGACTTTCTCTATGGGCTTTGGTGTGGGAGAGTGAGCGGTTTACAAACTTCAGTTTCTTGTGAATTAAACCTTTTGTACCGAATAACATCTACGTCATTTTAACTCTATTGTATCTTAAGAGCACGTTCACGTCTTTATTTCACCGTGAGACGGACTTTTCCAACGGGAAACCGAAGTTTGTAAACCGCTCACTCTCCCACACCAAAGCCCATAGAGAAAATCAGCGATTTTAGCTCGCGGCGACACAGGAGCTGCTGCTGCTGCTCTGGCTGAAACGGATCCAACTAAAACCTGTACCGACTGGACTGGATTGCGCTTTTGCCGACACCCATGTGTTCACGTCAGGGTTGGAAACACCTTCAGGGCCTGTGCAGGTCTGGACCTGATCTTTCTAAGCAGTTTGGTTTGTCACGGTAGGAATAGTTAGCTAAGCTAATCACCAATGTTTGGCTAACCCTTCCCAGGAAAACGGTCTGCAAGACCTTCGGGACTCCAGAGTGACCCACTAAACTGGACTCACCCACTTCGAGCACCACCGTCGTGTCTTCGCCGTAGTCCTGGTTCCACATCTTTTTGCACAGGTAAGTCCCAGCGTCGGTCGGCCGCACCGCCGCGATCCTCAGCGAGACGTTTCCGTTTCTCGGCGCCGCGCCGCCGTTTTCCGCGAAGCTCGTCCTGCCCTCGAAGGCGGCGTTCTTCAACACGTGGCGATCTTCGCGTCCGTCGCGGTACAAATAGACGATGCCGAACTTCGGCTCTCGGTGCGGGTCCACGGACCACTCCACCGTCGTCGGGAAACCATGACGGGTGGCGGCGGCGTTGAACGCGCAGGGCAGAACTGCGTTACTGCCGGCCAACACCCGGACCTTCACCTGAGCGCTCGCCGTGGATTCACCTGAGATAAACAAACGTTTAAATGATGTTTTTAAGTAGTGCTGGGCACGCTAACGGCGACAATGTTAGCGCATGGTGCGTTTCTATGACGACTGACCGGAAAAAGACGTACACGTGACGCGATGTTTACGCGACTCCCGATTGTTAAAACGAGTCTCTAAAGTAACGCTAAACTTTAAAAACGGACGTACGCGGTACACAGGTACGCTGGTTGTTCGTAGCACTGCTCTTTTCTTTTAATAACCAGACTGCTCCAGTTCCACTGTAGGCGTGCTAGCGGCGCTAAAGGAGCTAACGCTGCTAGCTGGTAAACGTTGCCTCGGCACGAAAACATGCGTTAGTTTAGAGACGCTAGTCGCTAGTGGCGATAACGCATGACGTGTTTCCATGACAACTGACCGTAAAAGCGCTGCTCTTTTCGTTTTAATAAATAGACGGCTCCAGTTCCACTGTAGGCTAACGCTAACAGCGCGAAAGGAGCTAACACAGCTAACGAAGCTAGCTGGTAAAACGGTGCCTGGACTGCCGGTGCCGGTGCCGCGGCACGTAAACACAACGTCACAAGTGTCTTTTTCTGGTCAGTCGCCATCGAAACAGCACTAGATTTTAGCGATTAGCGCTATTTTCCAATGCTGCAAACTGAATTTGAGATGTCATGGATGTGCTGGCAACGATTTATCGCGATCCCATTGATTACTTAAATAACACCGAGCTGCCGTCTCAAGTTTAAAAAACAACAACAAAAAAAAAAACAATATTATGCTATTAACGGCTATGCTAACTGCCGGACTGCCGATGAATGCATGTCGTCGCTTTTGGCAGGAAACGTTGTTATCTAAAATTAGCGAGAATTCAATGCTTATCGTCATTTTCAAGAATTGGAAGCATTTTCTTTGAACAATTATTTCAATAATATGACAAAATCCAAATTATATACCACTATTTTGTGTCAAAATGTATAAAAATCGGGTTGAATTTGTGACAATTCAAAGATCACAAGAAAAACACTCTATTTTTGTGATATCACGACCAAAAATGCGATATAAAATGAACCATAACTTCGACTCAACAACATTTTTTTAAAGCCTGAATATGTGACCTATAAACACACACTCCCAGGATGTCCATATAAGGAGTTGTGTATTCACTGCCCGGCTGCCGATGAATGCATGTCGTTGCTTTGGGCAGGAAACGGTGTCATCTCTGACAAAAACAGAGCCGACGAACAACAAATTAGCCAGAATTCAACGGGTTTTTTGCGTCACCGAAATGTGATTTAGCGTCATTTTAAGATTTGGATGCATTTTCTTTCAACAATACGACAAAATCCAAATTATATACCAATTTTTTTTTTCATATGAAGCTGTTAACGACACATTTGTGCCACAAGGATTCTACATTTTCATCCGTCTGATATCCGATCCAGTGTGGAGTTGTGGAGTTAGCCGGGCCACCAACGCTAACCACGCGGCGACGGCAATGCTAACCACGAGGCCGCAGCAATAAGCTAACCCCTCGTGTCTGTGTACAAACACGGTTCCTTCCTGAGCACGTGACTGACTCCACCTTCGCAGGTGAATGACTCGACATCAGACTCGCTGAACAGGCTTTAAAAACATATCCACAGCATGTCGTATATACACCGCAGCAGCTGTACTTGCTAGGCCTGACATTGTAGTTTTGTTTGTATGACTGGAAACGCTAATGTAAACAGAAACACTGGTCCTGCTGCATTGTTGGTGCAACTATGCATGCAGTCGAGCGAGGGCGTGATTTAAATCGTGGATTTATTTGTTTATTGACAGATTATCTGCGGTTTACTGTGATCAAGCCACTGTTTACAAAGCTAACAAGGCGTTTCATCTCACACAGCGTAAATTGTATTTACAATAATGTTTGTATTTATGTGTTTTCTATTTTCTATTTTGATAATGGATGAATCAGTTTGTCGGATTTTAGACATTTCTCCGGTCATTGTTGGAGATTAACCCACGTTTTATCAAGATTGTCAAGTCTTTTTTACGGATCCACTGTTCGGCACTGTTCGGCACTGTTCGGCACTGTTCGGCACTGTTCGGCTTGATCCTTGTTTTCGGGAAGTCTCCATACAGTCACATGTATGCAGCTGTCCCTTAACACCAGACCCCTCTGTTAAATATCGATATTTTAGACATTTCTCCCGTAATTATTGGAGAATAACCCACGTTTTTTTAAACAGTGTTAACTAGTTTTAACTCGTCGACAGTTCGGCACTGTTCGGCTTGATCCCTGTTGTCGGGAAGTCTCCGGAACAAAGTCACATACAGCGGCAGGGGCTATGCAGCCCTAAACACGCCAGACTCCATTGTCAAATATCGAGATTTTAGACATTTCTCCTGTAATTGTTGGAGATTAATCCGCGTTTTTCAGGATCGCTAACTAGTTTTAACTGGATCTATAGTTCGGCACTGTTCGGCCTGATCCTTGTATCGCACGTCTCTTCCTGTGACGCAACTGAGAGAATAGTGTAATTTTAACAACGTCCTAATAAACTAATAAATCCGATTTATATCTAAAAATCGATTAATCGCCCTAACCTACAAACTCTATGCATTTCTTGCTACGTGTGGCTACGGGAATCGGCGCCATCTTACATCCACATATTTAACTTCGATTGATTTATTCATTTATTTCCACTAATAACTCATACATACCTGACTGTGTGCAGGTTAACAACAGAGCCGAAGCCAGGAGAAGACTGTGACACATGCCCAGATCACACATGTGTGTTTCAGTCTGCTGCGAAGACCAACAAAAACTAAATCAAATATAAAAATAGACGGAAAATGACAGGGAGCTCGCTTCAACTTGTGCCGGCGGCTCCTCAATGAAAACTGAAGACGGAAGTTCAGCTCGGAGTAAGGACAACTGGTGCGTTCAGGAACACTGGGACCATTCACTTACTCTCACTGTTATGGTTTGCCAAAGAGCGCGTGGTAAAGTGGTTCGTGCCTCAGGATAAAAGATATTAACATCACATATTTCCTACAACGCGCGAAGATTAAAATAAACTCAACTCTACGAGTCTGGTATTTTGTTTTAACACCATCAGCTTTTGCACTTTCTCATTTCTCATCTCACTTGAACGTTACTTCACGTGATCGCGTAGCGAGTCACGCGATTTACTATGGAAAGGTCATTCGAGTTCATTCAAGTCTTTGATCGGAACTGATCATTATGACGTTTTATCGCATACTTTTGACTTTTTATCTCATAATTATGACTTTTTAATCTCATAATTATGACTTTTTAACTCATAATTATAGTTTTGGCACATAATTATGATTTGTATCTCACAATTTCTACTTTTTATCTCATCATTATGACTTTTTATCTCATAATTCCGACTTTTTATCTCATAATTATGACTTTTTTTTCAAATTATAACTTTTAAGATCATAATTTCGACTTTTTAATCTCATAATGTTGACTTTATCTCATCATTTCGACTTTTTATCTCATAATTATAGCTTTATCTCATAATTATGACTTTTTTATCTCATAATTTCGACTTTTTGTCTCATAAATATGACTTTTTTTCTCATTATAACTTTTTATCTCATCATTTCGACTTTTTATCTCATAATTATAGCTTTATCTCATAATTATAACTTTTTTTAATCTCATAATTATAACGTTTCATCTCATAGCTTCGACTTTTTATCTCATAATTATGACGTTTTATCTCATAATTTCGACTTTTTTATCTCATCATTATGACTTTTTTTTCTCAAAATTATAACTTTTTAGATCATAATTTCGACTTTTTAATCTCATAATGTTGACTTTATATATCACAATTTCTACTTTTTATCTCATCATTTCGACTTTTTATCTCATAATCATAGCTTTATCTCATAATTATGACTTTTTAATTTCATAATCTCTACTTTTTATCTCATCATTTCGACTTTTTATCTCATAATCATAGCTTTATCTCATCATTATGACTTTTTTTTCTCAAAATTATAACTTTTTAGATCATAATTTCGACTTTTTAATCTCATAATGTTGACTTTATATATCACAATTTCGACTTTTTATCTCATCATTTCGACTTTTTATCTCACAATCATAGCTTCATCTCATAATTATGACTTTTTAATTTCATAATCTCTACTTTTTATCTCATATTTAAGTCAGAATTATGACATGTTATCTAATAATTTCTACTTTTTATCTAATAATTTTGATTTTTTTAATCTTATAATTATAACTTTTTTTTAATCTCATAATTATGACTTTTTATCTCATAATTTCGACTTTTTGTCTCATAATTATGACTTTTTTTTCCTCATAATGTTGACTTTATCTCATAATTTCGACTTTTTAATATAAAATAAAATAAAATAATTTTATTATTTAATTATTTTATAACTTAGTTAAACTTGTATATATATATATATATATATATGAAAACGTGTCGGTAAAGTATGGAACAGTGGACACTGATTAACACACCTGTTCACGTCCACGCAGGTGTTTTCAATCCCGTTGATGAGACAGAGGGATTAAATCCGCAGATTCCTCCTCTTCCGCTCGCTTTTCCTCCACCTGACGTCGCTTCAACCGCAGAGAAGCCGCAGCAACGAGTCGCAAAACCCGCAAAAAGACGAACAAGACGAACAAGACGCTGTTTTCACGGCAGAGAATGTTCTAGAAGGAGGAAAGTTTTAAAAAAAAAAAACAAGACAACGGCCTCGGCGTGTGACGTCAGACGCCGACAAAGTGGTCGCGTGCCAGCTAATGTTTAAATACACGTTAAGATTTAAGAAGTTTTAAGATTCCTGCGTTGACCTGGTCCTGATTAAAGAGTCGTCCACAACGGTGAGTCACCTTTTATATAAGTTTATATAAGTTAATTTAACCTAACTGTGACTCTGTTGGCTGAATTCTGTCTCAATGTTAGCTTAAAGTCAACTGTATTTCTTTAAATTTAGCCTTAGCTCCGTGTAAGCTATGCTAGCATAAGATATGCCTTACTGTTTACATTTTCGTTTAAAGTTGGCTTTATTTGCTCAAAATTCGCATTAGCTAAATGTTTGTACCCCGCTGTCGGATCAAATTTGGCTTAAAGTAAACGATATTACTTCAATTTTAGCCTTTGCTCAGTTTGAGCCATGTTTAAAAGCTCCTTTTTGGCTAAGTGTTGGTTTCAATTATCAGCTTTGGTGTAATGTTAGCATAAGATGTGCTTCGTCGTTTGCTTATTTTTAATATACGTTTGGTTTTATTTGCTCAAAATTGGCTTTAGCTAAATGTTAGCCCTGTTGTATCCCATTGTCGGCTCAACTTTGGCTTAAAGTAAACTGTATGTCTTCAAATTTAGCCTTAACTCTGTTAGCCATGCTCAAAAGCTCAGTTTTGGCTTAATGTTTGTTTCAAATAGCAGCCTTAACTTAATGTAGCATAAGCTGTGCCTCATTGTTTGCTCAGTTTAAATGTGGCTTTATTTGCTCTCAATTGGCATTAGCTAACTGTTAGTCAAACTGAGCTTCATTGAAAATTAAATATTGGCTTAATTTTACCTCAAATATTTCCTAAAAATTGGCGTTGGGCCTGCTGTGCCTTATTGTCAACTCTATTTTTGTTTAAAGTCGGCTGCATTTCCTCAAATTTAGCTCAATGTAAGCCATGCTCAAAGGCTCAACTTTGGCTTAGCTTAATGTTAGCATAAGATATGCCTTATTGTTTAATTTTCCTTTATAGTTGCCCTCATCTGCTCTAAACTGGTATTAGCTAAATGTTTGCCCTGTTGTATACCAATGTTGTCTCAATTTTAGCATAAAATAAACTGTATTTCTTCAAATTTAGCCTTCGCTCAGTTTGAGCCATGCTCGAAAGCTAATTTTTGGCTTAATGTTTGGTTTTTATTATCAGCCTTGGTTTAATGTGTGCATAAGATGTGCCTCATTGTTTGCTTAATTTAAATGTGGCTTTATTGACTCAAAATTGGCATTGCAAAGGTCAATGTTTTGCTTGGGTAAATGTTAGCATAAACTGTGCTTAATGTTAGGTTGGCTCTATTTGCTCAAAATTTGCATTAGATAAATCTTAGCCCTGTTCTATCCCATTGTCTGCTCAATTTGGCTTAAAGGAAACTGTTTCTTCAAATTTAGCTTTAGCTCACTGTAAGCCATGCTAAAAGGCTCAACTTTGGCTTAGCTTTATATTAGCACAAGATATGCCTTATTGTTTAAATTTCCTTTAAAGTTGGCTTCATTTGCTCACAATTGGCATTAGCTAAATGTTTGTACCCTGCTGTCTGCTCAAATTTGGCTTAAAGTAAACAATATTACTTCAAATTTAGCCTTTGCTCAATTTGAGCCATGTTTAAAAGCTAATTTTTGGCTAAGTGTTTTCAATTATCAGCTTTGGTGTAATGTTAGCATAAGATGTGCTTCATTATTTGCTTATTTTTAATTTAGATTTGGCTTTATTTGCTCAACATTGGCATTAGCTAAATGTTAGCCCTGTTGTATCCCATTGTCGGCTCAACTTAGGCTTAAAGTAAACTGTATTTCTTCAAATTTAGCCTGTACTCTGTTAGCCATGCTCAAAAGCTCAATTTTGGCTTAATGTTTGTTTCAAATGGCAGCCTTAACTTAATGTAGCATAAGCTGTGCCTCATTGTTTGCTCAGTTTAAATGTGGCTTTATTTGCTCTCAATTGGCATTAGCTAACTGTTAGTCAAACTGAGCTTCATTGAAAATTAAATATTGGCTTAATTTTAGCTCAAATATTTCCTAAAAATTGGCGTTGGGCCTGCTGTGCCTTATTGTCAACTCTATTTTTGTTTAAAGTCGGCTGCATTTCCTCAAATTTAGCTCAATGTAAGCCATGCTCAAAGGCTCAACTTTGGCTTAGCTTAATGTTAGCATAAGATATGCCTTATTGTTTAATTTTCCTTTATAGTTGCCCTCATCTGCTCTAAACTGGTATTAGCTAAATGTTTGCCCTGTTGTATACCAATGTTGTCTCAATTTTAGCATAAAATAAACTGTATTTCTTCAAATTTAGCCTTCGCTCAGTTTGAGCCATGCTCGAAAGCTAATTTTTGGCTTAATGTTTGGTTTTTATTATCAGCCTTGGTTTAATGTGTGCATAAGATGTGCCTCATTGTTTGCTTAATTTAATGTTAGGTTGGCTTTATTTGCTCAAAATTTGCATTAGATAAATCTTAGCCCTGTTCTATCCCATTGTCTGCTCAATTTGGCTAAAAGTAAACTATTTCTTCAAATTTAGCTTTAGCTCACTGTAATCCATGCTAAAAGGCTCAACTTTGGCTTAGCTTTATATTAGCGTAAGATATGCCTTACTGTTTAATTTTCGTTTAAATTTGGCTTTATTTTCTCAAAATTGTCATTAGCTAAATGTTTGTACCCTGCTGTCGGCTCAAATTTGGCTAAAAGTAAACAATATTACTTCAAATGTAGCCTTTGCTCATTTTGAGTCATGTTTTAAAGCTCATTTTTGGCTTAGTATTTTCAATTATCAGCTTTGGTGTAATGTTAGCATAAGATGTGCTTCATTGTTTGCTTATTTTTAATTTACATTTGGCATTATTTGCTCAAAATTGGCATTAGCTAAATGTTAGCATAAGATATGCCTTATTGTTTAATTTTCCATTAATGTTGCCTTGATCTGTTCAAAATTGGTATTAGCTAAATATTAGCCCTGTTGTATACCATTGTCAGCTCAATTTTAGCTTAAACTAATTGTCGGCTCAATTTTAGCTTAAAATAAACTCTATTTCTTCAAATTTAGCCTTAGCTCAGTGTAAGCCAAGCTTACATTGCAAAGGTCAATGTTTTGCCTGGGTAAATGTTACCATAAGCTGTGCTTCATGTCAAGTTGGCTTTACTTGCTCAAAATTTGCATTAGCTACACGTTAGCCCTGTTCTATCCCACTGTCTGCTCAATTAGTCTGCTCAAAAAGTAAACTATTTCTTCAAATTTAGCTTTAGCTTGCTGTAAGCCATGCTTAAAGCCTCATCTTTGGCTTAGCTTAATATTAGCATAAAATATTCTTTTTTTAAATTTCCATTGAAGCTGCCTTCATCTGCTCAAAAGTAGCATTAGCTAAATGTTAGCCCTGTTATATCCCATTGTCGGTTCTATTTTAGCTTAAAATAAACTGTATTTCTTCAAATTAGCATTAGCTCAGTGTAAGCCATGCTCAAAAGCTCAGCTTTGGCTCAATGTTGGTTTTAATTATCAGCCTTAACTTAATGTACCATAAGCTGTGTCTCATTGTTTGCTTAATTTAAATTTCCAAGTTATTGGCTCAAAATTGGCATTAGTTAAATGTTCGCCCTGTTATATCCTGTTGTCGGCTCAATTTTAGCTGAAAATAAACTGTATTTCTTCAAATTTAGCCTGAGCTCAGTGTAAGCCATGCGCCAAAGGTCAATGTTTTGCCTGGGTAAATGTTGACATAATTTGTGCTTCATTGTTTGCTTGCTTGTTAACATGTCTAGTTGTCTTTATTTGCTCAAAATTTGCATTAGCTAAACGTTAGCCCTGCGTCTCAATGTTGCCTGCTCAAACACACCTGATTCAAATAAAGAGCTGACTGACGAGCTGATGGTTTGAATCAGGTGTGTTTGAGCAGGTAAACGCCTAAAACATGCAGTTGGCATCAGTTCAGTGTTAGCCATGCTCAAAAGCTCAACTTTGACTTAGCTTAATGTTGGCATAATGTATGCCTTTAATTATTTTTATTTTTTTCATAATTGTATTTGAATATTTAAATTTAAAAAAAAAAATTATGTTTGATTTTGAATTTTTTTTTTAAATTGTGTTTTTTAAACATTGTAAAATATGTTTTATTTTTTAATATTTAAAAATATGTTTTGTATTTAAATAATTTTAAAATATTTTATTATTGTACTCATTGTACATCCTGTATAATGACAATCAAGATTAATTAAATAATTTGAGTATTTTCTCAAATTTAGCCTTAGCTCAGTGTAAACCAAGATCCAAAACTCAACTTTGACTTAGCTTAATGTTGGCATAAGATATGACTTATTGTTGAATTTTCCTTTAAAGTTAGCTTTATTTTTTCAAAATTGGCATTAGCTAAATGTTATCCCTGCTGCATCTCATTGTCGGCTCAATTTTGGCTAAAAGTAAACTGTATTTCTAAAAATGTAGCCTTTGCTCACAGTAAGCTATGCTCTAAAGCTCACCATTGGTTTTAATTACCAGCCTTAGCTTAATGTTAGCACAAGCTGTGCCTCATTGATTGCTTAGTTTATATTTAAAGTTGGCTTTATTTGCTCAAAATTGGCCTTGGCTAACTGTTAGCCAAACTGTGCTTCATTGTCAACAAAATTTAGGCTAAAAGTAAACTGAAAAAGTAGCCTTAGCTCAAATGTTTAACTTTTCCCTAGTGTAAGTTTTAATTATCAGCCTTGGCTTAATGTTAGCATAAGATGTGCCTCAGTGTTTACTTTCATCGCTAAACCTTAGCCACGCTGTGCTTGATTGTAAACTAAATTTTGGCTTAATTTTAACTGAAATGATGCCTCCAAATTAGCCTTTGCTTAGCGTTGGCTACGCTGTACGACATCGTCGGCTCTCTTTTGGTTAAATGTTGGCTTATTTGCTTAATTTCAAACATGAACTCGCTGTTGCAGTAAAACTCACTAGTATTTAATTGTATAGTGATTTAATTGGAAAGATTATACATTTTGTTGTGATGCATTAAATGTTTAAAGGCAGATTCAGACTTTATCAGATTTTAATCCCGTCATTTAAAGACTCCTTTTATGTCTTATTTTTAAAGGAACAAACTGGTGCTTCCCGCTCGCCGAGACCAGGTCGGACTTTTCCATGCTGAATAGACGGACTGTTTTTTTTAAAGGTGAGTGACACGAATTAGAAACAATTTACTACGTCAAACAAACTTTTTAATAAATGGGCATAATGTGGAAATAACTTCTAAGTTGAGCTAATTAACATACATTACTTAAGCGGATTAATAAACAGAAGATGTAAAGACTAAATGTACCATAATTTGTGTATTTTGTGTTTTTGTATATTTTTTTAATCACTTTATATGTTCAATAAACAAAGTAAACTTGAATGAGTCACTCATTGAATGACACATGCTATGTTTTGGTTGTAATACAACGGAATTCCCCCCAACTATCACCTATATTTAGTATTTTTGGTGTTGAATTTCATTCACGTTTGGCAATAAAAGGTATTAAATTTGACTTGCTGAATCCTGCAGAGTATAATGACATAATTAAAGGATTTAAATTAAAATAATTGACGTGGCTATTAATTCGTGTTTTTGTGATATACTTAATGCTAATACAAAAATTGCACTCGCAGAACTCGGGGGAATTTATATATTGTCCAAGAAAACGACAACATTAAAAACATTAACTGTGTTTTTGTATAGCTGGTTTACGATAAAGCCAAGTTATCTTCATAATTACTGTTATGTTTAATATAATCATACATTATTCAAATAAACCTGCAGACTCTAACATGATCAATTTATTAGGAACGATGACTTAAATTAAATGTAATCTTATAACTCTGCATTCTTTCACTCGATGATTCGTAAATACGTCGATAATAAGTTTGAAAATGAATGCAAACGCGCGACGAACAGATGACTAAAACCTGCTTTGTCGTGATATTTTTTTTAATAAAACGTAAACGAAAAAAACCCTCATTGCCTTCATTTATTCACATTTCGCACTCACGGTTTTCATATAGTATGCTAGCGCCGTTCCCGAGACGCCACGTGACCGTGATTTTCTTGCCTTTTTATGACCTTTACGGACATTTTTTAATATTTGAAACTCCATAAATTAAAAATATAGAATATAAAGATCTACAAAAGCCTGTGTCCACGTCTCGAGGAGTATTTTTTTGTTGCACTACCCAGAGTGGCCACCATGACAAAACTGGATTCTAAAACTGTTTTTTTTTTGCTAGCGCCGTTCCCGAGACGCCACGTGACCGTGATTTTTCTTGCCTTATGACCCTTACGGAATTTTTTTAAAATATGAAACTCCATAAATGAAAAATATAGAAAAATAACGATCTACAAAAGCCTGTGTCCACGAGTATTTTTTTGTTGCAGTACCCCGAGTGGCCACCATAACACAACTGGATTCTAAAACTGTTTTTTCCTCCTGTATTTTCCAGGTTGACCGTCCTGAAGATCGTCAAACCTGTAGGTGTCCAGCTTTATACATTCCGGGCGACCGCCGCGTCGCTCGCTCTTTTGGCATCTATCCAGCTTTCCACGAATGTTGTCTAACTCGTCGTTAAAAGTTCCAACATGGCCACGTTCTTCTTTCTCTTACCTACCCTGCTTTTCCAAACTGTCGAGTTGAGTTGCACACGTTAGCTACGCGGAGACGCGGGCGGTCTCGACGCTAACCTGGTCCTCCGTAGTTAGCTTTTGCTGGTACGAACTGCTGAGCGATTTGGACGAATGTGGTTGTTTTTTTTTAACGGCTCTTTGGCAGCCCGTCTTTGAACGAATGCGGACGTTGAATGTTGGGATTGTAAAGTTGAGATCATGCTCGGCAGTTTCGTGTTAAGGTAGCGTCCGTGTGCTAATAACGTTTTTCCTTTTCAGGGCCTATCAACGGAGGGTGAGTCCGATTTTTCGCTTACTCATTGGGAGGCTACGATCTCGGCCTCCTGTTTTTTTATTTTTTTATATTTCTTTCCAGACTAGGGGAATAAATAAAAAATGTTGTATTCAGTGTGTGGCGTCTTGTGTTTGAACTCGGTCTTCCGTGCTTGGCTGTCGGCAAATGACGCGCTGGTGCAGGCGCCGACGGCCAACTCACCGAAGAACCGCTGTCCCGCTTCTTTTCCGGCTATGCTTTTAATTATTCACCCCGAGTGAATATCCGCACATCTCGGCCACTAGTGCCGCTCCTCCCTTTGAAAGTAGAACAGGTTTTTATTTTTTTTCCATGATGTTTGGAGGACCAGATGGTTAAATAGACGGTAGTAAATGCAACACTGGATGTTTTTTTTGCGTCACGAGGCTTTGGTTTTTCTATCAAATGTCATAAACTGTGCTTCTACTTTTTTTCCTCATTTCTCAACGTGGCCATTAATTAACACTTTAGCCCTAAATATGTAAATATACGCGTCCCTTTGACCCTAAAAGTAGATCCTAGTACACGGCTTTTATTGTGGCCTCCGTGCCACGCCTGTGTCTTTTTGTAGAACTAGACGTCCCGTAATACAAGCGGGCAGTGACGGCCGTCTACCCTCGAGGCCTCTTTGTATTATCGGACGACCCCGTAATCCAAGCGGGCAATGACGGCCGTCTACCCTCACGGCTCATTTGGATTATATTAGAAATGTCTTGCGCGTCTAGTCGTTTTACGTCGATGCATGGTAGGTGGGAATAACTTTTCATTTTCAGATTCTTCGACGACGGTGGACCAATCCGTCCATCGCTGGATGGGTTTTTAAATTAGAAACTGCGATATATATTTTTTTTAGTTGCGTTTAATATATTAAATTAATACGTGCCTTCTCTGTACCTGTACTGTCCTGCTGAACTTTCTCACATCGTCTCTTGATCCTCGTCTATCAACTTTGATCTGTTTTTCTGACTAAGTTTTCCTCCTGACTGGATTGAGTGAGTGTGTTGACTGACGTGACCTTTAGAACCTAGCTTAACAAGCTCTCATTGGCTTTAGTCGACCAAAAAAGGTGCCCAAAATGCACTTTCAAAACATCTTGAAAATGGGTCAGTTTGACCCTTTCAGCTAAGTATCAAGGCCTTTGCGATGCATTTTTTTTTAAAGCATTTAGAATCACTGACACAATGACTTTAAACAAACTCATTTATTTGATTTGCATCACTGATCAGTAAAAAAAGGCCTTTGTCTTGTTTGTCTCGGTTTGTCTTGTCCGTCTGTTTGTCTTGTCCGTCTGTTTGTCTTCTGTCTCAGTCCGTCTCAGTTTGTCTTGTCCGTCTCAGTTTGTCTTGTCCGTCTCAGTTTGTCTTGTCTGTCTCAGTTTGTCTTGTCCGTCTCAGTTTATCTCGTCTGTCTTGTCCGTCTCAGTTTGTCTCGTCTGTCTTGTCTGTCTCGTCCGTCTAAGTCTGTCTTGTCGTCTCAGTTTGTCTCTTCTGTCTTGTCTGTCTCGTCCGTCTAAGTCTGTCTTGTCCTTCTCAGTTTGTCGTCTGTCTCGTCCGTCTCAGTTTGTCTCGTCCGTCTCAGTCCGTCTCGTCCGTCTCAGTTTGTCTCGTCTGTCTTGTCCGTCTTGTCTTGTCTGTCTCGTCTTGTCTGTCTCGTCCGTCTAAGTCTGTCTTGTCCGTCTCAGTTTGTCGTCTGTCTCGTCCGTCTCAGTTTGTCTCGTCCGTCTCAGTCCGTCTCGTCCGTCTCAGTTTGTCTCGTCTGTCTTGTCCGTCTTGTCTTGTCTGTCTCGTCTTGTCTGTCTCGTCCGTCTAAGTCTGTCTTGTCCGTCTCAGTTTGTCGTCTGTCTCGTCCGTCTCAGTTTGTCTCGTCCGTCTTGTCCGTCTCGTCCGTCTCAGTTTGTCTCGTTTGTCTTGTTTGTCTCGTCTGTCTCGTCCGTCTCAGTCTGTCTCGTCTGTCTTGTCTGTCTTGTCCGTCTCAGTCTGTCTTGTCCGTCTCAGTCTGTCTTGTCCGTCTCGGTTTGTCTCGTCCGTCTCAGTTTGTCTCGAGTAGCTCGTCTAAAGTTAGCTTCTCTAAAGTGCTGTAATCGGCGAGAGGAGTTACTACTTTTTATCAGCTGCTAATTGCGTTGATCAGATTTTATAGCCGCTTCATGATTTGATTGTGAAGCTAACGTTAGCTTTTAGCTAGTTTAGCCATCACCACACCACCCAAACCCAAATTTCATCGTTCACTGGAATTGGACGTCGCGGCCGACTTGTCTCGATCTGCCAAGTTTACTTCCTGCTAAACAACTCTGAGTTGAACCTTCTGTGTTCCTACTGTCTTTTTGCGCGTCATGTTGGGAGGCCTCCCAGCAGGGTGGATTTTAACCTTCGCCCTGCTTAAACCATACGCTACGCATATATCTTGTAGGGATGAAGGCAGGTTTAATCCTGGACTATCTCCTAAGTGGGATTGTCCCTCACAGGGTAGGGTTGCAGGTTTAGAGCGCGTTAAGGGTTCTTTAGGGGGAAACGAACCTGGCAGCGAGACAACTCGGATTATTTAACGTAACGCTTTAACCAAATGTGAGAAACCTTATTCTTGAATTTCACAAATTAGCTTAATGTTGAGTCTGTCAAAGTCCTTTTGTGGCAGCTGCATCCTGAGAATGTATTTTCATAATTGGTAACTTTGTGTTTAACCTCGATTGTGTAAACATTAGTTGTATTTTGCCTCTTATTTGCGAAGCTGGCAACTGCTGTAAGGCTAACTCCTCACCAGACTAGCAATTTCAGCTAACGCGTGTCTGCAGTTCGCTATTATCCGTGACTTTCGTTTAGCATCGACGGCCACTCTGTTCCGCGAAGTGGGCAGCTCGCGAAGTCGTTGGCGTGACGCTTAATCCTCACGTCTTGGTCGGCTGCCTGAATAACTGCAAATCTCCCAGTCGCTCAGACAAAGTTTCCTTCTCAGATTCCGCAGCCTCGCCGCGAAGCTTCTCGGCTCGAACCCTCGTTTCCGCCGAGCGCGAAGTCGACTCCGCCCTCCTGTCCTCGGATCTCGTCTTCTCTCCCCCCCGCCTTCCGACGCTCGCCGCTGCCGTCGCCATCTCTGCCGAAGGTAGCCGTGTCCCGACTCGCTGCGTCTTCGCGTGTCGGGTAAGATGCGTCGCGGGACTGCTGACGAAGCGGACGCCTTAAAATGCTCGACCTAATTTACGAGAATGCTTCACTGGTTTACAAGACAAATTGAATTTGACGTTTTTGGGGTCAGTAACCTGACCACCAGACTTTTGAGAATCGGTATTTGGGCCAATAAAGTTGCTCAAATATCGATTCTAGTTGTAGAATCGGTCAGGATTTAACGAGCCGGTTCTCTTTCGCGCCACAGAGAACGAGGTAAATTGAGTCGACTCGTATGATGGTAAGGCTTTTCGTCCTTCCCCTTCTTCTCTGTGTGCGAGGAAATCTGGCCACAAATCCTGACTCGGAGTGTGGCGTGCCATGACTGGGCAGTTTCCAAAATCAGACAAGGATCCATCTGATTCTGTGACTCGGCTCAGCGTGAGATACGCCTTGACTTTCCAAATCAAACGATTAGCACAGACACATTTGTCTGATCACTTGTAGACAAAAAAAAGTGAAGCATTTGCGTCCAAATTTGGCTCGAGCATTTTCGGGGCGTCCGCTTCGTCCGCAGTCTCGCGACGCATCTTGCCCGACGCGTGAAAACTCAGCAAGTCGGGACGCGGCTTCCTCCGGCTGAGGCGACGACGGCTGTGGCGAGCGTCGGAAGGCGGCAGGGGGAGACGACGAGGTCCGAGGACGGGAAAGCGGAGTCGGTTTCGCGCTCGGCGGGAGCGAGGGTTCGAGCCGAGAAGCTTCGCGGCGAGGCTGCGGAATCGGAGAAGGAACTCCGTGTGGGCGACTGGGAGTCTTGTAGTTCTTCAGGCAGCCGACCAAGACGTGAGGATTTAGCATCGTGCTAACGACCTCACGAGCTGCTTATGTCGTGGAACGGAGTGGCCGTCGATGTTGAACGGTAGCCACGGATGATGGCTAACTACAGACGTGTGTTGGCCGAAATTGCTAGTCTGGTGAGGAGTTGGCCTTACACCAGTTGCCAGCTAGCTTAAATTGAGTAGTTATTTATTTGATCAAATATTCAGATCATGGTCTGTTTTGTGGTTGGTGGTAGAGGTTTAGTACTGTCAGTGTAGAGCAGGGAAAAACTGGGTGGCGCCCCTCACTGGACAAGAGAAGACCGGTCACCCTTGACCAGGTGAGCTACCTGAAGATTTCTATCGCTCGTTTACCTTTTTTCTTCTTGCGACTAATCTAATTCTACCCAACTCCATGTTGGACACCGTGACCTGGATGGTCTTCAGTGAGGAACCCTCACCCTTGGAGAACGCACCGTTCTAAGGCGACGACGCCTCTTCACCACAGGTACGTTCTTTCACATTGGTATTCACTTTTTAAAAAAAATCCATGTTTACTTTATACCAAAGTGTTTGAACTTTATTTTCAGATGTTGGACCGCCGGACGACCCACGACCGCACATTCATTGACATTGTAAACTTGTATTTGTTACCCCTTTTTAAAAAAAAAGTAAAAAGAAATATTTATTTTAACTTGATGGTTGACATGTCCTTATTTTGACAAGTTCTTAGAATTTAAAGATGTTCTTTAAACACCAAGTGTTCCTTAAACACTGAACACGTTAAAGAAGAAAATGTGTGTTGGAACAAGAGCTGGAATATCATGTTTCCTAATCCAGTTTTCAAATGATCCAGCTTTTTAGTTGCAAGTTACCTTTTTTCAAACACTCGAGTTCATTTGCTCGATCTGTATACTGTTGGAAAAGAGCCATGAGTAGAGTAAGAACAGTCCAGTTCTGCAACCCAACATATTAGAAACGCTGTCTTGAAAGATGCACCATAGGGCCAATTCCTATCTTAACCCTCAAGCTCAACCCTTAATCTTAACTGGCCCTCAAAACCAAGTGTTGAGGGTTATTTTGTCACTTAGAAATGGGACACCCCTTAAATGCAGATACGTCTTCAGACTGTAGGGGGCAGAATAACGCGAAAGCTGCGTCCAGTCTGTCAACTCCAAAAAAGAACACATTTACGTCAGGATTATTTATTACGATCCGTTTGTCAGTCAAGTTATTAGGTTGTCAGTTAAGATGATACTCATACAAATACCACAACCACGGACATATTCAGCTGACAGTTGCCACACATCACGTCTTATTGAAAAGTAAACGATAGCAAACTATGGCTAATGACAAAAGATCGTAAAATAAATGTTACGCAACAATGACGTCAGTGATCCATAATATGGGCCTAAACTAAGATAATGCAATGGTTTTCATCATTTTTATATCTCTATTAACAAAGAAAATAGTTCATTTGTATTGCACTCGCTTCGCTGCTTTCGACGCCATCTTTCTAATGTGAAAACACGCAATGCATTCTGGGTAGACCTTGCTCCGAAGGGTGGTCTCGGGAAAAAAAAATCTCAATATTGAGGGCGATGCAGCCCTTATACTCGCCCCTCAACTTAATTTTTCTGACAGCACTTGCACTAGCAGGAGCGCGCATTTTTGAGATTGAGGGTTAAGGTTGAGGGTTGAGCAAGGAATTGGATTTCACCCAAAGTGTCTCTGCTGGTCTTCAGTACGTTTGGACTTCTTGAAGAGCCACTTCGAGAAGGATCTGGAGCTTCTCGCTGCAGTAGTCTGTGAAATGTAGACAAGAGTTTGATTAGCTGTAATCCTGGTAGAATTAATTAACCCTAAACTGTCAGCCTTAAACTTTGGGTTCAAACAATGGTCCGTTATGTGGTTTGAGTTATATTCGCAGCATTGTTTCAGTTGGGTCCATGTAAAACTGGTATATATTCAGGGTTTTTCTAATTCTAGCAAGATGCACGTTTTCTTGGTAACCCAGATGCCTGGATTATGTTGAGCGATTCTTTAAAACCAGATTTGTGAGCTCATTTAAAACCAAATTCACAATACAATAAACCTGTAGTCTTGCTCGCACCAGAACAACCTTAAAGTGATGGTTCGTAATTTTGGACATACGACCTGTTTTCCAACTCAGCCGCTGTGATGGAGACGTCTGGAGACGTTTTCAAGAAATTTCGCTGATGCTATGGCTAGCGCAAATCAATGATACAAGCTAGCATGGCATTAAAAACACTCATACCGACTCCACAGTGCACCCGAGGCAAATCGATTGTAACGGCAGACTATCGATGTACATATCTGTGTTGATAGAACAATATTTGAAACAAAACTAACGTCGCATCGAATGGATTTTTGAGGGACTACTTTCTCAGCACCATACTTCCGCCGCTGCCGGAAGTATGACGCGCTGCTGCTGAGACATAAATCCTTCAAATTGCAAGGTTGGTTTTATTTCAAACATTCTATCAACACAGATATGTACATCGATAGTCTGCCGTTACAATCTATTTGCCTCGGGTGCACTGTGGAGTCGGTGTGAGTGTTTCTAATGCCATGCTAACTTGTATCATTGACTTGCGCTAGCCATAGCATCAGCGAACTCGGCAACTAGAAGAACTGAATGAAATTTCCTGAAAACGTCTCCATCACACCGGCTGAGTTGGAAAATATGTCTTATGTCCAAAATTCTGAACTATCACTTTAAATATTTGCGTTAACAAACAGTTATGAGGACATGACACATTTACCGAAACATTAACTTCTTACAAACTCGCATCCTGACACTTTACTTACTGAATGCGCGTGCACATTTTTTGCCCATGTAAGGCCGGTGGATGGTCACGTAGTAAACTGGGAGTCCGGAGAGTGTCAGAGCTAAGCTGCAGCCTGTGTTAAAGAGGTCAGAGTACAGCGACAGGCCCACGATGAAGAAAGAAACCACTGTGAAGGTGACTGCGACAACCAGGGGAACCTTATGAGAAAAATAAGTGTTTAGTTTGAAGATTAAACAAGAAAAGGTGTGTAGTTCAGCACAAACTGTTCAGTTAAGCTAACCTTGAAAGGTCTTGGGAGGTCAGGGAATCGGTAGCGATGAACGAGCATTCCCAAAGTTGTCAAGGCGATGAAGAACCAGCGAGAAAAGGAGGCAAAGTTCAAAAGCTGGTGGATTTCACCGCTGCAGATCATCGCCACTGCAAAGGGAAACTGGAGACACATGATGTATTAAATCATAGGTGTGTTGGAGCACGGAATCTTTTAAACATACAGGTAAGTGGGTTCCCATGACCAGTATTGAAGAACCCTGATGTAGAGTGTTGCTATCAACTGGTATCAACTCGTCCAAGGTACTTTTGAGTCCATGTTTTTCTTAAATGGAAATAGGCCAACTGATGTAAATGGTACCCACCAATAAGATAACAAGTACAACAATTTGGTTAAACCCCCCTACCGAGACCCATTAACAATACTTTACCTGAAACAGTACGGCGGGCAAAGGCGTTCGTCTGCGGATGTGGATCATGGAAAAGATTGCCGGCCAGTGGCCTTCCCTGCCTGCCACAAATAACACCCTGCACCACAGTGATTTCACAGTAAGTTTGATGTTAAAACCATGTTAACAAACATTTATGCTGCCGAAAGTACCTGGGTGATCCAAACATGCCACCGTTGAGTGCTCCGAGGCACGACAGCGCCACAAGAACTGGAATCACGGGCGCAATCGACTGGATGGATTGGTTAGCAAACGTCTGTAGGGATAACGGATCATTATTGCTGCGAAACACACACATTTAGCCTTTTAATTCCACTACGTTTTGTGTCCTGTCAGTGTCACACTCAACCACAGCCACTGCGTCGGACGTCAAGAGTTGAGCAGGTGTCATCATGGTGTAGTAGGCCACGTTAATAAGCACGTAAAGAACCGTCACTGTCGCCATGGAGATCGTTATAGCCAGAGGGAAGGTTCTAAATGACACGGAACAAACGGATATAACCATTTTCAATTCGTTAAATGTGAATGACTAAAACGGAGAAACTTGCCTGTTTGGGTTAATGACTTCTTCTGAGGCGCAGTTCAGATAAAACCTGAAGGGAAATCGAGAAGGGATGGATGGGTCAACAGTAAATGGTGGTTGAACTGGGATTGGCAACCATCGACTGGCTCAAGCTCCTCCAGCGACCGTTGGCAGGATTAGCAGTAGAATATGAATGTATGAATATTAACTGGTCAGCCATCGCCTTAAGGTCGACATGTTTTGTGATCAGTCGTTTCAAACCAGCAGTTTGGCCATTCTCAAATCGCCTGTTCCATCACAGGGCAAACGATCTAATCCAATCTCCAAGTCTTTGGACTGTCGGGCAGGTGAATGTGGGAAAAGATGGTATCTATGCAGACCAAAAGAATAAATAGTGCCGTTTACCATCCACCATAGGCGTAGAGACCGTTGTAGAACGCTAGCGGCAACTTGGTCAACGTTATCAACTCGGATTCGAGGCCGTTCTGGAGGTTTTCCGTCTTTCCTGCAAAGAAATAGAGCCACAGTGAGAAGGTGAGTGTCCAAACAACTCAAAAAGTCTTCAGGAGGAAAACGTCCGCTCACCTTTCCCCAAGGCAATGAAGCCGGGGACGATGATGAGGACCATAGCAAACATTTTAACTAGGGTCAAGAGGACCTGGATGCGAGAGGTCACAGTCACACTCCAGCTGTTGACTGCTATGACGAATGCTGCGGAGACACAAAGACGTACTTAAATGAAGAGTCCAGGGATCTCCATGTCAAAGACAGCGTATAAAACAAGGACATCGTCTTAGAGCATTGGTTCTCAATGAATTACAGTTGATAGTTTTAATCCAGGAGCTTACTAAGCTTGTTAAATGTTTATTGGACATTACTGGATACAGACCAATAAGTGTAAACTGTAGAACTGGTCATTAAAAATTATTACAAATGGGATTTCTTTCTGTTTTTTCTTTTCCATTGGCGGCCCTCAGTCCAATGTTGGGTTCCTAAATTGGCCCTCAGGTATCAAAACTTTGAGAACCCCTGTCTTAGAGTTTCAAGAAATCAGTTATTGCAATCGGACATTAACCAAAGACGCCGGAAACCAGGTTTCTGTTGAATGATACCAGCTGTCGGTCACACTGGTGTCCATTCATTCATTCATTGTCTACTTCTTTATACTCCAAATGAGTAATAAAGGGTGGTACCAGCTGGCAGCTGGAACCAATTCCAAAGCCAATCGACATTCGTTTTTGCTGTAAGGCAACACCGCTAACCAGTTATAAATCAAGTCAAATGTCCATTTTGTTATGTGCATCGAACTCGGTGGCATCGCGGGTAGAAAAGAGAAAGGAACGTAACAAAAATCCACTCACTCGTTCCGAGGATGCTGACGAGTTTGATGAGCGCTGTCGGAGCGTCACACGGCACAAAGAACGGCTCCACGATGTAGCGTCCGAACGCCAGGGACACGTAGGCGATCACAGCTGGTCTGCAGGTGGAACGACAGTTTGTGTGCTTGTGTTTTGGCTATTTTATTTATTTATTTTAACTCGAGCTGCCAAAAACTTACCTGATGAATAAAAAGTCTGCCCAGACTCGTAGGAAGGCAGGCACCGGCCCCATAATCTCCAGCAGATACGTGTACTCGCCTCCTGACTTTGTGAAGGTGGTTCCCAGCTCAGCGAAACACAAAGCTCCTAACGGAAGCAACGCCAAGAGCAGGATTTGTCGGAAAATTAAGATTAACGTTGGGTTCAAATGCTCAAAAGTCGTGGCTTCGAAATCCTGGAAAAAACGGTTCATGCAGGGCTTCATTTTGAATTTCAGAAGTCCAAGCCATGGATGTATTATATGAACTGGATAGAGCACCGCCCCTTCGCTTCCGTTCATTCCTATAAAGCTGCTCACCCAGCGCATATGCCAAAAAAGTGTTTGACTTCCGCGTTTATTTCCGGGTTATGGGGCCCATAGAGCATTTGCAGTAGTGTCACTACCATATAAAGATCTATAAAAGCCCGTGTCCATGTCTCGAGGTGTCCTGTGGACACTTTTACTATTGCGGTCAATGGGAAAATTGCTTTTGGGCTCCATGGGATTTTCTGTTGCAGTACCCACAGTGGCCACCATGTAAAAATTGTCTTCAAGGCAGAGGGGACGGTGCTCTATCCAGTTCGTATTATACATCCATGGTCCAAGCCCCCTTTTTTCCAGACTACCCTCCGAAGCACAGGAACGTGCGATGCTAGTTTGGCAAAGAGCAGCGTTTTCACACAGATTCACAAGCACTGCGCGGCATCAGTAACTTTAGGCGTACTTTTCAGTGATGCTAACATGTTGCCAAACCGCAACAAATACTCTCAAGAGATCACAAAGACAAAGTGAACCTACTGGTCCAGTAGTAGTTATGTATATTACTTCAAACTAGCATTATTTGACTGTTCAAATACTGTCTTACGCTGTAAATTTTCATAAACAGATATATTACACTGTTAAATCTGCATGATGACGATTAAATTCTTCACGTTGTGCGTTTGGTTTCTTCGCACCGCGAACGCTCTCTCTCACCGAACGACGAGAGGATCCCACTCAGCGCCCACACCAGCAGAGACAGACCCACGCTCCCACTGTTCATCAGGACTCCCTTGGGCGCGATGAAGATGCCGCTGCCCACCACTGTCCCGATGACGAAGGACATGGCCTGCAGCAGGCCGATCTTCCTCCGCAGCTGCACCGCCGTCCCCTTCCCGTCGCCGCCGCCGCCGTCGTCTGTCGTCGCCAGTGTCCGGCGCATTTCTGCAAACGCGCCCGTTTCCTAGACGCATGAAACGTGGGGAGAACGGTGATCCGAAGATGCGGTTATGTGACATTTCTGCAGTAGCATACCGACAAACGGCAAGAGCGTTCAATTTGTTGAAACGAGGAGAAACCGTGAGTTTGTTTAAGGGCCGAGTTGTCTCTTAGAGTTTGCTTTTCTGAAAACCACAAAGAATCCATCTGCATAATGAAACGCAGCAAATGTTACGTCTTGTTCCCTCAGTTTGAGACTTTTCTATTAAAAACGTACAGCCCTTACACTGCAGTGCTTTGACTGGGTTTAAACGGATGTTCAATAGTGTTCTATAGGCACGTGGAAACTTGTTGGTCTTCTATAATTTACGAGATTCTGATGAGTTAAACCCATGTTTACTAGGGATGCAACGGTACGGTTTTCCCACCGTTCGGTATGCATCGCGGTTTCTGGGCCACGGTAACGGTACGGTTTCGATATCTTAATATGAATCTGCTCGGACTAGCAAAGGCAATATTGCGTTGTAAAAATAATTATAATCGCAGTCCCGAACCGAATCAAACCACAAACTTTTAGTGCCGTACAATAAAAATAAACAACAATTTTAACCCACTCACAGGAACTACATCTACAAATACACCGTGCTGCTCCAAGTGAAAGAGATAAGGGTGATGGCGACGTAAATGAGAAGCTTGTTCAGAGTCGCGCCGTCAGCTGTCGGTTTTGATAACTTTTTGTGACGTGCAGAAACTTACCGAAATACCGTTGTTAGCCTACCGAACGATTCAGTAAAATACCATTGCATCCCTGATGTTTACTGTATGAAATACTAGCATATGTTCTTGTATTGACTGGTTTCCATCTTGTCTTACAGTTACAGTTTGTATAATATAAAGATCATTCTACAGTGTGAACTTACCTTCCTTTACTGCGACGACCGGAGCTGTGCTGAGGCATCTGACGAGCAAATCCTCTGGTCCTGTCGAGCTTTGAGCTCCAGAGTCCTTTGACGGCGAGGTGTGAATCTTGTCAGGCAAGTTAGTCGTTACAGCATTTAAATGAATAAGTCAATTTTGTGAAGAAAAGCAAATACGCCTGCAGGCCCTGGGGGGGAAGGCGAAGCCAAAGCGGCAAGGAAAAGGTCATTTGGACGCTCTAAACTTATAGACTGGCAACCTGTTTCTGGATGTACCCCCACTTACACCCTATATCAGCTCCACTCCCCCACGCAACCCTCATGTGGAAGACCTAATGATCGAAAATGAGTGGAGGTCTGACGGGGGTCATGGACCATGGCAACTACAGGAAGTGCCCGTTCTGTCGAGGCCTATTCGTCCCCCTGGGTTTTCCCGTTTTCTAAATGACTATATCATCTCATGACGTTGTTTTTGGTCTCTTGGTGTAAAAACTCTTCGTCAGCGCGAAGAACTTAACATTCCCAACTGCGTCATCTTTGGCGAGTGCATAAATCGTCCAGCTTTTATTTTCACGACCCGTCTCTCTGCACACTTGTTGATTTATTCCCCATCCTTGGGACAGTTCAGTTTCAACCTTCCGCGGCTACTGCGACTGTTGCACAGTTGCTAGGAGACGGACGTCAAGACATGGTCGGGTTGTGACGAAAGAGACGGAGTCTGATGATTGTTTTCAAAATTTGAGATTTATTTTAAAAAGTCTCACAAAGTGTTGTAAAGAAAATACGACGTGGGATTTGTTGGTTTCTGGAGGCAGGAACAGGTCGTGATGTGATCATAGAGCAAAGAAGATAAATAGGAGTGAATGACCACAAGGGGGCGACTTAAATGTGTCTAAAATCACTATTAATTAAAATCTTAATGCTAAAAATATCTTGCCAACCCCAACTTTATCGTCTAAAGTTGGGAAAAACAGACCATCGACGGCACGTTTTAGTATCGGAGCCTTGCTTCCTCTGCATTTTACCCATCATGCACCAGGAACTTGGAGTGCTGATGATGGCAGGATGAAATTGGAGCATCTGAAAAAAAAAAAAACGGCGAGAACACGCAAGCTTACCACAGCAGAAAAAGACGGAAGTAGAAAAATAGATTTGAATAACCACAAGGGGGCGACTTAAAGTTAATTTTCAGGTCTTAATGTCAAATATATCTTGCCAACCCCAACTTTATCATCTAAAGTTGTGAAAAAGTGTTGACATCACATTTTGTTATGAGAACCTAGCGTTAAGTTAAAGTGCAGTCAAGCTTCCGCTGCATTTTTACCCATCATTCACCAGGAACATGGTAGGAAGAAATCGGAGTACCGAAAGAAAACAAACGGAGAGAACATGCAAACTTAGCACAGCAAAGAAGACCATTTGAACTAGCTTGCGCAAAGTCCATTCGTAGCAGGATTGTTATTGTACGTTTAAAGACTGACGATGACTCGTGTTTAAGAAAGACTCAGGGTTTTACGTACGTATGTGGAAATGTGAAGCCACAAGACAAACATTTGATCCTTCAACCACGGCGGGTTTGGTGAAGGTCGCGTTTCCTTCAGATCCCACGTTCGATCCTCGCTAACGTCTCATCTCGTAAAAAAGAGACATTTATTTTAATTTGATGGTTGACTTGTCCTTATTTTGACAAGTTCTTTGAACTTAAAAAAGGCTATAAAACACTCGGATTAAATAAGTAAGACAATAAGCCGTGTAGGGACTCTTCCAAGTCGGAGGAATCTGTGTTGGCACAAGAGCTGCAATAGCATGTTTCCTAATCCAGTGGTTTTCAAATGATCCAGCTTTGGGGCCCACATTTATCCTGAAGTATTAAGTTGCAATCTACCTTTTTCAAACACTCAAGTTCATTTGCTGGATCTGTATACTGTGGGAAAAGAGCCATGGGTAGAGTAAGAACAGTCCAGCTCTGCAACCCACTTGGTGGCATGTTATACTTCAAACACACAAGTGTCTCTGGTGTCTTCAGTACGTTTGGACTTCTTGAAGAGCCACTTCGAGAAGGATCTGGAGCTTCTCGTTGCAGTAGTCTGTGAAATGTAGACAAGAGTTTGATTATTCGTAATCCTGGTCGAAATTCATTAACCCTCAACTGTGTCGGCCTTAAACTTTGGGTTCAAACGATGGTCCGTGATGCGGTTTGAACTGTATGATGAACAGCTGATTTATGCTTATTATGCAAATCTTCTGTTCCATCGCATCCTAAATTTGGATTGGGATTTAGTGACTGAGGAAGCCCTCGCAATATTCAAGAAACCAGTTTGAGAGGATTTGCGTTTTGTCCTGCAGGCGTTGAGTTTTCAGATTAGATATTTGTTTTAACAAGCAGTTATGACGACGTGACTACAAATTTACCGAAGCATTAAATGCTAGCAAACTCACATCCTGACACTTGACTTACTGAATGCGCGTGCACATTTTTTGCCGATGTAAGGCCGGTGGATGGTCACGTAGTAAACTGGGAGTCCGGAGAGTGTCAGAGCTAAGCTGCAGCCTGTGTTAAAGAGGTCAGAGTACAGCGACAGGCCCACGATGAAGAAGCAAACCACTGTGAAGATGACTGCGACAACCAGGGGAACCTTATTGTTGGTGGAGAAAGAAATACAAAAAACAAACGAGTGTTTAGTTTGAAGATTAAACAAATAAAGGTGTGTAGTTCAGCACAGTAACTGTTCAGCTAAGCTAACCTTGAAAGGTCTTGGGAGGTCAGGGAATCGGTAGCGATGAATGAGCATTCCCAAAGTTGTCAAGGCGATGAAGAACCAGCGAGAAAAGGAGGCAAAGTTCAAAAGCTGATGGAGTTCACCGCTGAAGATCATCGCCACTGCAAAGGGAAACTGGAGACACATGATGTATTAAATTATAGGTGTGTTGGAGCAAGGAAACATCTAAAACATGGGGGGCAGTGGGTCCCCAGGACCAGGATTGAAGAACCCTGATGTAGAGTGTTGCCATCAACTGGTATCAACTCGTCCAAGGTACATTTGAGTCCATGTTTTTCTTAAATGGAACGTGGCCAACTCTGGCTTCTTGGAACCCACCATAGGTTAAAAAGTACGACAATTTGGTTAAAACCCTCGAGACCATGGGACCCCCCTACCAAGACCCATTAACAATACTTTACCTGAAACAGTACGGCAGGCAAAGGCGTTCGTCTGCGGATGTGGATCATGGAAAAGATTGCCGGCCAGTGGCCTTCCCTGCCTGCCACAAATAACACCCTGCACCACAGTGATTTCACAGTCAGTTTGCTGTTGCGTTAAAAGCACAATAATAAACTTTTATGCCGCTGGAAGTACCTGGGTGATCCAAACATGCCACCGTTGAGTGCTCCGAGGCACGACAGCGCCACAAGGACTGGAATCACGGGCGCAAGCAACCGGATGGATTGGTTAGCAAACGTCTGTAGGGATAACGGATCAGTGCTTTAGCATTGGCACGATACACGCGGATTTAGCCTTTTAATTCCACTACGTTTTGTGTGTCTTTCAGTGTCGCACTCAACCACAGCCACTGCGTCGGACATCAAGAGTTGAGCAGGTGTCATCATGGTGTAGTAGGCCACGTTAATAAGCACGTAAAGAACCGTCACTGTCGCCATGGAGAGCGTTATAGCCAGAGGGAAGGTTCTAAATGACACGGAACGAACGGATATAATATATAAAAAATACTCTGATGTGCTTATCGTTAAATGTGAATGACTGAAACAGAGAAACTTGCCTGTTTGGGTTAAGGACTTCTTCTGTGGCACAGTTCAGATAAAACCTGAAGGGAAAACAAGAAGGGACGAATTGGATCAACAGTAAACGATGGTTGCCATCTGTATCTCGGTCTTGTGATTAAGTGACGGTTTGTCTGGGAAGTTCAGCCATTTGGACTGGGATTGGCTCAAGCTCCTCCAGCGACCATCGGCAGGATAAGCGGTAGAAAATGAATGACCGTATAATTATTAACACTTGTCAGCCACTCCTCCGCTATTTTTAGCCAATCTCCTTCAAGGTTTGATTTGAGTTCAGAGTTGTTTCGAACCAGTCCGGCCATTCTCAGATCGCCTGTTCCATCACAGGCTAAACAACCTAATCCAATATCCAAGTCTTTGGACTGTGGGACAAATAAACTGGCAGGTGAATGTGTGAAAAGATAGTATCTATGCAAACCACAAGAATAAACAGTAGTGCTGTTTACCATCCACCATAGGCGTAGAGACCGTTGTAGAACGCTAGCGGCAACTTAGTCAACGTTATCAACTCGGTTTCGAGGCCGTTCTGGAGGTTTTCCGTCTTTCCTGCAAAGAAATAGAGCCACGGTGAGAAGGTGAGTGTCCAAACAACTCAAAAAGTCACCTGTGTCTTCAGGGGTAAACGTCGTTCAGTCACCTTTCCCTAAGGCAATGAAGCCAGGGACGATGACGAGGGCCATAGCAAACATTTTAACTAGGGTCAAGAGGACCTGGATGCGAGAGGTCACCGTCACACTCCAGCTGTTGACTGCTATGACGAATGCTGCAGAGACACAAAGGACGTCACACTCCAAAAGACCGGATATAAAACAAGGACGTAGTCTTACAGTTTCAAGAAATCAGTTAGTGCAATCGGACAATAACCAAAGACACCTGCAACCAGGTTCCTGTTGAACGATACCAGCTGTCAGTCCATGAGGGTTGCGGGGCAGCTGGAGCCAGTCCCAAAGCCAATCTTTTTGGTGCAAGGCAACACCGCTAACCACGACTCCACCATGTGACCCACTTAACCACACAGAACCAGAACTCTTTGCAATCCAAAATGTAAGCGAAATGTTTGGGGTAACTTTTTTTCCCCCATTCAAACTGACTGAAGAATTATTGGTCTTAGGAAGGATGAAACTACCTCATTTCAAGACAACATCCATTTTTATGTACATTGAACTGCGTGGAATTGTGGGTAGAAAAGAGAAAGGAACGTAACAAAAAATCCACTCACTCATTCCGAGGATGCCGACGAGTTTGATGAGCGCTGTCGGAGCGTCACACGGTGCAAAGAACGGCTCCACGATGTAGCGTCCGAACGCCAGGGACAGGTAGGCGATCACAGCTGGTCTGCAGGTGAACAACAGCAGTTTGTGTAGTTGTGTTTTGGCTATTTTAGTATTTTATTTTCACAAAAGCCGCCAAAAACTTACTTGATGAATAAAAAGTCTGCCCAGACTCGTAGGAAGGCAGGCATCGGTCCCATAATTTCCAGCAGATACGTGTACTCGCCTCCTGACTTTTTGAAGGTGGTTCCCAGTTCAGCGAAACACAAAGCTCCTAACGGAAGCAACGCCAAGAGCAGGATTTGTCAGAAATTAATTAATTCCTTAAGAGGTTTGCAAATATTTTTAACGGATCCTTGTTCAGGGGGATGCCGACTATTATGATGGTAAATTTCAAGTCATTCCGAGATACCTTTTGTTTTCGAGAAGAAAGTCAGCGCACTTTGAAGTGCATCAGGACAAACAGATCATTTACTGAATTTCAAAAATTCCTCAAAATTATTCCTTAAGAGATTTGCAAATATTTTCAACGGATCCTTGTTCAGGGCGATGCCGACTATTATGATGGTAAATTTCAAGTCATTCCGAGATACTTTTTGTTTTTGTTGAAGAAAGTCAGCTCACTGTCAAAGTGCATCAGGGCAAATGGATCATTTCGTGATTTTCAAAAATTCATTAAAATTATTCCTTAAAAGGTTTGCAAATATTTTCGACAGATCCTTGTTCAGGGCGATGCCGACTATTATGATGGTAAATTTCAAGTAATTCCGAGATACTTTTTGTTTTCGAGAAGAAAGTCAGCTCACTGTCAAAGTGCATCAGGGCAAATGGATCAATTCCTGATTTTCAAAAATTAATTAAAAAAATTCCTCAAGAGGTTTGCAAATATTTTCAACAGATCCTTGTTCAGGGCGATGCTAACTATTATGATCGTAAATTTCAAGTCATTCCGAGATACTTTTTGTTTTCGAGAAGAAAAAAAGTGCATCAGGATAAATGGATCATTTTAATATTTTCAAAAATTCCTTAAAATTATTCCTTAAAAGGTTTGCAAATATTTTCAACGGATCCTTGTTCAGGGCAAAGCCGACTATTACAATGGTGAATTTCAAGTTATTCTGAGATACTTTTTGTTTTTGAGAAGAAAGTCAGCTCACTGTCAAAGTGCATCAGGGCAAATGGATAATTTCCTGATTTTCAAAAATTCATAAAAAAAATTCCTTAAGAGATATGCAAATATTTTCAACGGATCCTTGTTCAGGCCGATGCCGACTATTATGATGGTAAATTTCGAGTCATTCCGAGATACTTTTTGTTTTTGTTGAAGAAAGTCAGCTCACTGTCAAAGTGCATCAGGATAAATGGATCATTTTAATATTTTCAAAAATTCCTTAAAATTATTCCTTAAAAGGTTTGCAAATATTTTCAACGGATCCTTGTTCAGGGCAAAGCCGACTATTACGATGGTGAATTTTAAGTTATTCTGAGATACTTTTTGTTTTTGAGAAGAAAGTCAGCTCACTGTCAAAGTGCATCAGGGCAAATGGATCATTTTAATATTTTCAAAAATTCGTTCAAATTATTCCTTGAGAGATTTGCAAATATTTTTGACAGATCCTTGTTCAGGGTGATGCCGACTATTATGATGGTAAATTTCAAGTCATTCTGAGATACTTTTTGTTTTCGTTGAAGAAAGTCAGCTCACTGTCAAAGTGCATCAGGGCAAATGGATAATTTCCTGAATTTCAAAAATTCGTTTAAATTATTCCTTAAAAGGTTTACAAATATTTTCAACGGATCCTTGTTCAGGGCGATGCCGACTATTATGATGGTAAATTTCATGTCATTCCGAGATACTTTTTGTTTTCGAGAAGGAAGTCAGCTCACTGTCAAAGTGCATCAGGGCAAATGGATCTTTCCTGATTTTCAAAAATTCATAAAAAAAATTCCTTAAGAGATATGCAAATATTTTCAACAGATCCTTGTTCGGGGCGATGCCGACTATTATGATGGTAAATTTCAAGTCATTCCGAGATACTTTTTGTTTTTGTTGAAGAAAGTCAGCTCACTGTCAAAGTGCATCAGGGCAAACGGATCATTTCCTGAATTTCAAAAATTCGTTAAAATTATTCCTTAAGAGGTTTGCAAATATTTTCTTCCTCTTACCCAACGACGAGAGGATCCCACTCAGCGCCCACACCAGCAGAGACAGACCCACGCTCCCACTGTTCATCAGGACTCCCTTGGGCGCGATGAAGATGCCGCTGCCCACCACTGTCCCGATGACGAAGGACATGGCCTGCAGCAGGCCGATCTTCCTCCGCAGCTGAACCGCCTTCCCCTTCCCGTCGCCTCCGTCTGTCGTCGCCCGTGTCCGGCGCATTTCTGCAAACGCGCCCCGTCTGCTTCGGCGCGTCGAAAGCGGGGAAATAACGGTGATCTGAAGATGCGGTTATGTGCGATAAATAAAGCTATCTTATCTTCTATCAACAAAGGACGAGTGTATTTAATACGTTGAGACGAGATGAAGAAGAAGAGTTTGTTTAAGCGCCAAGTTGTCTCAAAGTTTGCTTTTCTGAAAACCACAAAGAATCCATCTGCATAAGGAAACACAGCAAATTTTACATATTGTTCCCACAGTTTTTGAGACGTGACTATTCAAAACGTGCGGCCCTTACACTGCAGTGCTTTGACTGGGTTTAAAACAGACAGAATATTCACTCATTAATGCTAATTCTGAGTCCAAATACACATTTACAAATTCAATAGCGTCCTTGAGGCACATGGAAACTTGCCAGGTCTTCTATAATTACGAGATTCTAATGAGTAAAACCCAATGTTTACTGTATGAAACGCTCAAAATAAACCAGATTTGTAACCATGTGAAATTGAATTGTGAATTTTGCATGTTAGTTTTCTAATATTATTCATACAATTATATTACATGGTTGACATTTTTGGTCAAATACTCCATGTTTCTTGTATTTACCGGTTTCTATCTGATCTCAAAGCTACAGTTTGTATAATATAAAGAACGCTCTACATTATGAACCACTTACCTTCCTTTACTGCGACGGCTGAAGAATGTGACGAGCAAAATCCTCGTTGTCGAGCTTTGAGCTCCCGAGTCCTTTGACTCTGTCCTTTGACGGGGAGGCGTGAATCTCGTCAGGCGAGTTAGTCGCGCATAAAGCAGCTTTAAACTACTAGCCTTTAGGCTAACTGTCATTTGACGTAGCAACATAGTCTATTTGAATAAGTTAATCGTGTGAAGAAAAGCAAATCATTTACATTACCGAATGTTCAAATGTGTTTGGGCTCATTCAGGAAAAATGAATATAACATTGAATGAATCGTAAACACACGCTTCACATTGTTATTGTGGTAAACGACTATTCTAGCTGCAAACGTGTGGTTTTTAATGGAGTATGTACATAGGTGTAAAGAGGCCAGTGTTTGCTAATGGTACATTGTGTTAGAGGGCTATTGGATGATTAGAAAACCCTTGAAAACCATTGTGCAATGATGTTAGCACGGCTGAAAACGGTTGAAAAAAAAAAAATATATATTTATTTTTAATCTTGTCAATGTCTTGACTATATGTTCTATTCATTTTGATGACTAAAAGTGTGTTTTGAAAGGTAGGGTAAGATCAGATTTGTTGAAATCTTCTGCCAGGTCCCACGGGCCAACCCAACGACAACATCCAGTGTTTTCTCCAGCCCAGAGAAATAATCTCAGCCAAATCCAATATATGCAGATTACTGAAAAAGGCGGGGTCGTCCAACAAAACAAATACAGTCACATAAAAACACATAAAAAACATGGTCGGGTTGTGACGAAAGAGACGGAGTCTGATGATTGTTTTCAAAACTGGAGATTTATTTTAAAAAGTCACGCAGTGACTGTAAAGTGTTGTAAAGAAAATACGACGTGGGATTTGTTGGTTTCTGGAGGCTGGAACAGGCCGTGATGTGATCGTAGAGCAAAGAAGATAAATAGGAGTGGATGACCACAAGGGGGCGACTTAAATGTGTGTCTAAAATCACTGTTTTTAACTCTTAATGCCAAAAATATCTTGCCGACCACAAATTTATCATCTATAGACCGTTGACTTCACGTTTTAGTATCGGAACCTTGCTTCCTCTCCATTTTACCCATCATGCACCAGGAGCTTGGAGTGCTGATGATGGCAGGAGGAAATCGGAGCACCTGAAGAAAACAAACGGCGAGAACCCGCAAACTTACCGCAGCAGAAAAATAGATGTGAATAACCACAAGGGGGCGACTTAAAAGTTAGATTTCAGGTCTTAATGTCAACAAATATCTTGCCAACCCCTAATTTATCGTCTAAAGTTGTGGAAAACAGAGTGTTGACATCGCATTTTATTATCAGAACCTAGCGTTAAGTTGAAGTACAGTCGAGCTTCCGCTGCATTTTTTACCCATAATGCACCAGGATCGTGGTAGGAAGAAATAGGTGTACCTAAAGCAAACAAACGGAGAGAACATGCAAACTTAGATTTCAAACTAAAGATTTTGAACCATTTGAACTAGCTTGCGTAGCAGGATTGTTATTGTACGTTCAAAGACTGACGCCGACTCGTGTTTAAAAAAAGATCGTAAACACAAGGTTGTGCGTACGTATGTGGAAATGTGAAGCAACAAGACAAACAACTGATCCTTCGGTGTTCGGTGAAGTTCGAAATTCATTAACCCTCAACTGTGTATCGGCCTTAAACTTTGGGTTCAAACGACGGTCCGTGATGCGGTTCGAACTGTACGATGAACAGCTGATTTATGCTTATTATGCAAATCTTCTGTTCCACCACATCCTGAATGGTTGATTGGGATTTAGTGACTGGGAACCAGTTTGAGAGGATTTGTGTTTTGTCCTGCAGGCGTTGACTTTTCAGATTAGATATTTGTTTTAACAAGCAGTTGCGAATACGTGACTACAAATTTACCGAAAAATTTCAATTCTAACAAACTCGCATCCTGACGCTTGACTTACTGAATGGTCACGTTTGAGGGCACAGAGGTTGCTTTCCGGAAAAACCAAAAAGAATCCGTCTCCAAAAGGAAACGGCAAATTTTACATGTCGTTCCCTCAGTTTTGGTCAAATACTTTATAGCGTATGTTCTCGTATTCACTGGTTTCTATTTTATTTCACAGTTTTTATAATTAAAACGACCGCTCTACATTATGAACCATTCACCTTCCGTTACTGCGACGGCTGAGGCATCCGACGAGCAAATCCTCTGGTTGCATCGAGCTCTGCAGCCCTTTTGATTTTGTCCTTTGACCTGAAGGGCGTGAATCTTGTCAGGTCAACTGAGTTGTGCGCAAAACCGCTATAGCTAACGGTGTTGTACTGTAGGCTAATTGTCATTTGACCTCGCAACAGAATCTATTTGATTAAGTTAATTTTGTGAAGAAAAGCAAATAAGCCTGCGAGCCATTGGGGAGGGAGGAGCCAAAGCGGCAAAGAAAAGGTCAATTTCCCAGATATACCCGGCCTTTCACCCTATATCAGCTGGGATTGGCTCCACCCCCCCTCGCAACCCTCATGTGGACGACATAATGGTCGAAAATGAATGAACGTTTGAAGGTCTGACGGGGGTCGAGGCCTATTCGTCCCCCTGTGTTTTCCCCTGTTTTCTAAATGACTATATCAACATCTCGTGACGTTGTCGTTGGTCTTTGCCGCACACTTTAGCCTCAAAGAACTTAACATTCCCAACTGCGTCGTCTTTGGCGAGTGCATAAATCCTATTTTCACGACCCTTCTCTCAGCACACTTGTTGATTTATTCCCCATCCTTGGGACAGTTCAGTTTCAACCTTCCGCGGCTGCTGCGACTGTTGCACAGTTGCTAGGAGACGGACGACGAGACGTGGTCGGGTTGTGACGAAAGAGACGGAGTCAGATGATGGTTTTCAAAATTGGAGATTTAAGTCACACAGTGACTGTAAAGTGTTCTGAAGAAAATACGACGTGGGATTTACTGGTTTCTGGAGGCTGGAACAGGCCGTGATGTGATCGTAGAGCAAAGTAGATAAATAGGAGTGAATGACCACAAGGGGGCGACTTAAATGTGCGTCTAAAATCACTATTTTTTAACTCTTAATGCCAAAAATATCTTGCCGACCCCAAATTTATCATCTATAGTTGTGATAAACAGACCGTTGACTTCACGTTTTAGTATCGGAACCTAGCTTCCTCTGAATTTTACCCATCATGCACCAGGAACTGGGAGTGCTGATGATGGCAGGAGGAAATCGGAGCACCCAAAACAAACGACTAGAACACGCAAACCTACCACAGCAGAAAAATAGATGTGAATAACCACAAGGGGGCGACTCAAAGGTTAATTTTCAGGTCTTAATTCCAACAAATATCTTGCCAACCCCTAATTTATCCTCTAAAGTTGTGAAAAACCGACTGTTGACATCGCATTTTATTATCCGAACCTAGCGTTAAGTTTAAGTACAGTCGAACTTCCCCTGCATTTTTACCCATCATGCACCAGGAACGTGGCAGGAAGAAATCAGAGTACCTAAAGAAAACAACAGCCAAGAAGACGAAAACCATTCGAACTAGCTTGCGCTTATATTAGCAAGTCCGTTCGTAACAGAACTGTTATTGTACATTTAACGACCGATGCTAACGCATGTTTAGGAAAGATCGGAAACACAGGGTTGTACGTACGTATGTGGAAATGTGAAACAACAAGACAAACAAACATTTGGATCCTTCAACCGCGGTGGGTTTCGGTAAAAGGTCGCGTTTCCCTCCGATCCCACGTCCGACCGCCGCTAACGCCTTATCTCGTTCACATCGAGAGGCGGCGGAGGTTTGAATATCCTGTTCAGACGCGGCGGCAGAGACTGTTGTTTAGTCAATGTGTTCATAAAGAGCCACAAACGCCTCATAACGGAGATTAAATCGTGTAACTATAGAAATATGGACCGGTCGGACATTCTCACGAACCCGATTGGGTCTGCAGTCTAAACAAAGGGTAGATCCAACCGTAAACCAGGAGCTTTTTCTTCTTGCCCCAGCTCCTATCGATTTCCCCCCCCCCCCCCAGCTCTTCCTGTGAGTGAGCCAGTCCAGAGAGAGCAGCCATGAATAAATCATGCGACGACAGAGCATGAAAGACGGAAAAAAATTAAAACGAGGACTCGAACGCGTAAAAAGGTTGAAGAGATGGCGGACATTTTCACCCGCAGAGGCTTCTGTGATTGTGCTCCACGGGCGTCGGTGTCGAGTCGACGTTCATCAGTCGCGTGATTAGGGTTCACCTCCTCCTCCTCCTCCTCCTCCTCCTCTTCCTCCTGAGTTCTGACCTTTGCTTCTCAGTGTGTTATTCTGTCGTTAACGAGGACGACGTCGATTTCAAACCGTACCACGGGGGGTTTCAGCGAGCGAGTAGTAGTCGTCGAGTAAGGTACGGAGAGTGGGTGGTATCCAGTGGAATGAGCCCATGAACCCAAGGCTTCGAGGAGCATTGAGCCTCTTGTCGTCCTGCTGTGTCTGTGGAGACGCCCCAGAACGATTCTGGACCTCCAAAACGTTCAAGAACATCATCGTTCTCGGGTTTGATCAACATTTTATTGACCGAATGATAGTTAGCTGCAGCCGTATCCGCCACTGATGTGCAAAGGAACCTTAAATCATGACGAAATATGACGTTCTGACGGCGTAAATCAGGGGGTTCTCAAAGTTTTGATACCTGAGGACCAATTGAGGAACCCAAAATTGGACTAAGGGCCAAAAAAAACCCAGAAATAAATCCCATTTGTAATCATTTTAATGACCAGATTGCAGTTCTACAGTTTAGCGTTAAGTAATTTAAGCTTTAATATAATAACGCTTCACAATTTACTGTGTAATTACCCAGTATTTTGGCCATTGTTCTTACATTCTAATTACAGGTTAATACCAAGTAAGACATTTCTGTTACCATATATTTACTGGGTAAATAGCTAGTAATAGCTTATTACCAGCTTATAACCCAATAATACACTAAAATTCACCATATACAAACCAGGTAAATAGCCAGTATTTTTGTTTACACTTATTGGTCTGTATCCAGTAATGTCCAATAAACATTTAACAAGCTTAGTAGCTCCTGGATTACAACTGCGGGCCGCCAGAAATGTTTCTGCGGGCCGCCATCGGCCCCCGGGCCGCACTTTGAGAACCAATGGTGTAAATGAAGCCGTCGTCCTGCCCTTAAACGTCTCTTTCTAGCCAGGCCAGGATGGATGGTGGGTTTAGATTGGTGAAGTGACTGATGGCCCAGAGTCCACTGCAGTAATCTAAACCCAGGGATGTCCATCAGATTCTTGGCAACGGGCAGCGGCGAATGGACCCGAGCGCTCTGGAGACACTCGCTCACGAGCCAGACAGCGATATGATGAGGTTTGGCGACAGTAACGCACAACCGGATACATGTGAATGTGTTAAATGAACGTTTTTTTTACTAAAAAAAAATGTGGTTTTAGCTGCTGAAATATGTGTAGAACTAATCCTGAAAGGTTGTTTTTCTGCCTCAAGCGATAGAAATACGAATAAATGCCACAACGCCGAGTGCAGTCGATGCATTCCAACTTAAATAAAACCCACTCATTACATTTCACCCGTTAAAAAAACCTGCACAGGATCCATACGACCAATACTGAGAGGTATTTTCTGCCTCAGAATGACTTCGAATGATTTCGCTAACTCAAGGTTACATTCGGCAGATAAAATAAGCAGCAAAAGCCTCAGTAAAATGCACTTTTGCAACCGTCAAAATAGTGATTTTTTTGTTTTTTGCAGCTTTTTATTCCTCAGATTGCCTTGATTTCATTCATCAGGGTCACATTTGCTTGAATAACGCCGCGCACAGCTACACAACTGATACTTGGAGGTATTTTCTGAGGCTTATGTTTGATAGATTCTCCAACTGTGGGGGAATAAAACCATTAAAAAAGCGACTGTAGCTCCTCAAAACGACCTTAAAGTCGCAAGATAATTCGTTTTTGAGTTTTTTGTTGTTGTCGTTTTCCCCCAATTTGAGCTTGAGGGCCACCGTACTAATGACTCCAGCTTTAAGGTCGATCGATCGATCACTGGACCGTAACGTTTTTGTGATCTATGAAGATGATTCACACGGCGGCGTTTACAGCGGACCTGGACAGGAAGTTCCAATTAACGCTGTTTGTTTTTTTAAGTGTGTATCTGAGTCATTACCTTGTTTACAAAGCCCTGAAGGTTGTAAACAAACAGTTCAGCCACTGCTGAGAACGCTGTGTTTTATTGTAATCTCGGGGCTCATCGAGATCCCTGAAAAAACCCGGTCCGGTTACGTAAACACCGGTTCTCCTGAACAGCAGATCGTCCTGCTCCGGGCACTTGTCCGGGCACGTCCGGTTTGTGTACATTGAACCGCAGAAGAAGAATAACGTCCGTTGCGGAGGTGTTTCACGAGCGACAGCGTCTTCTGACTCCGGGTCAAAGGTCGTCAAAGGGACAGTGTTTTGATAATGAGTCGCAGTGCATCCACCGCTCCAGAGGGGGGAGCTGTCTCACATATCGCGGCTGGGAAACGGTGTCAGAAAAGAGGATTTCTATCGGCTCGTTTACAGCAACTAGGAGGTTTTTGAGCATAAAAACAAGTTAATGTATGTAAGTAGACCTCCATAACTAACATATGTGCAACAGGACCACTCTATGTGAGCTCTAAACGTCGCTGCACAGACCAAACTCTTGAGATCTTCACCTCACGTCCAGATGATTTGAGGGATACGCAAAACGTAAAGCTTCGCCCTCATTTCACGCTCCTGTGGCTTTTCGTTAATTAGCCTTTTCTGTTCCATTCTACAGTTTTGCCCACTCTCGGCCTGGATGAGTTATTCATGTTCCCCCATGTTGTAGGTCAAGGTCGTTCATTTTCATTTTGTCGTTATCTTCTACCGTCTTCTCAGTGTGTCCACGCGATCATTATTTCATTTTCTTTTCCCTCCACCCCGCGTCGAAAACCTTTGAAAGGAATCGAAGCTCCGCCGGCCTGAATAACCAGTGCAGCCACTGGTGTGGTCTCCCAGGACCAACCACCCCCCCCCCCCTCTGTGTGTAATCCCCGCCCCCTTTGCCACTGCCTGAATTATTCATACTTCATGTCCGGCCTCTCAGCAGGACCAAGACTCTTTGAAACCTTTGAGGATGATCCAGAAGGGAAATCATTCATTGTTCAGGAAACCAGCGAGCGAGACGAGGACACTTGTGGATTCATGTCTGTTCGTCTGTTGACGCCGTTTTCTGCAGGAGCAGCTTAAAGATGTTTGTTGAGTGTTGCGCTTGTGTTTTTTAAATCCATAAAAATCCATATTTCTATTCATTTTTTCCATCACGTCGGCTGTTTTACCAGTTTTTGTCATTGCGTGTATGTTTTTAGCTGTAGAAATTAAAATGCTAAAACACTGGAGAATATAGGACTAAACCAGGACTAAAACACTGGAGAATATAGGACTAAACCAGGACTAAAACACTGTATAATATAGGACTAAACCAGGACTAAAACACTGGAGAATATAGGGCTAAACCAAGGCTAAAACACTGTATAATATAGGACTAAACCAGGACTAAAACACTGGAGAATATAGGGCTAAACCAAGGCTAAAACACTGTATAATATAGGACTAAACCAGGACTGAAAGACTGGAGAATATAGGACTAAACCAAGACTAAAATACTGGAGAATATAGGACTAAACCAGGACTAAAACACTGGAGAATATATGACTAAACCAGGACTAAAACACTGCATAAGCTAGGACTAAACCTGGACTGAAACACTGGAGAATATAGGGCTAAACCAAGGCTAAAACACTGTATAATATAGGACTAAACCAGGACTAAAACACTGGAGAATATAGGACTAAACCAGGACTAAAACACTGTATAATATAGGACTAAACCAGGACTAAAACGCTGGAGAACATAGGACTAAACCAAGGCTAAAACACTGGAGAATATAGGACTAAACCAGGACTAAAACACTGGAGAATATAGGACTAAACCAAGGCTAAAACACTGGAGAATATAGGACTAAACCAGGACTAGAACACTGGAGAATAGAGAACTAAACCAGGACTAAAAAGCTGGATAATCTAGGACTAAACCAGGACTAATACACTGGATAATATAGGACTAAACCAGGACTAAAACACTGGATAATCTAGGACTAAACCAGGACTAAAACACTGTTGAATATACGACTAAACCGGGACTAAAACACTGGATAATCTAGGACTAAACCAGGACTAAAACACTGTTGAATATACGACTAAACCGGGACTAAAACACTGGATAATCTAGGACTAAACCGGGACTAAAACACTGGATAATATAGGACTAAACCAGGACTAAAACACTACATAATCTAAGACTAAACCAGGACTAAAACAGTGGATAATCTAGGACTAAACCAGGACTAAAACACTGTAGAATATAGGACTAAACCAGGACTAAAACTCTACATAATCTAAGACTAACCCAGGACTAAAACACTGGAGAATCTGGGAATAAATCATGAGTAAAACTCTGTAGATTATAGGATTCACAAATTAAGTCCTGTGCGTTTTAACATGTTGAGTTAGTTTAATAATCAGTTTAAATGTGTTGATATCCAGCTGTCGTAGAGGCCTCTCTGGAGATTCACCAGGACTAAAACACTGTAAAATATAGGACTAAACCAGGACTAAAAAGCTGGATACACTACATGTTGAGTTAGTTTAATAATCAGATTGTGTTGATATCCAGGTGTCGTAGAGGCCTCTCTGGAGACTCACCAGGCTCTCGATCATCTGTGTGAGGCTCAGACTGAAGGATCCACAGAGGCTGAAGGTACAAAGACCCTTCGACATTGGCCTCATAAAACCTTTATGAGACGACATCAATCAAGTGGTTTGTCCTGGAGAGAAAAGCTAGAGAGACCTTGACGACGGCAGGTTCTTATCTATTGAGAGAGACCAGAGAACTGTCCTCTTTTATATATTTATTTATTTATTTATTTATCTATTTATTCATAGAGGCGGAGCTGTCAGAACATGACGCGACAAGGTATTCTTCAGTGTCTGTGGTGGAAGAACATTTGTCCTCAGAAGACACAAAGGGGTTTGTTTAGGTTGTTTTACCTGCTTTTCTTTACCTCCTAAAATGTCCCATAAGAAATAAGACGTAAGACATTTCAGGTCCTGATCAGCAGGAACATTAGCTGCTCCTCATGTCTGTAGGTCAGAGACAATATTAACCTAACCCTAACCCAAGATTAACCTAACCCTAACCCAGCAGCACAGATGTTCACTTTTGCGACCGACACCTGTTGTTGGCACTTTTTCAGCCATAACGTTGCCGTCTATAACTCGTTGTCTGGTTGGATTTAGCGAGCTAGCATAAGCTCTGGTGTTTACTGAGCATCCTCAATTAGTACATGAAGAGGGGTGTGTGCATGAGGGTGGGCGAGTCTAGATGAATTAATTCTGGCCATTTTTAGTCCTGGTTTAGTCCTACGTTCTCCAGTGTTTTATTCGTGGATTATCAAGTGTTTTATTCCTATATTCTCCAGTGTTTTAGTCCTAGATTATCCAGTGTTTTAGTCCTGGTTTAGTCCTGTATTCTCCAGTGTTTTAGTCCTAGATTATCCAGTGTTTTAGTCCTGGTTTAGTCCTATATTCTCCAGTGTTTTAGTCCTAGATTATCCAGTGTTTTAGTCCTGGTTTAGTCCTATATTCTCCAGTGTTTTAGTCCTGGTTTAGTCCTAGATTATCCAGTGTTTTAGTACTAGATTATCCAGTGTTTTAGTCCTGGTTTAGTCCTATATTATCCAGTGTTTTAATCCTGGTTTAGTCCTATATGCTCTAGTGTTTTAATCCTGGTTTAGTCCTATATTATCCAGTGTTTTAATCCTGGTTTAGTTCTACATTCTCCAGTGTTTTAGTCCTAGATTATCAAGTGTTTTAATCCTGGTTTAGTCCTACATTCTCCAGTGTTTTAGTCCTAGATTATCAAGTGTTTTAATCCTGGTTTAGTCCTAGATTGTCCAGTGTTTTAGTCCTGGTTTAGTCCTAGATTGTCCAGTGTTTTAGTCCTAGATTATCAAGTGTTTTAATCCTGGTTTAGTCCTACATTCTCCAGTGTTTTAGTCCTAGATTATCAAGTGTTTTAATCCTGGTTTCGTCCTACATTCTCCAGTGTTTTAGTCCTAGATTATGAAGTGTTTTAATCCTGGTTTAGTCCTAGATTGTCCAGTGTTTTAGTCATAGATTGTCCAGTGTTTTAGTCCTGGTTTAGTCCTAGATTATCCAGTGTTTTAGTCCTAGATTGTCCAGTGTTTTAGTCCTAGATTGTCCAGTGTTTTAGTCCTGGTTTAATCCTAGATTATCCAGTGTTTTAGTCATGGTTTAGTCCTATATTCTCCAGTGTTTTAGTCCTAGATTGTCCAGTGTTTTAGTCCTAGATTGTCCAGTGTTTTAGTCCTATATTGTCTAGTGTTTTAGTCCTGGTTTAGTCCTATATTGTCCAGTGTTTTAGTCCTGGTTTAGTCCTTGAGTCTCCAATGTTTGTCCTAGATTCTCCAGTGTGTTAGTCAGTGTTTGCAGTGTAAATTGCAGTAAACAGAAGACAAAGATTCTGTAGAACGATCAACACTTGGTTCTGTCGTCGTCTTCGTCACGTTCCCTACGACAGACTCCATCTGTGTCTTTACTCTGAATCTTCTTCTTAAAAACCCTCTGATCTAGTGACGTACAGCTCTCGTGTTTGCTGTTCTGTGTAAACATGAGTCAGCGTGTGATGATAGTGATGGACGGTGGAGTCTCAGACTCACTCTGGTCCTTATTGAAGGATACAGTGATGTTCCTCACACACACACAGAGTGGAACAGGACCTCAGAACGTGCAGAGCATCAGTAAAGATGGTCAGACGGCCCTGGAGTTTACTCTCTCTATATTATAACCCAACACCTCAGCTTCATTAGCAGCTGTCTGTCAGCTCTGACACCCCCCCCCCCCGCTCCCCCCCCCCCCCCCCCTTACACCGCTGGATGGTTGCCTGGCAACTGGGACCCTTCTCTCAGCCAATCAAGACCCCAGATGCAACAGGGGGTTTGGGGCGATCTGGACTGGAGGACAGAGTGGAGGTGAGGGGGGGGGGAAGATGTCAATATAGTGACTGTTTACTGTGTTTGTTTATATGTGTATACATATATGTATGTGTACGTATATGTACGTATGTGTATGTATGTGTACGTATATGTGTGTACGCATGTGTATGTATGTGTAGTACGCATGTGTATGTATATGTATGTGTATGTATGTGTACGTATGTGTATGTATATGTACGTATGTGTATGTGTATGTGTATGTGTATGTGTATGTGTATGTATATGTATATGTACGTATGTGTATGTATATGTACGTATGTGTATGTGTATGTGTATGTATATGTATATGTACGTATGTGCATATATACGTATATGTATATGTACGTATGTGTATATATACGTATATGTATATGTACGTATGTGTATATACGTATATTTATGTGTACATATGTGTATAGTATATATACGTATATGTATGTGTACGTATATGTGTATATATACGTATATGTATGTGTACGTATATGTGTATAGTATATATACGTATATGTGTATATATACGTATATGTGTATAGTATATATACGTATATGTATGTGTACGTATGTGTATATATGTATGTGTACGTATGTGTATATATGTATGTGTACGTATGTGTATATATACGTATGTGTACGTATATGTGTATATATACGTATGTATGTGTACGTATATGTGTATATACGTATGTATGTGTACGTATATGTGTATATACGTATGTATGTGTACGTATATGTGTATGTGTAAGTATATGTGTATATACGTATATGTGTATGTGTAAGTATATGTGTATATACGTATGTATGTGTACGTATATGTGTATATATACGTATATGTATGTGTACATATATGTGTATATATACGTATACGTATATATGTATGTGTACATATATGTGTATATATACGTATACGTATATATGTATGTGTACGTATATGTGTATATATATGTATATGTATGTGTACGTATATGTGTATATATACGTATATGTATGTGTACCTATGTGTGTATATATACATATATATGTATGCATGTACATATGTATATATATATATATGTGTATGTATGTGTATATGTATATATGTGTTCTTTTGTATATATGTATACATATGTGTATGTATGTGTATATGTATATATATGTGTTCTTTTGTATATATGTATACATATGTGTAACTATGTATATGTATATACATATGTTTATGTATGTATATATGTATATGTATACATACATAAACATATATACATACATATGTTTATGTATGTATATATGTATATGTATGTAACGTTGACACGGTGAGGCTTCAAAGTTGGCTGGGTTTAAATCAGTTTTTTTTTTTTACGCTTTGCTGGAAATTATTCGCAATTTTTTTGCGATTTTTGTCGCCGTGGTTACTCAAACTGCTTAGAAAAATCATATCATCTAACCGCACTTTTTGAGATAGGATGTCGTACTAAACTGGAGTTAATCCGTTGATTAGATTTGCATTGCTAAGCAGGCGCTCTAATAAAGAATCTAATCTGGAAACACGTCGCCTCCTAGTGGAGCGGAGGTGGATCAGTTTAGACGAGACGGCAAAATTATGTACAAAATTAAAGGAATAGTGAAATAAACTGAAATGATGGAATAGTTATATATATGATCTGTTTTAGGCAGATACCAATTTTAGCAATTATCAATAATGGTTTCTGTGTGATAAAGAACTTTGACCTCTGGGGGGCAGCATTACAGTTTATAACTGCAGATTCAGTGTTTGTATTGATGACTGTTTGAATCCCATTATGACGTCACACGTGTTCTTTGATGATTTAAACAGAAGAGCGTTTATTTCACTACTTTCCTCTCAGTTTTATTCAGGCAGAAACAGGAAGTCTTTTATTTCCCGTCTCTACTAAAGCAGAGAACATCAAACCAGTGCATCACGTCTGTTCAGTAAATACAGTCAGTCCAGATTAAGTCAGTCCAGACGGAGGTTTTCCCAGAATCCTCTGGTGCAGATCCAGGTCCATAGATCTTCATCTGTTTGTCCTGTGTTTCCTCACAGAAGATCAAAGCTGTGATGTGATTATATCTTATTATATATATATATCTGAGTGACCACAGCACACAATACACTGAGTGTGATTCAGCACCATGGACAGAGACACACGTGTGTCGTCACTTTCAACTACTACTGTAACTGTTAACTATTACTGTTACTATTAACTACTACTGTTAATATTAACTATTAACTATTACTGTTAACTATTACTGTTAACTATTAACTACTACTGTTACTATTAACTACTACTGTTAATATTAACTATTAACTATTACTGTTAACTATTACTGTTACTATTAACTATTACTGTTAATTAACTACTACTGTTACTATTAACTATTAACTATTACTATTAACTATTACTGTTACTATTAACTATTACTGTTAATTAACTACTACTGTTACTATTAACTATTAACTATTACTATTAACTATTACTGTTACTATTAACTATTACTGTTAATTAACTACTACTGTTACTATTAACTATTAACTATTACTGTTAACTATTACTGTTACTATTAACTAATACTGTTAATTAACTACTACTGTTACTATTAACTATTACTGTTAATTAACTACTACTGTTACTATTAACTAATACTGTTAATTAACTACTACTGTTACTATTAACTAATACTGTTAATTAACTACTACTGTTACTATTAACTAATACTGTTACTATTAACTATTACTGTTAACTATTACTGTTACTATTAACTAATACTGTTAATTAACTACTACTGTTACTATTAACTAATACTGTTACTATTAACTATTAACTATTACTGTTAACTATTACTGTTACTATTAACTAATACTGTTAATTAACTACTACTGTTACTATTAACTACTACTGTTAACTTCTACTATTAACTATTACTATGAACTACTAATATTAACTACTACTGTTAACTAGTACTATGA